>NC_082710.1:26917225-27241089 GCF_030144855.1 Hypanus sabinus | reverse complement strand
GTAGCTCAACAAAGTATGTAATATAGAATGATGAGTGCTTTTAAAATATTATGCATAGGCTTTAGTGCTTCTATAGCTTGGTGTTAAGAGTTACTTCTTGATTGAGTTTGACTTTATACACTTTGACTAAAATATGTCTTTCTCATTGCAGCCGTCCTCAGAAGGTTTGTCTTTGCCCATTCCTGCCAGTTCATCCACTGAATGTTTCCACATGCCTGTACATAGTTCAGCATCCAGCAGAGGTGAGTAAAGTTGTGGGAAGAGAAATAAGTCAGCAGACATAGGGCTGTGAGAAAGGGCAAGAGGAAACCATGATTAGTTCAGCTTCTCCAGGATAGGGTGTAGGGTGTGCGCATTTTAATAACTGGTTTCGTTATCCATTATCACAATATATTCTCTGTTGCAATGACCTACAGTATTATTAACCCCTTCCAGAGAATTGACATTATTTACTTTGTTAGCTAATTTGAGGCAAACTTGGAGAGAAAATATTCAACAGAAGAGTTTAACAAGTTTTTGAAGGTGAAGCAGAATTTAAATGAAAACAATATATTTTGGACAATTTTAAAGAAATTAGGGTAATTATTTGCTCAGCATTAACTGTAAGATTTGTCAATACAGTGGTATCTCCTTGATGAATTAAAGCAAAGTACTTGAGTACAGATATGTATCAGACTGAAATTATCCTGGGCTATGGCAAAAAATCTGGTAGTAATTCGTTTATGTTTGACATTGTCTAGAGATGTTATTGAAGAAAAAGTATTTGGTTTTCAAGGAATAGGCAGTACCTTTAAAGAAAAACGATCAAGCTTCATTCTCCTATTGCTTGTGTTAGTCAGTCAGATGACCTTGTAATTCAGTCACTGCTTCTCTTCAAAAGAACAGTATGTATTCCTGCTCCGTCCAAATGTTGCTGAAGGGACAGCCAGGTCGCCTACAGGTAAACTTCTGCCAGTACTGCTCATTACAGAAAGTGAGCAAAAGCATTTGAGGTGACCCAGTTTCTGACTTTTCTCCCTCTGCTCCTTTCTAAGGAATATACGATGAATATTAATGCACTTGCTGCAACCTTTTGACGCGATACATGACAGGACTAGCAAAGTTTTCAGATTATCTTCTCATTATCATGCAAGCAGCAATGGACCTCTGTGCAATGTCCTTCCCCACCCCCCCACCACACTCCTTGAACAACAGGGAATTTCATACAGTGAGTGAGTCTAGAACTATAAGGCACAGCCTCATAATAGAGGAATGCCTATTTAGAACAGAGCTGAGAAGGAATTTCTTTAGCCAGAGGGTGGTGAATCTGTGGAACTTCTTGCCGGGGTGGCTGTGGAGACCAAGTCATTTAATGTATTCAAAGCAGAGGAGGATGGGCTCTTGGTTAGTTAGGGTATCAAAGGCTACAGGAAGAATGCAGGAGAATAGGGCTGAGAGGGATAATAAATCAGCCAAGATGGAATGGCAGACTAGACTTGTTGAACCGAGCAGCCTAATTCTGCTCCTATGTCTTACAGTCTTATGGGAATCAGAACTAACTGCAGAAGCTTGAAATCTGGCAGTGATCATGCTGTTAAATATTAAAGGGAGGCACTCACATTCTCACTTTCTAGAAATAATCTTTCTTGGCAATCGTTTGACACGGATGTTACCTACCACTTAGTAACCTTGACTTTGATATTGTCCTAGTCTTGCAATACAGAATGTGGAAATTGTGAATGGAACCGTACACTGCCATTATTAGGAAGCATCATTATGCTCTGAGACGAGGCTGCATATTCAGCAATGCTTTCAGAAAAAAGTCCGTTCTCTTGGATGAACATTGAAGATTTCCAGCTGCTGTCTTGAACAGAAAGGATATATTCTAATGCCCTGGCATGTAATCATCCTTGAATCACTATAATTAAAATTGATTATTTGGCCATTTGTCATGTTGATTGTGGGAGTACGAATGTGTTGCCCAATTGGTTTTCTCCTTTGTTAAAATAACTGCACTACCCAAGTATTTCATTGGACATAAAGGTTATAAGAGGCTTTATATCAAAGTTAGTCTTTCTGATGGATGAAGCAGCTGAAAATTGGTGGGCTTAGAGCAGTCTTGTACCTAATGTAACCACAGCCTACCTCTTTAGTGCAATGTGTAATATGAGACTTTGGAAACATTTTGAACCAGTTCCCATTGACTCAGATTTTATTTTCTCTCCTTTATGCTAAGGACTGCTAAATGTTGGAATATAATAAAACTGCAGGTGTTCAGCTCTGAAACAGAAACAGAAATGATGGAAGAAGTCATCCCAACAAGCTGCATATGTGGAAAGAGAAAACAAATCTGTTTTACTTAGGACATGCCAAGAATGTACACTTTACATTTATACTGCCTGGTTTGTTCAGCAAGTCCCACTTTAATCAACATCCCCCAGACTTAGCAACAGCAGCAACACATTACACAAGCAGAGGAGCACAATTTTCCATTAATTTCACTGGATTTCTTTTGTTATGCACATTACCCTCCCTCACCTTCACTGAAACTTGGACCAATTTGTTTTCTTTCTTCCTCTCTGTTTTCTGATGAAAGGTCTATGACCTGAAACATTAACTGTTTTCTCTTCCCACAGATGCTGCTAATTGGCTGAGCTCTTCCAGCATTTCTCTTTTAGTTTCAGCCAAATGCTGATGTCAGATTACTCACAACTCACCTTCTGATTTCAGGTGTTTTATCACAACTTGCAAGGTGGCAGAAAGTACTTCAGCCTTACGTTTTGCACTGACATTATACTCCACTATCATTGCAGATGGGACTGTTCATGGAATAATCTCGCCTCAATAGCTCTTTAATAGTTTGTTACCATTCAGGAACAGGTATTTCAGGTCTACAAATGTAATCTGTTGGTTGTGGGTCTGCTCAGTGTGCATATGATCCTGTATTATAACCTCAACACGTTAGCATCCCACTTTCAGGTGCATTTGTTGCTTCTCTTTTTGAGTCAGTGTTAGTCCTCTGACTTGACGGCAACAATAGTGGAAAACAAATAAGAAAAGTGGAAATATATGGATACCGCTCTGCTATTCGCAATCTATATCAACAGTTGGGATAAGAGAGCCAATATTATATTTCCAAGTTTGCTGACTGTGCCAATTAAACTGGGATTGTGAGTACGGAGGGAGATATAAAGAAGCTTTAAGAGAATGTGATCAAATTGAGTGAGAGATGAGAACACAACAAATGGAATAGAATGTGGAAGAACTGTTAGCTCACTCATTTTTGTACACGTAGCAGAAAGCCAGAGAATTTGTAACTTGGTTAGAGATGGGTGCTGTTGATGTTGAATGGGACAAAAATGTGTTTGTACGGAAGTCCACCATGCAGTTGCAACAATTAATTAGAAGGCCAAATAGTATCTTAGCCTTTATGGTGATGGGATTTGATTTCTTTATGAATATGCCATATTCTGAAGTTACATGTTATGGTAGGATATGGTCCTGTTGCTACTAGTAACCAGTAGTGCATGCAGATCAATTGAGTTGGACTTTGACTTTAAATTTATTCAGATGGGGTAGGTAGCAACACAGTGGAATGTTGCCTCAGTTTAAAGATTGATGTTCTAGATCAGGGTTTCCAGTCTGGGATCCATGGACCCCAGACATGGTAAGTTTCTGTGGCATAAAAAAGGTTGGGAACCTTGTTCTAGATAAAGGCCAAATGCTGATCTTGTATACCATTTCTCTTGTGAACAGTTGAATCTGCAACAAATTGGTTGAGAAGGTTGTCATCCTCATCTTCAGAGAAAACACTTGATGTTCAACAGCCCAGATAGATTTGGTATAGATTTTAATTCAAGAAAGAAGCTGGCAAATTACAAGGCCCAAATTCCTAATACAGTTCTATTTTCTTAATTCAGGAGAGTCGAGTGCTGCGGACTGTACCTCTGTTGGCTGCCTGTCTTCCAGCTGACAAATGTAAAGTCTTTATTGGACGGCGTTTTAATGAGGACAGGTAAAGATTGATACTACTTATATGCTGTGTATTCCTATATTGTACCATTTGATGTACTTCGAAGCACTATATTGGCAGAAAAGTTCTCGATCTAATTTAAAGCTCGGTAAATTCATGAGTTTTCTATCTTTTTTTTGTATTTTGAGAATACAGTAAAGTTTAATAAAAAGGATAAGGAGTACAAGTAATATGACTATCAAGAAACTGAACAATGTGTACAACTTAAAGACATGAATATCATTGGTGGCCTTCCAGAATATTGGGAAATATATTTAGTTTTATTGAGTACTCACCCAAAATAGCTGTTGAAATAGTACTGATGTGGTGTACTTCTTTTGTCATACTAAATACTCACACAATGCTGGCAGCTATAACCTTTTATATGTACGGACTAAAAATCCTCAATGATTGTAACTGTATTGATGCTATATCATCTAGTAGTTCATAAACCTATACATGTTACAAATATCAGCAAAGGGAATCATAAGGATGAAACAAGATTCTAGTGTTGGAGGTTTTTCTAATTCACTTTTGCTACAACTTGAATCAGCAAGAAGATTTGATAGCCTGTATCTCCTGCAGATCTCTGGTATAGCTGAATGCTTTTTTAATCAACTTCCAGTGAGATAAGAATGATTTTCTGTTTGTTTTATTTGTTCCAATTGGGCATTTTATCGTTGTACTGAAAAGAGCTCAAGTCTCCACTTGGGCATTTCTGGAAAAGGAAATTATGTTGAAGAAGAAATATGTTTACAGATAACATACTTCTTTGTAAATAGCCAGGCCCATTTGAATTCATTTTGTTATTTTCTTGAGAATGACTCCAAATAAAACTTCTTTGTGATTATTCATTCTAATTTTAATATTTCTCATGATATTACTAATTGCTTATTGATATTGCTTGACTAATCTGTTGGAGTTTTTTGAGGGTGTAACAAGGATGTTAAACGAGGGTAAGCCAGTAGATGTTGTGTACCTAGATTTTCAGAAGGCATTCGATAAGGTGCCACATAGGAGATTGGTGAGTAAAATCAGAGCTCATGGCATTGGGGGCAGGGTTTCAACATGGATAGAAAACTGGTTGGCAGATAGAAAGCAAAGGGTAGCAGTGAATGGGTGTTTCTCAGACTGGCTGGAGGTGACTAGTGGGGTACCACAGGGCTCTGTATTGGGACCACAGCTCTTTACGATTTATGTCAATGATTTAGATGAGGGCATTGAAAACTATATCAGCAAGTTTGCTGACGATACTAAACTGGGTGGCAGTGTGACATGCGAAGAGGACGTTAGGAGAATACAGGGAGACTTGGATAGGCTGAGTGAGTGGGCAGATACTTGGCAGATGTCATTCAATGTGAATAAATGTGAAGTTATCCACTTTGGAAGCTGGAACAAGAGGGCAGAGTATTGTCTGAACGGTGAAGAGTTAGGTAAGGGAGAAATGCAAAGAGACCTAGGAGTCCTAGTTCACCAGTCAATGAAGGTGAATGAGCAAGTGCAACAGGCAGTGAAGAGGGCAAATGGAATGTTGGCCTTTGTTACAAGGGGAATTGAATACAAGAGCAAGGATGTTCTTTTGCATTTGTACAGGGCCCTGGTGAGACCACACCTGGAATATTGTGTACAGTTTTGGTCTCCAAGTTTAAGGAAGGACATTCTGGCAATTGAGGAAGTGCAGCGTAGATTCACTAGGTTGATTCCTGGGATGGCAGGGCTGTCTTACGCAGAGAGATTGGAGAGATTGGGCTTGTACACGCTGGAATTGAGGAGATTGAGAGGGGATCTGATTGAAACGTTTAAGATAATTAAAGGATTTGATAGGATTGAGGCAGGAAATATGTTCCAGATGTTGGGAGAGTCCAGTACCAGAGGGCATGGATTGAGAATAAGAGGTCAGTTATTTAAAACAGAGTTGAGGAAGAGCTTCTTCTCCCAGAGAGTTGTGGAGGTGTGGAATGCACTGCCTCGGAAGACGGTGGAGGCCAATTCTCTGGATGCTTTCAAGAAGGAGCTGGATAGATATCTGATGGATAGGGGAATCAAGGGATATGGGGACAAGGCAGGGACTGGGTATTGATAGTGAATAATCAGCCATGATCTCAGAATGGCGGTGCAGACTCGAGGGGCCGAATGGTCTACTTCTGCACCTATTGTCTATTGTCGATTGTCTATTACCCAAGGAAGTTACTGGTGAAGTAATTAACAATTATACACTAGCAATAAAACCCTTTAGAAAGGGCAATGTGAGATCTTTTTTGAGAGGTAATGTATCAAATTTTTTTGCTTTCAAAATAAATTTGTTAATTGCCCCGTATTAAAGACTTACTGTATGCATTAGTATGCATATTAGTTTCATGTTCTCAGTATAAGCGAATTAAAGCATAGTTACTCAAAATAATTTCAACCTCTTTCTTAAATTTATTTTAGCCAACGTGTCCCTGAAGTAAAAAAAAATGAAGACATGGTAATGGTTTTTCTCTGATTGTATACTTAAAGAAGATTTCCAAAATTCTACTCTGTGTCCAAATTCTTGTAAAATGGAATTGGGTAAAATTACAGTCTGAGAAAGACAAGCTTAAGTTTCGCAGTGTGATATATAAATAAGTCTTTACATGAGCATATTCTACCAACTTTGGAATTCTCATTATAAATAATAAGGCACATCTGTTGTAATCAGTCTCTCACAGCTAATCTCCTTTGAAGTAAAAAAAAAGAAATATAATCTTAACAAGCTTCTAATTTTAACATCCATGTCATTTTCAAATCATTTGAAAATGCAGACAGCTCCTTAACAGTGTCCTGAGGAGAAAAACACTTCCAGTTTCACTCAACATAACTGATTCTTTTTTTTTGGAAATTACCCATATTTTATATGACAATGAGCAGACATGAACACACTTGAATTCGTGTTAATTTGGAAAATACACTTAACTTGCTTGTGTTCACTGATCTTCAATTTACAACAACACTGCCTCTCCCCAATACCACCATTCCTGTTTAGTTTTTGCACGCTTTAGCAGACTATGAGTTAATGGGGGTGAAATGGTTTAAATGTGGAAATAGCCACACTTATGCATTGCAGCATTAAATGCTCGTGGTTATACTCCTGACCAATAATCCAAAGACTATTGAGATGGAAATTTGATCATAGCAACAGGGGCAATTTAAATTTGATTAACTAAATAAGTATGGAATATAAATCTAGAATTATTAACAGTGACTTTAAGACTACTAGACTGTTAGATAACATGCCTGATTCATTTATATACCCTGTGGATGTAACCTGTCATTATTGTCTTGGAGTTTATTTGTGATTTCACATCCAGAGCTATATCATTGATTTTTAGCTACTCTCGGAAATGTCTTATTAGACTTCTACAAGAAATAGGCAGGTTGGAGAGAGGAGGTTTGTATCAAATGGAGTTAGTTGAAGCCTACTATATTCTAAGAGGTCTTGACATCTGCTTTTTTTTCACCTTTATCCCTCCCTTGGGCTTGGTGTACTTCACCAGTCTGGAGTTGTGAAAGCTATGCTGGGAATGGAGTTAGCTATGTCCTTGAAGAGATTAAGATCTACTCTTTTAATCCACTGCAAGGAGCCTGTCTGAGACAACACCTTGGGCCATGTTAGAAGAAGTAGTATGGTCAAAGGACAGGTGACTGCTTTCAAGTCATCAAGAGATCTTACTGTAAGCAGAAGAACAGGACCACAATGGAACTTAATCTAGACAAATGTGAAGTAATGTGCTTTGGGAAGACCAGTTTTGGTAGGGCATCTTGAATAAATATAAGGGTCCTAAGGAGCATTGATGCACAGAGACACCTTGCAGTAAGTCCAAGGCTCTCTGAAAATAAAGAGAAATGGATAAGGTAGTGAAGAAGGCATTAGGTATGCTTGCCTTCTGAGGCAGAGGCATTGAGGAAAGAGTTGGCTATGTTGCAGTTGTACAAAACATTGGTTAGACCACACCTTGGAGAGCTGTGTACATTTCTGGTCACCACATTGCAAGAAGTGTGTGACAGCAATGATGCAGAAGAGGTTCTCCAAAATTTTGCCTAGAATGGAGGGCTGCACTTATAAGGTGAAATTGGATAGGGTGAGAGCCAAGGGGTGACCGGATGGAAGCTTACAGAATTATAAAGAGGGGGCCTTGAACTGAAGGACACCCACATTTAAGAGGCAATGGTTTAAAAGAAATCTAAGGGGGTAAGCTTTTCACACAGACTGGTAGTTATTTGGAAAGTGCATGTGGTAGAAGCAGAACAATTCGATGACTAAGTGACAGTTGGAAATGTACACGGATAGGAAAGATATGGGCCTCATTCAGGAAAATGGGATAAATGTAGATAGTCGTCATGGTCAGCATGGGCGAGATGGGCTGAAAAGGCTCGATTGCTGTACGCATTTCTGATACCATTTTATTGAAGAGGTTAGGCACCATTATTGTCAAAGCGTGGAAGAGTATTATAGTCTGCATTAAAACAGAAATAGGTCAGGCAGCATCTCTGGAAAAATAAACAGTTAACATTGTAGATCATAATGCTCTTAAATCTGTTGCACTTTCCACAGATTCTGCTGACTTGCTGAATGTTTCCAGTATTTTCTGAACAGAAGAGATTCTGCGGATGCTGGAAATCTTGAGCAACACACACAAAACGCTGGAGGAACTTCGCAAGTCAGGCAGCATCTATGGAAGTTAATAAACAGTCAACATTTTGGCTAAGAACCATTATCAGCACTGGAAAGAAAGCAGACAGAAGCCAGAATAGGAAGATGGAGGGAGGGGAAGGAGTACAAGTTGGCAGTGATAGAAGAGGGCAGGTAAGGGGTATGTGGATACATACACCCTGCTTCACTAGTCCAACGTACAGAATAATTAGGCCATGAAAGCAGCAAATTGAAGTCCTTCCAAATTATTTATATTTATATGTAATTATAAAATTTATTGACTTTAGATTATTGTATTGAATGACCATAGTAATTATTTTGGTAGATTCTTAGAAAGTTGAGTTTAGTTTTCTTCAAAGTGTTAAGTGGAGTTATCATCACAATTGCATGTTCCTGTACTTGCTGTTCAATGCTTAGTGTATAATCGGTTGTATGCCAGTATTCTTATTGTACAGCCAATTAGTGGTACATACTATTAATGACCAGATGGATGAAAAAGTCATCTAGTACATATTAATAGAGAAAAGAAACTGACTTTTCACAAAGAAGCTGTTGTTTTATTAGAAAATTTAATATTTTTTTGCTATGACATGAAGTAAAATCTTGCAGAGTTTCTTTAACCTACAAGTAAAGAGCCATGTTAAAATGATGTAACATATGGCTCTTTCAACTGCCATTCCTTCATCCTTCATTGTCCTCTTTGTCTTAGGAGGGGGTAGTTTGGAGATAAGTACTATAGACCATAATTATAAGGAACTTCTATTTCAAGGCTAATTAAACAGTCACCAAGAGACTAATGAGTGATTTCACCCACCCTCTACAAGCACAAGAGGTCTTCCATGTCGTAGAACTTGTCCCACTTTTAAAGACCTGCTGTTAAGCTACTGTACTGTGCATTTTTGTCAACCTGTCATACGGGCAGATGACTCTGCCGGAAGTGAAATTTCCAGAACATAATCCAACTGTTATTACATCTCTGTGATAGTCCTCAATCAGTCCATGCATATCTTAGTTCATCTAAACAGAATTTATTGATTGTTTAAAAGATCTCAGAAGTTACATGCAACATTAAAGCTGTTTAATGTTGAATATAGCTTTTCACTGGGAATATTGGATCACAATATTGCTATTCATATTGTCAGAATGTAAGGAAATGCATCAAGATAAAGGTTCCCTTCGTCTTTTTAGTATGTTGTAAAAAAATGTTTTTGCAAGATGATTTCTTTGTCTTCAGATGACTTTAAAAGATTGTATGAGCAGTGAAAGAAATGAGAAATTACGTAATGTTTGGATTTTGGCAAACAATGACTTTCAACTGACCAGAACAGAACAATATGATAATTGTTTTCTTCGGGTGCTCTGTTTTCTCCCTCAGTCCAAAGATGCACCAGTTAATTGGTCATTGTAAGTTGCCCCATGGCTAGGCTAACGTCAAATCAGGTTGCTGGATAGTGCAGCTCAAAGAGCTGGGACAATCTGTTTTGCGCTGTATCTCAATGAATGATTAAATAAATGGGGAAATGAATTTCATTAAAATTTATGACTGAAATTCATTATCTTTAAAACAAACTATGTATTTTTGAATTATAGAAAATCCAGCAGTCAATTTGCACACAGCAATGTGACAATGATTGGAAATTTGAATGAAGTTGGTCAAAGCAAAAAGCTGATGAAAATTTCTTAGAGTAGTAATATAGGATCTGACCGGGTTACTGGAATCTTGGTTTAAATGATATTTCTACTTATGGATCATATTATGCTTTGCAACAACAGAAAGAAAACATGAGAGCTGGGATAAATGTGTCTATTTTTACTGTAATGAGGCGTGCACTTATGGTGGCGTAATGACATATGCTATTCATGTACTTTTACATATAGCCTGTAATAAATTATGTAAACAACAAAGAATACTTAATCAAACTCTATATTTACAATATTTGCCAAATATTACCGAAGTGCAAAATACACAATATTCCTCCCTGTTTAGCTATATACTCCAACTCAATATAAAATGCATCTCAACTTATACACAGAGTATGCTATATAATACAACTACTATACAGACATTCAAAGTATTGTAAATTTTAAATTGTCCCATTGAGGCCTAAAGATTTAATCACTGTGAAGGATTTCTGACTCTCGTGGGATACTTCTTTCCTGAGGTGGTGGTGAGGAGGGGGGAATGGAGATGGTCACTCTGCTCGACAGGCGAGACCTCTGGCTGTGAAACAATCTCAGGGTCGGGACCTCTACCTAGCTAGTTGTGGGATTTGACTCTGGGAATGCAGGAGCTTTTTCTGATGGCTCTGGACACCTCTCTTCTCTAACAATTGACTCTGCTGTCCTCGAGTGATCAATGTGCCAGCTCCATGTGGTGTCACTATGCATGAGAGTGGTCTGGATCTGTCTTTAATCTTTCCAAGTGCCCACTTTTGATCACCTCTGCAGACCCAATCCAAGACTGCTTGTCGAACCACCTTGTTTGGGGAGCCCTTAGTTTGTCTCAGCTGTTTGTCTTGCACACTCCTGAGACTATGTTTTGACAGATCAAAATGGGAGCAGAAGGGGCAACCCAGGAACAGCATACCTGGTGAATTGTTGGTTGGGTTGTGAAGTGTGCTGCGTTGCAACGTGCAAGGAGGAAATTGGCAAGTGACTGATTCGGTGTTAGTCTAGTATGTTCTGTTAACATTGCTCACAGTGCTTTCTTTAGAATTTGGGAAACCTTTCTACCAAACCATTTATAGCTGTGTGTTACAGTGCAGCTATAAAATGTCTTATTCTGTTCATTTTCAGGAATGGCAAACTGTTACACAACAAACTGTGGTCCATTGTCACTGACTAAGTGTTCTGGGACACCAGTGCTTGAGAATAGGTTTCTCAAAACAGCAGCAGTGTGCGAGGCTGTAGTGGAGTCTATTGGGAACACCTCTTTGTATCTGCATCCACTACTGCCAAGTAAATTGTAATCATGGAAGTATCCAGCAGAATCCACGTGAATCCTTTGCCAGGGCAACGCAGGCCATTCCCAGGGATGGAGAGGCGCTACTCTTGGGATCTTCTGTACATGTTGGCATCCCGAATAGTACATAGCAAGTTGCTTGATCTACTGATCTATCCCAGCAACCAGACATTGCTTCGAGCCAACACTGTCATTTGATCATGCCTGGGTGACTGGCTTGTCGCTGCTCCAGTACTTTAGCTCTCAGCTTGGATGGTACAACTCTCAATTCCCACATAAGGCAATCCCCATCAAGGGTAAGTTTATCTCAGCTCTGGTAAAAATGGGGGAACTTTAATTTCTACTACCCATTACAGCCATTTTAGATTGCCATGGAGACCTGAGACACTGTGGGGTCTTTTCTGGTTTCCTTTTGGATCATCTCTGCTGTTATAGGGAGACTTGATTTGCATTAGGGAGAAATCTTCAAGAAGAGTGTCCTCTTTTGTAAGTTTTTCAAGTATTTCCTTTTCCAAGGGTAAGATGGACAATCCATCAGCATTTCCAAAGTTCAAAGTATTTTATTATCAGATTACATATATGTCACCACATACAAATCTGAGATTCATTTCTCTGCAGGCAAACTTAGAAAATCTAAAACAGTAAATATAACAAGATCAATGGAAGATCAACTAGAGTGCAAAAGACAACAAACTGCAAATGCAAATATAAATAAATAGCAGTAAGTAATGAGAACATGAAATAACAAAAGTCCTTAATGTGAGATTATTGGTTGTGGGAACATTTCAATGGGTGGGCAAGCAAGTATAGTTATACCCTTTTGTTCAAGAGCCTGATGGTTAGACTAGAAGACAGAGGAACAGAATTAGGCCATTCAGCCCTTCGAGTCTGCTCCACTATTCCATCATGGCTGATCCTGGATCCCACTCAACCCCGTACACCTGCCATCTCACCATATCCTTTGATGCCCTGACTGATCAGAAAATTATCAATTTCCACCTTAAGTATACCCCCAGACTTGGCCTCCACCACAGTCTGTAGCATTCCACAGATTCACAACTCTCTGGACAAATAAATTCTGTCTTACCTCCATTCTAAAAGGTCACCCTTCACTTTTGAGGCTGTGCCCTCTAGTTCTGGATAGCCCACCATAGGAAACATCCTCTCCACATCCACCCTGTCTAGTCCTTTCAACATTCAGTAGGTTTCAATGAGATCCCTCCAGGGTAATAACTGTTCTTGAACCTGGTGGTGCGAGTCCTGTGACTAGTAACTCCATGATTACAATAACTTCCATGATAAGTAGTCCTCTTGAATTCAATTTTGTAATTGTGTCCTCCAAGAAACAGAGCCCATCTCTGCATTCGTGCAGCTGCTGTTATTGGAACATGCTTCTATGGATTGAAAATGGGCATCAGTCATTGATGATCAGTAATAAGGGTAAACCTTCTCCCACATAGGTACCGGTTGAAACATTTTATGCCCCAAACCAGACTCAAGTCTCTGTCAATCTATGCGCAATTTTTCTCTGCAGTGGTAAGGGAACATAATGCAAAGGCTATGGGCATTCACTTACATCATTCATAACATGTGATATGGCTGCACCTATGATGCCATAAGGTGAAGTGTCACAGACAAACTGGACGATGTGGATCATAATATGCGAGTACAGTGCCCGAAGTCACCATTTATTTTGCCTTTTGGAAAGCCACGGCACACTGCTTTGTCATTTGCCATTTCTTCCCAATCTGGCCTAATAAGTACAAGGGGTGGAGTGCAGTAGCCAGGTTTGGGAGGAAGCTGTTACGGTAATTGACAAATCCTAAAAAGGACTGCAATTGTGACATACCCCTTTGTCTAGGGATATCCACCACTGCTTGTATTTTCTCAGCACACGTGTGTGACAACAGTAAGTGATGCTTGGCTAAGGAATTCACACTTGTCGTGACGTGCTCTGAGCACATAATCACCTAATATTTTTTAACATTGTGGTGAGATTTAGGAGATGTTACTTGTCATCCTCCTCAGTAACAATGATGTCAAACTAAGTGCCTGGGCAGCATTGTAACACCTGACCCATAGTTTTCTGCCAGAGTGCAGGTGCAGATGCTACTCCAAAATTAATAAGCCTATTACAGTGATAAAGCCCTTTGTGAGTGTTTATGGTGAGAAACACTTGGTAATCTCTTTCTGTAGGTGGGCCTCAGCCAAGTCCACTTTGCTTTCCTCCAGAAAGGTTTGCAAAGATATCCTCTATCCTGGGCAGAGGATATTGATAAACTTTCAGTACTGGATTGAAGGTAACCATAAAATTATCAAAGATTTTGACTGACCCATCCTTCTTGGCTACTGCGACCACTGGCATTACCGATGGGCTACACTTAACCTTGCAAAGAATTCCTTCAGCCTCCATGCGATCTAGCTCATTGGCTACTTTATTATGGATGGTACAAGGAACTGGGCATGCTTTGTAAAACTTGGGTGTGGCATTTTCACTTAACATTATTTTGTCCCTTCAATTTCTCCTAATAAAAATAATACTGGACTATGTGGAAGTTGTACTCCAGTAATTTGTTCCAATAAAAGTCTTAGATTTATCCAAAATGGTTGAATTTTAAAACAAGACCAAGTAGAATGTAAAAAAGTACCAATTTCTTGATTACATCGAAAACATTGGTCAGACATATTTAAATTTACTCTATTTATTTTCTGTGGTGTTATATATAATTGATGTAAAAAATTATATTGTATTAATCTAAGTCAAACATTTATTGTATTTCTCATACTTTCAGAACATAATCTTGACCAATTTTTTCCATCAATTTTAACATTCAAATCAGATTCCCATTTTTATCTTGATTTATGAATTCCTAATTTAATTGTTTTTGAATCAAATTATACATACAAGATATAATTTTTTTAATTTTTCCTTTCTGAATTAATATTTCTATTTCACTAGGTTTTGGCATCAACATTGTTTGACCCAGCTTTTCTCGTAAATAAGCTTTTAATTGAAAATAACAAAAAAGAGTATTATTTGATATTTTATATTTATTTTTTAATTGATCTAACGACATCAATATACCTCCTTCAAAACAATCACCTATATATTTAATCCCTTTTTGGAGCCAATTATGTAAAAGTTTATTATCCATTGTAAAAGGAATAAGCCTATTTTGAATTAAAGTTCTTTTTGCTAGTAAAGATTTCTTTATCTCATCGTCCATATTTACCTTATTCCATAAATCAATCAAGTGTCTTAATATAGGAGATTATTTTTATTAGGAGGCATTGAAGGGACAATACCGAAACTTAAATTGAATAGGTATCAGAAAAAATTTATAAAAATTGCATTGGCAGTAACCAAAAAAGTTATTGCAGTTACTTGGAAATCTGATTTATATTTAACTATGGATCATTGGAATAATGAAATACATAGTTGTATTCCACTTGAAAAAATTACATACAATCTAAGAAATGAATATGATATATTTTTGAAAATTTGGTTCCCATACTTACAAAACATAGGATTAAATACATAGGTCCTTTGAAGATAAAATTATAAAGTAATTGGGGAAAGAAAAAATAAATATTAAAATTATTTTGAACTCCATGGAGCATGTGGGGATCCTCCGATATCCAGGCAATCTTTCTTTTCTTTCTTTTCTTTCCTTTAGATAAGGGTTAAGGGGAGGGGGAAGGGTTAATATTATTTTTCTCACTATTTTATCATCACATTTTTTCTTGTAATTTTCTAAAATTTAATAAATAAATATTTTTTTTTAAAAAATGCTATTTTACCCTTGAAAGCGTATGCTTGAGTTTTCCAGAGCCATCCTTGTACACTGCTGTGGCATCATATAGTACCTTTCTGAATTTGCTTTCAGTGACTCCATCGCAGGGGGTACAGCATGCAAATAGTGGTAGGATCTCCAATCAAGTTGTATTTGTCTCAACCAAAGACAGTCCACAGTGCTGGCCCTCCTGTTTTTACTACATACAAGCCAAAGTGGCTTTTCCGTTCTTGTATTTCTCTGTTACAAATGTCATTCTCACTGGAGTTATCTTTCCTTAAGTATAAGTTCTTAGTTGAATATCTACAGACTTCAGTGTCTTTGAAATGCAGTTCAAAGTTATTTTGTGGAACGACTGAAACAACTGAGCAAGTATCTAATTCAATTTTAATTAATTTGCTGTTAATTTCTGGCATAAGCCATATTACTTGTCTATTGTTAGTTTTCACACCTGTAAACCTCAATATTATCAGCTTTTTCATCAACAGCATGGAAATTAGTGCTCTTTTTGAAACTACAATTGACCTTTTTATATTTTTCTCTACCCTGTAGTCCATTTACTTTTGTCTGCTTGGCATGCTGTTTGTATGTGTCCTACTTCATTGCGTTTTCTGCAAGTTTCACCTTTAACCTGTGTTGGTATGGTATAAGACCAAAGACATGGGAGCAGTGTTAGGCTATTCAGCCTATCGAGTCTGCTCTGCCATTCCATCATGGCTGATCGCAGATCCCAGACAACCCCATACACCTGCCTTCTTGCCATATCCTTTGATGCCTTGACTGATCAGAAAACAATCAACTTCTGCCTTAAGTTATTTCTTTAGCGGTTTGATCGGGGCACGACTGCACACGCAAGTGGATGTCAGCCAGTGAGAACATTGAGAAGAGTTTAAATGGAAACAGCTTTATTGAGCAGGCGATGAAGTAGTGGGAGACAGAATATGAAAGCTTTGGCTCAAAGGGGCTTCAACGATAAGGGGTCAAGTCCAGGTAGGTTATCTGTAAAATACAGACAGGAAGTATGTGTGTGAGGCCGGTATTCTGTGCTCGGTGTCAGATGTGGGAAGTCCAGGAGACTCCCAGCCTCCCAGACGGCCACATCTGCGCCAGGTGTGTCAAGCTGCAGCTCCTTAGGGACTGTGATAGAGAACTGGAGATGCAGCTCAATGACCTTTGTCTGGTCAGGGAAAGTGAGGAGGTGATAGAGAGGAGCTATAGGCGGATAGTCACACCAGGGCTTGGGGAGACAGATAAGTCGGTAATAGTCAGGAGAGGGAAGGGCAGGAGTCAGAGGCTGTACCCTTGACAATAAGTACTCCAGTTTGAGTACTGTTGTTGGGGGGATGGCCTACCTGGGGGAAGCAACAGAGTCTGGCCCCGTGGCTCAGAAGGGTAGGGAAAGGAAAAGGATGGCAGCAGTGATAGGGGACTCTGTTGTTACGGGGTCAGACAAACGAATGTGTGAACGCAGGAAACAAGCACAGATGGTAGCTTGCCTCCCAGGTGCCAGGGTCCAGGATGTTTTTGACAGCGTCCACGATATCCTGCAGTGGGAGGGAGAACAGCCGGAGGTCGTGGTACATATTGGTACTGACGACATAGGCAGGAAAAGGGATGAGGTCCTGAAAGCAGTCTACAGGGAGTTAGGAAGGAAGTTGAGAAGCAGGACCACAAAGGTAGTCATCTTGGGATTACTGCCTATGCCACGCAACAGTGAGTATAGGAATAGGGTGAGGTGGAGGATAAATGCGAGGCTGAGGGATTGGAGCAGGGGGCAGGTTTTCAGATTTCTGGATCAATGGGATTTCTTTTGGGGCAGGAGTGACCTGTACAAAAAGAACGGGTTGCACTTGAATCCCAGGGAGACCAATATCCTGGAAGGGAGGTTTGCTAAGGCTATTGGGGAGAGTTTAAACTAGGATTGCTGAGGGGTGGGAACCAAACTGAAGAGACGGAGGAAGAGGCGGTTAGCTCACAAATAGAGAAAGCTTGGAGACAATGTGAGAGGGAGGATAGGCAGGTGATAGAGAAGGGATGCACTCAGACCGATGGTTTGAGATGTGTCTACTTTAATGCAAGGAGTATTGTGAACAAAGCAGATGAGAGAGCATGGATCAGTACTTGGAGCTGTGATGCTGTGGCCAATACAGAGATTGGATTGCTGAGGGGCAGGAATGGTTACTTTGAGTGTCAGGCTTTAGATGTTTCAGAAAGGGCAGGGAGGGAGGCAAAAGAAGTGGGGGCATAGCACTGTTGATCAGAGTTAGTGTCACGGCTGCAGAAAAGGAGGAAGTCATGGAGGGATTGTCGACTGAGTCTCTGTGGGTGGAAGTTAGGAATAGGAAGGGTTCAATAACTCTACTGGGTGTTTTTCATAGACCACCCAATAGTAACAGGAACATCGAGGAGCAGAGAGGGAGACAGATTTTGGAAAGGAGTAATAATAATAGGGTTGTTGTGGTCGGAGATTTTAATTTCCCAAATATTGATTGGCATCTCCCTAGAGTGAGGGGTTTAGATGAGGTGGAGTTTGTTAGGTGTGTTCAGGAAGGTTTCATGACACAATATGTAGATAAGCCTACAAGAGGAGAGGCTGCACTTGATCTGGTATTGGGAAATGAACCTGGTCAGGTGTCAGGTCTCTCAGTGGGAGAGCATTTTGGAGATAGTGATCACAATTCTATCTCCTTTACCATAGCATTGGAGAGGGATAGGAACAGACAAGTTAGGAAAGTGTTTAATTGGAGTAAGGGGAAATATGAAGCTGTCAGGCAGGAACTGGGAAGCATATGTTAGGAACAGGTGTTCTCAGGCAAATGTACAGAAGAAACGTGGCAAATGTTTAGGGGATATTTGCGTGGAGTTCTGCATAGGTACATTCCAATGAGACAGGGAAAGGATGGTAGGGTACAGGAACCATTGTGTACAAAGGCTATTGAATATCTAGTCAAAAGAGAAGAGCTGACAGAAGGTTCAAAAAACTAGGTAATGATAGAGATCTAGAAGATTATAAGGCTAGCAGGAAAGAGCTTAAGAAAGAAATTAGGAGAGCCAGAAGGAGCCATGAGAAGGGACGGGTGGACAGGATTAAGGAAAACCCCAAGGCATTCTGCAAGTTTGTGAAGAACAAGAGGATAAGACATGAGAGAATAGGACCAATCAAGTGTGACAGTGGAAAAGTGTGTATGGAACCGGAGGAGATAGCAGAGGTATTTAATGAGTACTTTGCTTCAGTATTCACTATGGAAAAGGATCTTGGTGATTGTAGGGATGACTTTTTTTTTAGATTATGAGGACACTCAGTCCTCGTTTATTGTCATTTAGTAATGGATGCATTAAGAAATGATACAATGTTCCTCCAGTATGATATCACAGAAACACAAGACAGACCAAGACTAACTGACAAAAATCATATAATTATAACATATAGTTACAATGGTGCAAAGCAATACTGTAATTTAATAAAGAGCAGACCATGGGCACGGTAAAAAAAAGTCTCAAATTTCCCGATAGCTCATCATCTCACGCAGACGGTTGAAAAAGTCTTCCTGCCATGAACCTCCAGCGCCGCAAACTTGCCGATGCAGTACCCTGGAAGTACCCGACCACGGCCAACTCTGAGTCCATCCGAAAACTTCGAGCCTCCGACACCGAGCACCATCTCTGCTGAACTCTTCGACCCCGGCCCCGGCTGCCAAGCAACAGGCAAAGTCGAGGATTCGGAGCCTTCCTTTCCGGAGATTTTTCGATTTCACAGTAGCAGCAGCAGCGAAAAAGGCATTTCAGAAGTTTCACCAGATGTTCCTCTGTGCCTCTCACATCCGTCTCCATCAAATCAGAATTGTACACGGCATCCTACTTGACAGGTAACAGATATTCATTCCGAAGTGGCCGCTGCGCACTGCGTCGTGCCGCCATCTTCTTCAATTCAGCTGACTGAAAAGCTTCAGCATGTAGATATTAAGAAAGAGGATGTGCTGGAGCTTTTGGAAAGCATCAAGTTGGGTAAGTCACCGGGACTGGATGAGATGTACCCCAGGCTACTGTGGGAGGCGAGGGAGGAGATTGCTGAGCATCTGGCAATGATCTTTGCATCATCATTGGGGACAGGAGAGGTTTCAGAGGTTTGGAAGGTTGTGGATGTTGTTCCATTATTCAAGAAAGGGAGTAGGGTTAGCCCAGGAAATTATAGACCAGTGAATCTTACTTCAGTGGTTGGTAAGTTGATGGAAAGATCCTGAGAGGCAGGATTTATGAACATTTGGAGATGCATAATATGATTAAGGATAGTCACCATGGCTTTGTGAAAGCAGGTCGTGCCTTACAAACCTGATTGAATTTTTTGAGGATGTGACTAAACATGGTGATGAAGGTAGAGCAGTAGATGTAGTGTATATGGATTTCAGCAAGGCTTTTGACAAGGTACACTGTGCAAGGCTTATTGAGAAGGTAATGAGGCGTGGGATCCAAGGGGTCATTGTTTTGTGGATCCAGAACTGGCTTGCCTACAGAAGGCAAAGAATGGTTGTAGATCGGTCATATTCTGCATGGAGGTCAGTGACCAGTGGTTTGCCTCAGGATTCTGTTTTGGGACCCCTACTCTTTGTAATTTTTATAGAGTACCTGGATGAGGAAATGGAGGGATGGGTTAGTAAATTTGCTGATGACACAAAGGTTGGAGGTGTTGTGGATAGTGTTGAGGGCTATCAGAGATTACAGCCGGACATTGATAGGATGCAAAACTGGGCTGAGAAGTGGCAGATAGAGTTCAACCTAGATAAGTGTGAGGTGGTTCATTTTGCTAGGACAAGTATGATGTCAGAATATAGTATTAATGGTAAGACTTGACAGTGTGGAGGATCAGAGGGATCTTGGGGTTCAAGTCCATAAGACACTCAAAGCCGCTACACAGGTTGACTCTGTGGTTAAGAAAGCATACGGTGCATTGGCCTTCATCAATCATGGGATTGAGTTTAAGAGCTGAGAGGTAATGTTGCAGCTATATAGGACCCTGGTAAGATCCCAGTTAGGAGTACTGTGTTCAGTTCTGCTCGCCTCACTATAGGAAGGGTGCAGAGGAGATTTACAAGGATGTCGCCTGGATTGGGGAGCATGCCTTATGAGAATAGGTTGAGTGAACTCGGCCTTTTTTCCTTGGAGCAACAGAGGATGAGTGGTGACCTGATAGAGGTGTATAAGATGACGAGAGGTATTGACTGTGTGGATAGTCAGAGGCTTTTTCCCAGGGCTGAAATGGCTAGCAGGAGAGGGCACAGTTTTAAGGTGCTTGGAAGTAGGTACAGAGGAGATATAAGGGGTAAGTTTTTTACCTGGAGAATGGTGAGTACTTGGAATGGGCTGCCAGTGACGGTGGTGGAGGTGGATACGATAGGGTCTTTTAAGAGACTGCTGGACAGGTACATGGAACTCAGAAAAGTAGAGGGCTGTGGGTAATCCTAGGTAATTTCTAAGGTAGGGACATGTTCAGTACAGCTTTGTGGGCCGAAGAGCCTGTGTTGTGCTGTAGGTTTTCTATGTTTTTAAGTGTTCTCACGGACTTGGCCTCTGCCGCGGTCTGTGGCAGAGCATTCCACTGATTCACTACTCTCTGGCTAAAAAAAATCCTCCTTACTTCTGTTCTAAAAGGTCTCCTCTCAATTCTGAGGCTGTGCCCTCTAGTTCTGGATACCCCCACAATAGGAAACTTCCTCTCCACATCTACCCTATCTAGTCCTTTCAACATTCGGTATATATGAGGCCTTTCCACAACTGTAACACAATTTTTTCGGCCAGGCACGTTTCCTCTGTTTAGATGTTGCAATTTTGTTCATGCTAACTTTCATTCCTGACCGCAAAACAATTGCATCTCTGGCTGCTGTTTCAATGGATACTGTGATTTCAACTGCTCTTTTAAATGTGAGCTTTATTTCAGTTAGCAGCCATTTTGTATGCTTTGTTGTAGATTTTCAAATGATCTAAGTGATCTCTCAATCCATCTTTTAAACCCATTACTGAACTGATAATGTTAAGTCAATTCCTTCCGTTTAGCCATGTACCTCAAATGGACTCCCCTTCCATTTGATTCTGTTTATGAAACATAAAACATTCCGCAATCAATAATGGGTTCTGTTCTAAATGTTCCTGTATTAATTTCACATTATCAACAAAGCTCATTTCGGCTGCAAACAAGAGAAAATCTGCAGATGCTGGAAATCCAAGCAATACATACAAAATGCTGGAGGAACTCAGCAGGCCAGGCAGCATCACGGCTGGTTTAGTTGGAACTTCTTAGATATCTATATGCTTTCCCATCTCTTCCACTCAGTGACACTAACACTAGCTTTTCATTAGCTCTCATTTGCTTCAAAATACTGCATAATTTGTGCAGTATACATAATGCAGCCATCTATTATTCAACCAAACATGTTTGTCTTTCCAATGTAGCCAGCTATTTCTGTTTCTATTTATTTATTATTACTATCATCGCCATCACCTGGAACTCACGAACCTGTGGTTTCATTCTCTGCTTTTTTTGAAAACTCGAATCTCTCCCTCTCTCCCCCTCCCTCTCTCTCCACTTGCGAAGAAAAAAAACTCTGTTGTGCTTCATCAGGTATTTGGTCTTCTCAGGTTCATTTCATCACTACTGTTATGTTTTGTATCTCCAAAACCTAATCAAAAGAGGAAAAAACAGGAGCCACGGATAAATGTGTCTACTTTGTTTTTACTTTAGTGAGGTGTGCACTTATAACTTGGTGGTGTAATGATGTATATGCCATTCACATAGCTTTACAATGGAGGAAGTAAAGTTAGACTGATTACACAAGGTATACAATCAGAAAAGTGATGAAGGAGAATTTTCATTGCTGGAAGGTTAACACTTCATATTTTATTATCAAGCCTGTCCATATTTATTTATGTTGGTTTTGCTAGTGCAACTTGCAACTTGGTCAATTTCACACAATGTCCATGGAGATCTTTAACAAGAGTATTATGATGCTCCTTTTGGTGTATTTTTTTACTTGCCACCCCACGATCCCTTCATCCTTCACCTCCATGACCAGCTCAGCACAAGATCCGTACCCCCACTTTTATTCCAGCCTCCATCATCACAGTGCAGAGTTTAACACAATCCGTAAACAGCACAAGGAAGATTCATGCCTGGTTGTGTTGGGTCGAATTTCTAAAATATTGCAAAGTAATTTAGAGTTGCTTTTCACTTCAAAAATGTTTAACATTCACATTTTCAACAATAGTCCATGCAATTTTTATTAAAACTCTTTCCAGTAACAATCTGAGTTACTTCTTCCGAGAGACAGCGATAAGTGCAAGTTAATTGGCTGAGTGCTGCCATGAGTGAGATACTGATTTATAATTACAATCAATCAACCAGTCCTGCAGATTCACAGATTGAAAAAGTCATTTTTAAAGTTGTTTTAAGGCCTTTGTATTTTCCTTTGTACTTAATTTCACATATAAGATTTATATTTGTAAAGCTGTCCAACAAAGAGAGGTACAGTACAAGCACTCAGAATTGCCCAAGTCATATTCCAAGCTCAGCCAGCAATCCTGTCAAACTGCAAATCCAAATTTATTATTCAAGAACACCTTGTAGTAAAACGTCATGGTTACTCAAAGTTAAAAAAGAAAAAGTAAAAATTAAAACCATTTTGGCCTACTACTAATTTTAATTTTTCTAGTACCATTCATATTGAAATTTAAAACTTTATGTAGTAATAGAGACTACAGAATGAGGTAGGAAAAGCAGAGAAGGATGCAGCAGGCAAGAACTGAGCATAGGTTGTTGTTGAGTCCAGTGTCTACATAGCTACATTTTGGTATGCCTGTCTAATCACAATCCTCACCATATAACCTGTAGCAGCAGAGGGTCCCTACATACTACACCACTGTTATATTAAGATAAGGAATGCCTACTATTACATGCCCAGACCACATTTCAGAAAATCTGATCACGGGCTGTTCTTCTCCTACCTGCATTCAGGCAGAGACTACAGATCAAAGCTCCAGAGATTAGGACACAAAGAGGTGGTTGCGGGAGACAAAGGAACAGCTATGGGATTGCTTTGAGTTGGTGGACTTAGCTGTGTTCAAGGACTCATCTGTGGATCTACATCACAACACCATAGTTGTAACGGACTTCATTAAAATAACTGTAGACAAATGTGTCTCCACAAAATCATTCCGTGTTTTCCCAATCAGAAGCCCTAGATGAACCATGAGATCTGAAATCTGCTGAGAGCCAAATCAGAGGCATTCAAGTCAGGAAGGTTATATGAAGTCCAGGTACGATATCTGGAAAGTCGTCTCGTGGGTGAAGTGGAAATTCTGGACCAAACTTGAATCAACAAAGGGTGCTAGATAGTTGTGGCAGGCCTTGAGCACTATCACCTCTTACAAAGTTAAATCAAGTTACATAGCAGACAGCAGGGCTTCACTTCCAGAAGAGCTCAATGACTTCTGTGCTTGCTTTGACCGCCAAAGCATGGAGGAACCATCACGAACTCTCACATCTTCCGATAATCCTCTTATTTCGGTCTCAGAATCTGGTGTGCGAGCTGCCTTTAGGATGGTAAACCCGTGAAAAACATCCAGTCCAGAAAGGTACCTGGCCACGTACTGAAGACCTGTGCTGATCAAGTGGGTGATGCATCCACTGAGATCTGTAACCACTCGTTTTGTGTGAGATACCCACCTGCTTCAAGCAGGCTTCAATTATACCGGTGCCCGAGAAGAGCACGGTGACCTGTCTCAATGACTATCTCCCAGTAGCACTTGCATCCCCAGTGATGAAGCTTAGCCTCAATACCTCCTTGTGCAATTGGATCCAGGATTAACTCACTTGCAGTCCTCAGTCAGTTTGGATTGACAACATCTTTCACTATTTCCTTCAGCATAGGTACACCGCAAGGCTGTGTGCTTCGTCCCTTGTTCTGCACACTTTACACTTAATACTTTGTGATTAAGCACAGCTCCAATGCCATTTTCAGGTTTGCTGATGACACAGACATTCACCTAGCTAAACTCATTTTCACGAGCAGTCAACATTTTGGGCCGAGACCCTTCGTCAGGACCTGACAAAGGTAGTCCAACACTAAGTGTCTGTGCTGATTTTGACCATTTATAGTCAATCAAAAGAGTGCACCACCATATACTGGATGACCAGTCCTGACGAAGGGTCTCGGCCTGAAACGTTGACTGCTCGTTTCAACTGATGTTGCCCGACCTGCTGAGTTTATCCAGCTTGTTTGTAGGTGTTGATTTGGCCACAGCATCAGCAGTGTACTTTTTATTTAGTTTTTAAATAGTATCCGTTGCATGAGCTTGTGTTCAAAAAGCAGTGACGTTTGACACTGATACTTGGTGAGAAATAAGCTGTAAGACAATTCAGAACTATTTTGCTCATTCTGCTTTCAAGCATTCAGGCTTAGAGATGCCAGAAATGGCTTGGAGTGAAAATGAAACAACTGTACTACTTCAACAAGTTAGGAACTAACCCTAACCCTAACCCTTTGAAGGTTTTGACAATTATCTTTGCTGTTACAATGAAAATAAAGATTAGGAGGATGCTATTATCCATAGCATTGCATGAAGGTAGTCCAACACTACGTGTCTGTGCTGATTTTGACCATTTATAGTCAATCAAAAGAGTGCACCACCATACACTGGATGAATTCCTTTGGCAATAATTATTAGGAACTATTACAGTTTTATTGTACTGGAATAGTATTAATAGTGTTTTAATTTGTTCTGTGTTTCATTTTCTGTTTGTCTTTCTTTTATTTTGGCATCATTCCTGATAAAGATGATGGCAGAATTTGTCACCAAAATGTCAGTTACAATTGATACTGGAAGCCGAGAACCATTTGTTTTTCCATGAAACTTCAGCTAATTGGGCAGCCACTTAATTGGGCCAAAATGTGCTTGTCCTGATGTGTCCCAATTAATCGGAATCCACTGCTTTTGGTAGAGTAGCAAATGTTTTTCTCATTAGAAGCATCAAATTCCAGTTGTTGACTTAAAAGAGGCTAACGGTTAAATGGTACGTGTCTGTATTAAAATGAATTTAAAACATATTTGATATCTTTTCACTCATCAGGCAAATTTCTAAAGTCTCTATCAACCATTTATCCCATGACATTTACAGAATGCGTGAAGCTCAACTCTCTCACTTTGTATAAAGAAGCAAAGCATTATGTAGTGAATGAGAAGCAGTATACACCCTGTTTGTCAGATTGCAAATTGTGAGATTGAATCACCCTATCACATGGCACTACTCTGTACCAATCTGTACTGGTCAGGCAAGCGTGGCAGGGCGGAGTAAAGAAAGTAAAATTGTAACTTACATTTCAATTGTGGTTATTTTAAAATTATTTAATTTCAAGGCACATCTGGAAATAAATACAGTAAATGCATTTATTTTCAACGCTCCTTAAATGTGTATGTTTGTTTAATTACTAATTGTTTTTCTGGTCAAGATGGCACCTACCTACAATGTTACTTTGGTCGACATCTTCTGGATAGATCATGAAACCATCTTTTCCACTTCTTTTATGACTCTTATGTTTGTTTCTCCTTTTGATGTGATTCTGGGACTCTTGGAGGCTATGTTTTGCTGTTTAGCGATCGTTTGGGTGCTTCACGCTCTGCTGTCTCCGAGAGTACTGCAGCAGGCAGAGGCAACATGAACGAACTTTGTGGCGAGAGGGCTGCTGAGTGGCGTGCAAGGTGATGTTTGATCCCATTTTGCTGATTAAAGCTTCCATTGTCAGGCAATTAAAGTGACGAGGGTGATTGAAACTTCAAGGCAAGTGCAGAAGTTTGGAGATCGTTTGGGTGTCCCAGCACTCTGCAATCTCAGAGTGATATCAGATCCCAAGAGGCAGAGGCAGTGTGTGCGAACCTCCTAGGGGACAGGCTGCAGGATGGGGCACAAGCCGATGTTTGGCTCCATTTTGCCGATTAAAGCGATGAGGGAGACTGCAGCATCGAAGCAAGTGGAGAGCATGTGCACCAGCTGCTTGCCTTTTGATTGGCTGCTCTGTACTGGAGAGGGGAGAGCCTGCCATTGTGGGAAGTTTTTTTCTGCGTTTTGGGTTTGGACTTCGAACTATAGACTATTTTTCAGTCTTATAGTTTTTATATTATGTGTTTTTTCACCTGGTTTTCTTGCTTTTTGTGTGGGGAGGCGGTTTTGGGGGTTGATGTGCCCGATCTGTTTCGTTTAGCTTTCTTTGTGTGGGAGGAGGGACTTGGGGATCGATGTGCCTGATCTGTCTTGTTCAGTTCTTTTTGTGCAGAAAGAGGGATTTGAGGGTTGATGTGCCTAATCCGTTTTGCATGTTTTTTTGTGTGGGAGGAGGGATTTGGGAGTTGATAATCGCGCTGTCTTCCTTTTCTTTCTTGATTTCTTGGCCACCCGAAGAATTGAACAGTTTCTGAGTTGTATACCGTGAGCCTTTGAATCTTTTTTCTTCTTGTTATAAAAAATAGAGAACTCTAGAAATACTTAGTAGATCAGATAGTATCTGTGGAGAAAAACTGTTAATATTTCAGGTTGATGTAAGGTTAGTTTCAGTTTCTGTAGATGTTGCTTGATCTGTTGAGTACTGAAAAGCATTCGCTGTTTATATTTCAGATTTCTGGCAACGTCAGTTTTTTTGCTCATTGTTGTAAAGGCTGTTGCCTTTTGGTCAGAATTTGTACTTTGTCACTTGGCTTTACCAAACTCAAAATGTTGGAGGAATTCAACAGGCAGCATCTGTGGAGAGGAATAAACAGCTGATGTTCCGAGCTGAGATCCTTCAACAGGGCCCTGTTCATTTCTTTCCCAAGATGCTACCTGACCTGTTGAATTTCCCCAGCTTTTGTCTGTGTTCCTCTGGTTTCCTTCCACATTCCAAAAGCATAACAGATTAGGGTTAGTAAGTTGTGGGTTTACTATATTGGTGCCGGAAGCATGATTAAACTTGGCAGGCTGGCCCCAGAAAATCCTCAGTCGGTGTTGTCATTAGCACAAACAACTCACTTCCCTATCTGTTTTGATGTACTTGTGACAAATAAAGCTTTTTTTTTCCCCTAATCTTTCTCTTTCAAATCTAAAGAGATTGAAAATGAGGGCAAGACCTCGTGTAAGGGACTTTCATAAAGCAATAAACACAAGATTCTGCAGATGCTGGAAATCCAAACTTGCATACAGAAAATGCTGGAGGAGCTCAAAAGATTAGGCAGTATCAATGGAGGGGATTCAGCAGTTGATGTTTTGGACTGAGACCCTTCAGCAGGACTCTATTTATTCCTTTCCATAGATGCTTCCTGACTTGTTGATTGCCTCCAACATTTTGTGTGTCTTAACTCTGCATACCCAGTGTTAAAAGAATCTATTGTGTTTATGGCTACACTAAAGTTTAGTATTGATTGGTGTCTTCCATAATGAAGAGAACAGAAATAAATTTTGTCTTTGGAATTCTTGAGTTATTGATGGTTCAACTGAAGTTAGGGAAATTGGAGAATTTTTATTTCCATTACAAAATGCCATTGGCTAGATGGAGAACTGCTGCATTTGGTACATGAAGCATGTGTTGTGGCAGGGACATACATTTGTTGTGGTTTTTGCTGGTCCAGTAGCTGACATACAGTAACCCTGCTGTTTTGACTCATTTCTTCTGGTTGAAGAGCACCAGCTGTTGACATGGTATTGCATTCAAGTCCAGGCCTGCTCACAATTAGCATGTCAGAATGAGCTTTCACAGACATGTGTGCCAGCTTTATTAGCTGGGATTATAATCAAATGCCAGAAAAACCCTGCTGCTGATTCAGTTTCACTGGTGCCTCCTGCACCAGTCTTTTTTCATTTGAAACATTTATTGCTCATTAAGAGAGCATTTCTAAATTTTTTTAATAAACTGATATTTGACACAGTTTAATTAGAAACATAAACTTTGCTTTGTTCAATCAGTGCTAGGTAGGAGATTAATTTTTGTCAATCATGGAGAAGATTTTCAAACGGCAATTATCCAGCAACTCAAAGTGTTCTATACAAAAGGTGACTTGTTAATATAAAATTTGATGGAAGATGTTTTGTTCGGTGAATTTATAACACCTGGATCATAAAGTACTTGGTATTGTGCAAAATCTGCACTTGTTCTGCCACATTCTCCATGAAGGTCTCACAGGGCTCACTGTAAGCCAGATGTAAACCTAATGTCGTTTGCTAACCAGGTTGTTCATTTTTTTGTGTGTGGTAATGCCTATTCTAACAAAACAGTGCTGGCGCTAAAGTGAGAGCTGTTTTTGACAGCAGTGCTGATGATTAGCATAACACAACATTGCAGATGGCCCTAAACTGCGAGTGAAGATTTCAGCCTGTTGGTCTGGTTGGGTGTCTTATGCACCCTTGCTTTATTGAAGGTGCTTTTTGTTTCATGGTGGATTAAAAACTCAGAAATATCAAAATGCAAAACTAGTTTGAGAATTTTCTGATACCATTAGTTCTGCCTTGTATCTTTAAAAACTGGTAAATCAAAATACTGGAAAATTATAACCTATGTCAGTATTATATGTAAATTTTAAAATTAATAAAGTGACTTAAATGTGGAGAAATTCAATTTAACTGATGAAATATGAAGCAATATTTAATATACTATTTAATTAAATGACCTGTAAGTTGTTTTTAGATGATCCAGGCTACTCTGCAAAGTAAAGTCAAAGTACAGTAACAAATAAACATAATCTGCATTTTACCCATTATCCTGTTCTGCCTAATTTTCTGACAGTTTCTGCCTGGGAGAGTCACAAACAAGGGACCAGTCATTTAAAACTGAGATGCACGTTAACACATTTTCTCAGAGGGTAGAGAATTTTTGGAATTCTCTACCTCAGACGGTGGTGGACGCCAGATCATTAGATCTACCTCAGGTGGAGCTAGATAAACATTTGAAAGATCATGGAATTGAAGGTTATGTGGAACTGGCATAGAAGAGGAGTTGAGGACAGCATAGGTGAACTTTAATTATACTGGATGGCAGTGTAGGCCTGAGGAGGCTGATGGCCTACTCCTATCCTTATGTTCTTTGTGTACAGACTATCTGCCAACCTTGCAAACAGACCTTGGTGCAGAGCTTCTATGCCTGGATCCCTGGAGCTCTATGAAGGCTCTGTGACTTTGCCTTACAAAAGTTTGGCCATTCTACGATTACTTAAAATGTAATGTCGTACATGCAATTCATCTTTTCCCTTGCAGATATATTACTGCAATCTATCGGACTCCGTGCTTCAATAGGTTGCAGCATTCAGGAGCATTCTATTAAACATGTAGGACCATTTCAGAGTAGCTTTGATTCTGCCATTTTGTTTTGTTTTCTCCAAGAATATCTAAATCATGAATACTGCTACAAAATTATTAATTAAGAGCAAGCTTATTTATTCTTTTGCATGCTCAATGAAGCTAATAAAGATCTCTAGATCATATTGCTTACAGAAGAATTTTTCAGATTCTCATTTAAGTGTGATTTTATGTCCAGCAAAATAAACTGAAAACCATTGTGTAGTTACACATAATATGAAAAATGTCTTCTTGGAAGTCTACCGGCAACGATGATGACGTCGGTGACACCTCTGTTGAGAGTGAAGTCTGAACTGGGAAGTGCAGATGTGCCCTCAGGTCGAGCACGTTGTGGCCATTGAAGGGTTGGGTTATCTCTCCTTGCAGTCCTGGCACTTTTGATCATGGTCTTTCAGCCACTGCTTTTCAAATGTGCTGGTGCCTGGCATTGTGGTCTTTGGCCAAGGCCTCCCGACAAGTCACAGGGATATTGCATATGTCTTCAAGGACGCTTTCACACAGTCTTTATAGTGTTTTGTAGGGTCTCCCTGCTTTCTGGTGTCATGTCCTAGCTTGGAAAAGAATACATCTTTGGAAAGTGATTGTCTTCCACCCAGAATGCATGTCCAACAGATTGAAGTTGGGTCTTCACAATCAGCGTCTCTGTGCCAGAGCTTTTGGCCCCTCGTAGCACTTCTGTGGTAGGGACTGTGTCTTCTCACGAGATGGCGAAGGTATCACAGGTGGTACTGGTCAAGCGTCTTGTTGTGCCTGTGGTATGGGGTTCATGCTGCAGTAGAGAAGTCGGGACAACTGCTCTGTAGATTCTCATCTTGGTCTTCAGCCAGATGCCACGTTTTCCCCACAGACTTCAACAGGATGCCTCAGCTTTTGCAAGTCTGTTGAATACTCAGCATAGATCTGAATATTGTTTATTGCATTTAGAAATTGTGATATTGAAAATAGCGCTATAACTGAAACTAAGTAAATCACTGTATTATCATGGTCAGAGGATGATTTGCAAATTATCAAATGATCCTTTTCTTAGGAGGAGTTAGCATAATAAAAAGCTAATACTGCTAAATATGGAAAATATAGTGTTGAAGGTAGACTACTTTTATTTTTAATTGATGTGTCATTGTAAAAACATATTTATTGAATGATATTTTGCCAAGATTGCAAAGACTAAGTCAAAAGATAAGTGATGATGCACAAAGCTCGGTGAATGAGGAACTGCTGAACAAAGGAATTTGACAACTTTAAGGCATTTGGAAAAAATGGATTGCATTCCTACAAGTCATTAACCAGTTGATAGAAAATCCGTACTGAGAAATTTGGCATTAACAAGATCACAGGGAGGAAATCAACATTTGAAGTTCATTAGGAAGAACAGAGGGCTATTCAGAGAGAAACGATGTTGTACAATTTGGTTCATGCTTCAGAAGTATCAGAAAGTACAAACAAACATTAAAAAATCCTATGGCCATATTCTAACAAGAAGCTCAGGGTATGATGAGATACAGTTGTTTAAATTATCAGACTAGCAATTCAGAGACCTAGACTAGATAGTATAGTTACTAATCCAGAATCTTGGGGCAAAAAATACACTGACAAATTTTTTCCATTTGCAATATGAATCCTGTTAATATTTGATATTCAAAAATGCATTGGCTTACGCTTGTCTGGATTAAATTCCATCTGCCACTGCTGTGCTCAACTTTCCAAATGATTTCTGCTTTCAATATCCTTTTACAACTTTCCCTGGTATCTACTACTCTACCAATGTTGTCTCAACAACCTTACTAATCGGACCACCTACATTCTCATTCTAGCTACTTATATATACCCTATGACAAACAATGGTCCCACAGTACACCACTAATTACAGATTTCCAGTCAGAAAAACATTCCTTGACAATTATGCTTTGCCTTCCAGGAAGTGGGAGCAGGCAACATTCCACTTGCAGCATAGAAAACCTGTGCTCCAGAACAAACTGCACCTCCAGAGGAACTGTTACAAAATCAATAGCATGTACTGACCCATCTAGGAAATTACCTGATTATGACTCCTTCACAAAAAAAAAGATGGATGAATCCAACTTAGCTAATCACTATACAAGTATCAATCATCAACAAAGGAACAGAAGACACCTTTGATTGCAATCTCAAGCAGCGATTGCTCTGAAATACCTTACTCATTGATACTATTTTGTATTTTGCAGGGACCACTCAAGTTCATACCTCTTCATAGCCTGAATCCAAACTTAGGCCAAAATCTGAATTCTAGAAGTAAGACGAGAGGGCAAAAAAAAAGCATTTGACTGAATGTTGGTATCCAGGTGCCCTGATAAAACTGAAGTTAATACAATACAAAAACATTCTACTGATTGCAGCCATACCTTCCTTATGGAAAATGGTCGTGGTTAATCATTCCAGCCCCCGGCTATCAGTGTTGGAGTTCCTGTGGGTAGTCTCATTGATCTAATCAACTTAATCTGATTTATTAATGATTTGCAATAAGGTCAGAATTGAGGATGTTGAATGATAATTGCATGGTGTTCAATTCCATTCACAATTTCTCTGCAAATAGAGCAAGGCGTAGACATCATTGGATGGTAACTGATAAATAACATTCATGCAACAGAAATAACAGATTGTCTCTAACAAGGGAGAATCCACTGACCTACCCATGACAGTTAACACTATTACTGTTGCTGAGCATCAATATATTTACCATAAAATTTAACTGGACGAGCAACATGAATAACATACTTCCAAGAGCAAGTCAGCGGCTAAGTATCCTTCTGCGTTCAACTCATCTCCTGATGCCCCAGGACCACCCCCCATCTACAAGGCACAAGATAGGTGCATGATGAAACTTGCCTGGGTCAGTGCAGTGGCAATATTTCCCATGAAGTTTGACACCATCCGGGTCCATGCAGCCCGTTGGATTTACACTGCATCAATGACCCCAAATATTCATTCCCTTTGCAACTAGCACACGGTGACTACCATGTGTATCAGCTAAAATGTGCACTAGAGATACTCCCCCAGGCCATTCTGACCACATTTCCACAATTCTGTGACTTCTACCATCAAGAAGGACAAATACGGTGGATGCCGGAGAGTCCTATCATTAGCAGTTTCCCTTAAAACTTGCACAGTATGCTGAATCAAAAATAAATTTTATTCCTTCAATCTGGCTGGGTTTGAGTCCTGCATCCCTCAACTTCACAGCATTAAGAGAGTATATCCAAGGAACTACAGTGTTCAACAGAGTGGCTCACCACCACTTTCTTGTGAATAAGTCCTGAATTCTAATCCGGCCAGGTCCCAACCTGGACAGCAGCAGTATATGTGCAGAAGAAAGGCCTGGAAATCTGCTTCCGTAGCTTGCTACAAAAATCCTATGAACAACTACACTATCCATAGGGTCACCATGAGTCGATGATGACTCAACGGCACTCAACAACAACGGCCATGTAACAAACACCAAGATTCCAGAAATGAGTGGGTTTTTTTTAAACCCAGCATCCTGGCTATTCTTCCTCTCTTAATTGACAAATTCAAAACAAATTGTGATGTTTTTGAAAATTGGTGACTGATTGCAACTACTGAAACTCATAATTACCATACAAACATGATAAAGTAATTTGTAGATGGATATTTTTTTTTAGCAGTAGTCAAGACAGCTTGAAGAAATCAGATCAAATATCAACTATATCCATATAAGTATATTACATCACTCCAACCATCGCCGCTGGTAGTAATTGTCTAAATTTTTACAGCTAGTCCATTTATTTGGATAATGTGTTGTCAGATGGAGGCTGACAGATAAAGAAAAAATATTTTATATCAGGAATGCAGGCTGAAAAAAACCATACTTATTAACATAGGCAAGTATGTATGCGAATGTCAGTTCCATTGTCTTTTTTATAGCTTTAAGCAATTTGACTGATTTAATCTTGAATAGCCGAGGACTGCACTTCACATTGAATAGCAGTGCAAACTTACTGACAGCACAGTTACTGGAGAATGCCGGTAGTGCAAAGATTGAGGCCATGCTTGCAAGTGCACAGCTGTGTTGGACGCCACAAATATACGGGATAGGAAAAAAAACGGTAGGCTCAAAAGTAGCTTGCATAATGAGCTGTGGCAAATGTAAGAGAAATGATTAGTAATAGAGATGCAAAGGCTTGTTTGAGCAGAGCCCAAATTTGTGTAGCCATAATAGTGACAGCTGGGAAACTTGCAACTAAGCACATAAGGTGCCAACAATTTTGAACAGCAGAAATAATAATAGCATCACCCAACCAACCCTAGATGGGCTGACTGAGCAATCAAAAGTAATGTGTTTGTTTCAGATATGCAGGCCTTGGTAAGAAGAGACATCAAAGGAGAATGACCAGGATGGTTCAAGTTGACAGAAAGGTGACAGTAACTCTAATAACCGCATGTTACAATGGTGCTGTTTAGAAGAGCATCTCTGAACACACAGCACGTTGAATCTCGAAGTGGATGAGCTACAGCAGCAGTGACCACAGAAATACAGAAATGGACTCAGTGCCCATTTTTTTTGGGTACCTCCTGTACTTAAAGAAGTGGCCACTGTGTATATTTACAGCATAAATATTTTTTAAAGTCAGCTACATTGCAATTTGTGTAACAAATCAACAAATTACAGTTAAGCATGTATATAAAAAACTGCTTTCTGTTGTTTCTGTTGCATGAAGATAACTAGAAGATGTTGTTGATAGAATAGGACTGTAGCAGTTGCCAATCCTGTAAAACTTCAAACCACAGCAATAATTAGCTTTAAACTGACCTCAGGAAATATTTTGATCATTTGCCTGGAAGTGTGTTGGATTTAAAGGAACTAATGATGTTAGCAACTAATCTGTGCTCTTGGCTACATGTAATCTTTGCCACGGGGAATTGGGACACATCATAAAACTGAATGTAATGAAGATTTAATATAAAGGTTTAATTTTTGGAAAATTTATCTGTATGTTTTGAATGCAAAGGTACTTACTTAAAGGCACTTTTAACTGCCTTTAAATAAGAAAAGGTATAAAAAAGAAATATTTATTAAATAGCATTTACACTGTGTAAATCTGGTAATATAAACAATAGAGGTAGTTTACATAAAGCAATCATGAGGTGAATTTGTTAAGTTGATTTTGGTGATGATATTGGAGGGTGAATTTTTAGACTCTGGTAGAATGTCTTGCTTTTCTTTAAATGTGAGCTTTATATCTAGCCAATAGGTACATTGGCTTAAATAGCAATAGAAGTAGGACATTGCCAAAAAAACAACCTTCTTTCAACAGATTAATGTTCAGGTAACAAATTCATAACCATTCATCTCACAGACCAGTTAAACCAAGCTGACATTTAGCAACAATAACAATTGCCCGCATTTGCACAGCAGCCCAAAGCAAATTGTGAAGATTACTATTTAAACAAAGAAAGGTAGCCATCAGGTCAGATGCCCTAAAACCAGAGGTGTAGAGTTCTAGGAAGAGAATCCTATACTTGGTACTAAAGCAGAGGATTAAAATTGTGAGTGTAGTAATGAGTTCCATTGGAGTGACAGCAAGTGTGTTTGTAATGTGTGAATAAGACTAGCACCGAAGGTACAAGCAACACAGTTTTGCGTAAGTGCCTACATGAGTATAGTTGAAGATGGAAGGATGGTCAGGACAATGTTAGAATAGATGCTCAGAGATAACATACAGGGCGGAGGATTTCAAATGGAGTGAAGGTAGTGCTGGATTATGTGACACCAAAACAAACAGATAAAGGCTCAGTATCAAAGTTACTCTTGTTCAACTTCACATTGCTTGTATGGTGTTGGTGAATTGGGAGTTAGGTTTGTGATAGGGGCCAATAACAGTGACCTCAGTCTTCCTGTATCCAATTGCTATAAGAAACAGTGACTATGAAATTGGTTCTCATAATACGTGTGTAATTGGAGCAATTCATGGGAATTTTCTTGTAATTTTGTTTGTGAATTGAGAGAAACTGTTTTTAATTTAACTGATGTTTCTCAGAAAATTAATCAGCACAGTGACATCTAACATAGTGCGCAGAGTAGGCGATTGGTAACATCAATCTTTGTTGAAAGCTAATTTGATGTTGGCTCTGCAAGTCTGAGCTATGCCAATCCCAGATATGCAATGTGTGAACCGTAAAAGATAATCCTGACCTCAATAACAAGTAAACTTTCCTTCCACTTCACCACCACTATTTAGATTCAGATTTAGTTTTCACATTAGCATCGAGTACCAAGTGACAAAACAACAACAGACAAGCTGTTTCTGTACCTTCCAAGCCACCCTCACAGATACATAGTCCTCTAACCCCAGGCCTCCAGCAGACTCGCGGATTTGCAGATCTTGGGCTTTTGACTTCCCCAGTGGACTTCCAGAGATTCCCAGACTTGGGGGCTTCAGCCATAGCACCTCTATTTCTGGATTTCCAATCGAGCCTTAGACTTAAATTTGGACTTCTGATCAACCTACAGGCTTCAATCTTCTGTATCAACCCAAGGTGGCGAATGGGGACCCCAAACTTTAAGCCTCGAATGTGGGAATTTCCAATAACAGGACCCAAACACTAAGCTTCAAGCTCTGGTCTCTCTGTTGCTTTTATCTCCTGCCCACACAGGACTATGATCCTGGAACGTGCCGATGAATTATCGTCATTCTTGCTGGTCTGCTGGACTGACATCCGAACATGTCCATGTTACCAGCCTTTGAAAGGGGAGCAGAGGTTTAGACTCTCACCTGTCCTTGAATTCCCCTGTGTCCCTGTCCCTAAATCCCAATAGGATTGACCAAACAGTGGTGTGGGAGAATGCTGTATGAAATGGATGGTGACATACAATGGAGATACAACAGTGGAATTGTCAGTGCTTTGTGCATCGCAAGCTTCAGCAAAACAAGAGGTGATAGTTAATGATCAGGCCATATTGGCAGAATAAGCAGGAAGATGAGGTGGAGGCGAGCTCCCGGAGGAGAATAATAAATGTTCAGCAAGTACAGTTATGATTGAGGAGGAACGGATTTGGAGACAAAGGCTTTCCAATGAGAGCCTTATGAAATCTTCAATCAGGCTTGTGATATCACTCTCCTCTAATGTTGTATGACCTGCTGAGTGTTCTGGCGTTTTCTGTTTGTATTATATTACTCTAAAATGAACTGCTAGATCGGGATACCAGCTGCCATTTGGGGACTTGATGACCATCTAACTACCTGTGGGCAAATTAGTGGTAATAGACTACGAGGTTCACTCATCCTAGCTACTGTATTTCTTTGCCAGCCATTGTCTTAAGATTTAGAATGTTTGCATAGTGTTTTTGTGGTAATATTCTGTCAATTATTTCTTCTGATGACGGCAAATTGGTATGCTTGTGTGTTGGAATCAGCCTTCCCAGAACTGTGGTGTTTTGCATGAAATGTTCAGATAGTTTGCACAATATTGAGAAAATCTTTATGGTAACACATTTCATGAAGGGATTGTTTATGCTTTCTTCTCTCCTGAGGTAGTCACTTTTGCTTGCTGACTTTGGGAAGCCAAGGTGGACCCATGAGGTCTACAGAAGAGGCTAGAATCAGCCCCACTTCAACTTCCACAAATCTCTGGCCCTGTTCCCTCAATAAAGGTTTCACAAAGAGAGTAGATTGTTTTCACAGTGTTGTGGGAGTCACAGAATCACCCACAACATTGGTGAGACTGTCACTGATTTCTGAAACAAAGACTTATTAGAAGGCAGGGCCAGATTTAGAAGAGTATGCTCCAGAGACGGCTGCCCACTTAATTGTCATTGTTTCTTGAAATCAGGGGTTCCCATCCATTTTTATGCCACGGACTGAAGGATCTGTGGACCCCAGGTTGGGAACCGCTGCTTTAAATCAATACATTTCACAGGTACCCCCTTTACCTGCATCTGCAGTTAAAGAGGAAAATGGTGATCAAGGTAGGAAGGACCTGTTTAATTAGTCTTCAGTTCCACTAAGTAACCTGAGTAAATGTGCAAAACTCATTGAGCAGGACAGTCAAGCTTAGCTTGATAAGTGGCAACTAACATTTGTGTCATGTAAGTGTTGGATAATGGCCACTCCCACAGAGAATTAATTCTTCTTGACATTTATTGGCATTATTATCACTGATTCCTGCACCATGAAGGGGGAGGGGCTGTCATTACTGACTAGAAATTAACTGGACTGGTCACGTAAACACAACTGTAATAGCACATTACGAACTGGTAATTTTGTGCTGCAGAATTCAATGTCTGGTTCTCTAGAACCTACATCCAACACTCTCACCTTGTATATGCTGCTTGGAGTATTTGAGATGCAAGATCTGCACATTGTGAGACATCAGGCATGATCAGCCTGAAGGGAAGCCACAGTAGTGTCACAGTTCGCCAGACTTCCTTACAGCTCAGGGCTTCAGAGTTCAATTCTGACATCATCTGAAAGGAGTTTGTATGTCCTCTGCTTGAATGGTGTGGAGTTTCTCCAGGTGCTCTGGTTTCCTCCCACAGTCCAAAGATGTACCAGTTAGTAGGGTTAATTGGTCAATGTAAATTGTCCCGTGATAAGGCTAGGATTGAATTGGGATTGCTGGTCTGTGCAACGCAAAGGACTGGAAGGGCCTGTTCTGCACTGTATCTCTAAATAAAATGAAAATAAAGGCAGGCCAGGTCATGATTATCTACTTGCACAGAACATCTTTGAAAGGACATTCTCTAATAAAAAAGACAGATGGACTTGCACAACAAAGTTTTTGGTGTGCTATCATGCCTGCCTGAAGGCTTCTGTGATATGTGGAGTAGCGTTGAAGAGTCCAGCTCCTGTTTTTCCCCATGTGTTGCCCAGCTCCACTGTAAGCCTTGCAAACTCTGAAGCAGCATCAGTTGACTGAAGTCCAGTTGGAAGCTAACTCATTTTTGAGCAGTGCTGCAGAACTTAAGATATCTTGGAGTGAAAGCTCACCTTGCTCCCTTCATTATAAGTAATAGCTTGACTTTCTCTGACCAACAAACTGCATCGATAAGGGTGGGCAATGGCACCTCCATGCTTATTCTAAACACTTGTGTCCCACAAGTGTCCTCAGCCTTCTGCTCTTTAATATTCACGATTGTATGGTCAGATTCTGCTCTAACCCCGTCTACAAGCTTTCAGATGATGCCAGTGTATTGGGCCACATTTCAAATAACAATGAGTCTGAGTGTAGGAAGGAGGTGGAGAGATTAAGGACATGGTGTCATGCCAACAACCTTTCTCTGAATGTCAACAAAAGAGTTGATGATTGACTTCAGAAAAGGTTGTGGTGCACATACTCCTGATGACATTAAGGTGTTGAGGTTGATAGCTTCAAGTTCCTAGGTGTGAGCATCACCAATAGCCTGTCCTAATCCAGCCACATTGGTGTCACAGCCAAGAACGTTCAGCAAACCCTCTAGTTCCTCAGAAGGCTAAAGAGATTTGGCATATCCCCGTCAACTCTTACCCATTTTAATCAACAGAGGAAGCATTCTGTCTGGATGCATAATGTCTTGGTATGGCACCTGCTCTGCAGGACACTGCAGAGTATTGTAGACACAGTTCAGCTCATCACGGACTCTGTCTGTACTCTCACTACCTTAGTAAAGCAGCTAGCTTCATCAAAGATATCCACCACCGTAAACATTCTCTCTTCTCCTCTCTCCCATTGGGTAGAAGATACAAAAGCCTGAAAGCATATGCCACCAGACTCAAGGATAGCCTCCATCCCACTGTTATCAGACTCTTGAATGGACCTCTCGTACAATAAGATGGACTTGTCACCTCACAATCTACCTCAATATAATCCTGCACTTTATAAGATCTTGTGGTAGCTTTTGCACTTTGTTCTGCATTGTTATAATTTCCCCTTATTCTAGCTCAGTGCAATGCCTAAGAATTTGATCTGCATAAACAGTATGCAAGACAGTATTTCGCTGTATCTCGGTACATGTGACAACCGTAATCCATACCAAAACCAAAGCTGGTCGGAAGACTTCATAGCTGTCTAGTGATGTGGTGGAGCATGACTTTAAGGTATGATTTGCACTAGATTAAACTGGGACAGGTTAATTAAAAACTATGACTGCACTGCACTTTTTCCTGCACTGTCCAATTTCCCAAACCTTGGCATGAAGCTGAATTGTACTGAACCATGACGTGATTGCTCTGGCTTCAGACAGTTTGACATTGACAAGGCTTATTACAGAGATTGATTAATGCTGTCTGTATAGTCATACAATTAATTATAACCTTGCAAAATGTATTGAAATATTTTGCTAGCTACTAAATCCAGTCAACTTTCAAAGGGTGTAAATTGTTTCTTGGTAAAATAATTGGCATCTTTCAGGAGCAGTTCTGGGAAATGATTTGTTGCCTTTGAATCCCTGTTTTAATTTTGCTTTTGATTTTGAGCTGCAAGAGCTAGAAATCTATCATGAAAGCAAGGATGCTGGAAATAGAAAACAAGACTTAACATTTTCATGGTGTCTTTCCTGATCTCAGGATGTTCCCGAGTGCTTTAACTTTATTTATTACATTTTAAATATATTCACTATTGTAAGGTAAAAAAAAGTCAATAACCCAATATAATTCAATCATAAACTATATGTGAAAGAAATAGTGAGAATCCACATGTAACTTGTAAATTAAATTGGCTTTACTGCATCACTATTTCCTTTTTGCCACTGACTAGATTAACACTATCTCCTTGTCTGAAAGGAAAATTAAGTTTCCAGTTCTATTACATTTCTTCTATTTCTGACTCTTTTTCTTTGACACATATCAAATAAAAGAGTTCTGCAGAACTGGAAACTGATGTTTACGTTCATTTCACACTAACATATGGAAGCGAATGTAGGACAATATCAAAGCAAAATGAGGGAAGACTCGAAGCTGCAGAAATGTGGTTTTCGAGAAGAATGGTGAAGATATTGTGGAAGGACAACGTAACAGATGAGGGAGTGTTGCAAAAACTTCTCAGATTAATGACAGGTGTAAGGTCATGACTGCCCATGTCATATGACATGGCACATAATGGTGATATTCTGCTTTTACTTTTCAGTGTCCTTATTCCATTGTCTAGACATTCAAATCACTCTGCTGCCGATCCTTCCTCTCTGCCCAAGTTTTAGCCTTCCCAGTTGTTATTTTAGGCCGAATACATTTTTATCCTTCAGCTTTTTTTGCCCATCACTGATTGGAATCCATGACCTTCAGTTCCTTCCCTCTCACTGTTGATTCCTGGCCCTTCATTGCTTGTGTGTGTTATTAAAGCCTCACCTGTCAGTTCTTCCTTCCATATGCACATCATCAGCTCTTTTTTTAAAAAGCTCAACATTGCAACTTTCATGCTCCCTAAATATCATCTCATCTTTAGCCCCACTCTTCTCTTTGCTCTGTGAACTGATAGTTGCTTATCATACTCAAATATTATTCAACGCTCCCAATCTCACTTACAGCAGGTCTTGTTCCCACTGCTGACAGTGAAATCACAAGAAGCTCTCTTTCTGAGGCTGGATACCAGTAATTCTATCCCTACTTTCCTTTCACAGTCTACCTTGGTATAACAACAATTGGAGGACAGCTATAAAAATCCAAATTGTTGTTGATAAACATTTGACTTTTCACCTCTGATCTGCTTCCTTTCTTTCGGAGCAATTTATATTTTTATTTCTGTGAAAAACTGTGATGCAATCTACTTTGCAGGATAATAAAAGGATTAGAATTTAGTAGGTTTATCTCTTCATTGTAACTCCCCTATCTTCTAATTACCTTTAATATGAATAATACATTCATTAATGTTGTCTGTGAACTGGTACAAAAGTTGAATTCCTTGCAGTTGATAATCTATAGTGCAACAACTTTGATATTTATTATTTATTGTTCCTGCATTTCTTTTCATGATTTAAACCAATTAGGACACTACAGAGGGATATTCTTGTCAATAAACGTCTAGTATCAGATGCTAAGCTAGAAACGAAGATAAATACCACTAAAGGCAAAACACATCTGTTTTGTCCAGCTTGTATTTATAAAATATTCATGCTTTGACAATAATGAAGCTTTTCCTTTTTCAAAAATGGGCATCCTGTTTCTGTTTAGAAGTTTCTGTCTTCCTTATAGAAGTATGTAGAGATTGGTCTTCTACGACTGACAAGCAGTCCAAGTTCCCAGACACCGCCCTTTAGATCAGAATGTTTTTTTGGTTGTGGTCACAGATGCTTCTATTGGAGGCTTCATACGACTATTTGAAGGGACCCACCCTAATCTCCCCAATTACGTGGCAAACTGCATTCACAGAATGGCTTAGACACCTGCTGAGCAGAGAACTGCAGGAATGCCAAGGGAGAGATGAACGTGAAAAGAAAAATAAAAAAGACTGCTGATGAAATAAAGGTAAAAAATGCTACTTCATTAGGTGCCCTATTATTACTTAGTGTTCCAGTAGCTTCCCGTTCAGATAGTGCAATCTGTAGAGTGGCCAGAAGACTCAGTTAAGAGTATCCTTCTGTTAAAGTAGGGATCTGATCAACTGCCTACCTAAGTGACATAGTGCCGCAGGTGGAAAAGAAATTCCTTACTGCTTTAGTAAGCAGGTTTAAACCTCATCTCCAGTGTTATCTGCATGGAGATTACCTGTTCTCTGTGTTCCAATGTGTGGTTCTTCCAGATACCACAGTTTCCTCCTACATACCAGTGGTTAGTTAAGTAGCAACTGTAAATTGCCCCAGATTTGGAGGTAACTTAATGAAATCCATGTCACAAATGTTAGAAACGTTAGTAACTGTAACTTAGAAAGTTCAGGGAAATGTAACAATTGACTGAAAAGTTTATTTTATTTTAAAGGCATCCTGAACTTGCAGCTGTGTGCCAGAGTATTAGTACATTAGTCTTGTATCCTGGACCCGAGGCAAATAACCTGGAAGAACTTGAACTCGATCCATCGCTGTCTCCATACAATATCATTATCATTGACGGAACATGGAGCCAGGCCAAAACTATGTTTTATGGAAATGCCCTCTTTCGTTTGCCAAAACAAGTAAGTACTGAATAACAATACTTACTTTTGTACCTTTCCAAAATTTGATTCCTGCTACAGTGAGCTGCTGTTATAATTTCATACTTTTATTTAGCTTATTATTGGACAGTAGCCTTGCTTTCTCTAGACTTGGGAAAAGAGCATTAAGCTACAAGTCCCATTCATGCTGAACAATAAACAAATATTTATCAAAATTTTAGTACAAATTCATCACATAGGAGCATGCAACCCAACAAATATATGCACTGGTGCAATATGAAATAGCGTGTTTAAGAAAAATAAGTGAGTGACATAAACTGCTCATGTGTGACAAATTAATAAACCATTGAATTGAGATATATCCAAAGATCCTAAGCACTTTTTTATTATCCTAAACACTTACATTGGATTAGATCTTGTTATACAAATCTAATCATGCAATAGCATAATTTGAACAGAGAATAATACTGCTCCATTATATTTAAACAGGATGCTTGCATCAATTCTATGTGTTCTCACATATTCTAAAGTTCATCTAAAAGCCTGAAACCCTTCACTGAACTAAATTCCCTGTTTGTTTTTCTCCCTTTTCTCTTCAGAGGGAACTGAATGACTTTTGCAATCCACACCTTAGCAAGTATTTGGGACGCTTGGGTCCTCAAACAGGTGTTTTTTACTGACTCAAACTAATGCCTCAGTTAATGAAGGCTCTTTATCCTGAACTGTAAACTCCGCTTCTCTTTCTGCATGTTACCTGATCTGCTGAACATTTCCATTATTTTCTTGTTTTATTTCAAATTTTCAAAATCTGCAGTTCTTAGTGAGATTACATACTGCTTGCATTCGTGTTTAATGTGCATTTATTTTCTCAGACTTTGGAGAAAGTTCACATCATTTCATTTTGTTACCCCTTCCGTTGAATACAGAGTTAAATAGCTAAGCACTGTACTTTAGGGAAGACTCTGCCATTTGGATCAAGTTCAGCAGGAATTGATGGGAAGTAGATTTATGGCGATATTAAGGATTAGAATATTGTCCTTGGTTACATCCTCCAAACGCACAAAGTACTAACAGTTGGATGTTGATCTTAACTTCTGAAATTTGTTCTATTTAATTACCGAAGTGTAATTTTGGAAGCTGTGTACAGTGTGCAGCTGCCACCTTAGTTTAATATCTAGCCCAAACAATTGAGAGCAAGTTTTTACCCTTGGTTCCTTTTGCTGCTCTTTCTTCTTCAATTGGCATCTTCCTCCCATTTTATTAATGTTTTATTTATGATGACTCTTCAAACATTGCAGAAAGGATTCTTCATACATTTTTAAAATGTAGCTAGGGAGGATTGAAATGGAACTTGCAATGTGTCACAATATCAGAACTTCACAAATTGTCTTGATTTATCAATTGCATGACTTCAGCATTTCAATATGTCAGAAAGAAAAAGCATTTCTAAAGTATAGCTGAGTAGAGTCTGATGGAATTTAAATTATGCTATTACTGATGGAAGATCTTGCACAGCAGTATTAAATTTTATTTCATGATGTACAGTACCGTACAAAAAAGTCTTAGACACATATAGCCAGGGTGCCTAAGACGTTTGCACAGTATTGCACTATATTGCAGATGCAAAAAAAAATCATGACATGTGAGTGATGATAAACCTGATTCTGATATGGGTCTCTATTGTGGACTGAGAGTGGGAAGGTGACAGGGAGAGGGTAATCATAGTTGGAAAAGGAAAAGGGAGAGTGGAGGGAGCAGGAAGCACCAGAGAGACATTTTGTAATGGTTAATAAGCCAATTGTTTGGAATCAAATGACTTTGCTTGGTGTTTAAGGGTTAGGTATATTCACACCAGTGCCATATCCCCTCCCTTTGGTACTTCTTCTCTGCCACCTGTCCCACCCCCTTCCTTTGGTGCGCCACCCTCACCACTTCCAACATCCTTTGCTCCTGCCAGATTTACAAACTTGCTGTCAATTCCACATTGACAAATACAGTACTGTGCAATACCTTAGGCACTAGCTATATATATGTGCCTAACACTTTTACATAGTAATGCAATACCTGAACTGGAATAGGAATCATGTACAACCTTAAAGGGATAATAGCTCTGTGAATCAAGGTTTGAACTATAAGAGTAGGGGGTGGAGTTGTTGGACTATTCAGAAAGTTCAGAATAAAGGAAATAATCTGAAAGGTCAGCAAACAAATTGCAGTTAAAGGACATAACAATAAAATAGCTGTCATTAATAAAAACATCAAAATAATTAATAAAACCTGATGAAATTACCTATACTGTAATGGGCACAGTTTTTAAAAACCGAAGGAATTGCAAGTGACCATTTACAACTCATGTTCTCAGTATTATTTATTTGCTCTTTTATTTATTAGTTGCATAATTTGTCCTTTTTTGCATACTGGACACTTGTCCACCTTTGTACAGTTTTCCATGGATTCTTTGGTATTTCTTTATACTGGGCATGATAGCCAAGTTGTTAGCATAATGCTCTGAAGTACGTGTGACCTGAGTTCAATTCCTACCACTGCCATAAGGAATTTGTACGCTCCCCCTGTGACCGCGAGGGTGTCCTCCGAGTGCTCCAGTTTCCTCCCACAGTCTAAAGATGTATCGGTTGCTAGGTTAATTGGTCGTTGTAATCTGTCCCGTGATTAGGCTAGGGTTAGAAGGGGATAGCTGCGCGGCACAGCTTGAAGGGCCTGTTCCACACTGTATCTCGATAAATAAATAAATTCTTGTGGGTGTCTGCAAGAAGTTAATTTTCAGGGTGGTATATGGACACATACAGTATTTGTATTTTGATAATAAATTTTGAACTAAAGATCATAGTAGAGATCAGAGAACAGAGTTTTGGCATGGGAAAATAATTTGGTTTTTAGTTTTCATAGTTCATTTAGGTTCATTAGCAACTTCTATCAAAATGCAATCTGCCAATATAGAAGTAGTTGTGAGGCTAAGAGAAATAGAAGAATTGAAGGCTTTAGGATTTTCAGTACATAAACTGATCACAAGCTTGTGATTAATGTCATCTAAAAATCAAAAAGAAGCAAGTTTAGTCACAACCACCAAGAGTCAATGTTCTTTGGAAAAGTATTGGCTGTGTTAAGGCAAGAATAAATGGCACTATGATTGGACAGGACTGGATGACGGATGATGGTGGAGAAAATAGGTTGGTTGAACCAACTCATGAAATGTTTGAGAATGGTAGAAGCTGCATCATTGCTTGGTACTGGAAGTGCAATTGCGGCAGACAGGAAGGCTCTATTTCCAGTAGTAAAAACCGCCCAGCAAATCACTGGCACCAGCCTGCCCGCCATCAAGGACCTATATGTAGAAAAGTGTCAGAAATAGGCTAGTAACACCACGAAGGTTCGCATCCACCCTTCTCATGGACTATCTGTCTCACTCCCATCAGGGAGTATGTAGCATCCACACCAAGACTACCAGGCTCAAAAACAGTTACTTTCCCCAAGCAGTAAGGCTGATCAACACCTCCACCCACTAACACCACCATTACTTTATTGTTTCCTGTCAATCATCTTATGTATCGATGGTTATTAATTTTTGAAATTTATTACTGTGTGCTTTATCCTTGTGATTTGTTTTGTGCTGCATCGGATCCAGAGTTACAGTTATTTTGTTTTCCTTTACACTTGTGTATTGGAAATGACATTAAACAATCTTGAATTCTTGATGATAATTTTGATTTGGTGCAAAATTGGTGGTGTAAGCAGAAAACTGACTAATGGAGCAGAAGAAGTAGAACACATCTTGGCAGAATGCGGGACCTTGAGGCTTCCTCTCTCTACAGTTCTACAAGCCTTGACGTCTCACGCAGGCTGCCATTGCTGATGTCTCTCCATAACTTTTAGTATGATAGGTAGTGTAACTCTCTGGTTCTGCCGGCTGTGTAAGTCTAGGAAAGACAAACGCGTGAGATTGAGGTGCCAAACCTCCTGTTGGTGTGGAGGCTGCGTGATGTGTCACCCTGTTACAAATCAGTACCACGAAATAACAGACAGTACGCCATAGGCAATTAAACAATTTAGCTTTATAATTCTTAATTTGACTAAAGGGTTAGTAAAGTAAAAACAAAAAGGGCCCTTTTTAATGTAACAGTCTACTGTGTGCAAGTTGGAACTCACAGTTTCCCTTTCACCGATTTCCCCGGGCTTCGTCAACTCCTGGCCCCACTCCAAGTCCAGTCCTTTCTGGTGTCCACGACCTCTCCTTTCTGGCATCTTCTCTCCCCATCTTCCACCGAACAAAAGACCCAGATCACCTCGGTGCCAGGCAAACAGCACGAGAAGACACTCACCTCCATGGAGGGCTCACATCAAAACACCCGTTATCTCTAGCTATAACCCAAACACTGCTTCTACAGAAAGACCATTACATTAGCAGTAAAACCTTCCCTAGGGTGTTATAGTGGTTTTATTGATGTTAAATAAGGTTTGGTGTTTTTGAAATTGCAATCTTATTTACAGCATTCCAGGTAAAGTGAATTATTGAATTGTTATTGATGTCCAATAACAATCTGGAATAGCATGTGATTATACAATATACTTATTAATGATGTGGAATCATCCAAAAGCTTGTCACAGAGTGCGGGAGAAATAGAGACAGAGCAATAATGAGGAAGAGATACAGAGGTAAAAAGAACATCTGAAGAAGATAAAGTGATATTCTTGTTTTGATTTGGTTGTGGCTGATAACGTATCTGATCAAATTCTCAGACTGCAGATTGAAGAATGGCCAATTGTACCAGGAATGAAACCATAATCATATATCTTATTTAATTGCAATCATTGGGCTGGTAGCCGTGCATCATGAAGTGCAACAAAGCAACAGTAGTGATCGGTGGTGGTTACTGTGCTGACTTCATAGTGCATTCCTGCCTGTATTCCATTCAGGACAAAGGTAAGAGACAGATGATTTCAGAGCTAATATCCTTTGTGGTTTAGAGCTAGGGACCATGAGAAAATGAGGTTCTGAGTGGATGATGAATTAATTCTGCTATATTTATCAGGAGTAATAATCAAGCACTTTCTAATTAGAGTACCAAATCAATGAATGAATAAATGCCTCAACTTGGGGAACAGTTCTAAACATTTATTCAATGGCATAAGCTTCATATTATATTTTTTACCACCCATAGTGCATCATCACTCTGCTTTGTTGCACGATGTATTGACAGATGGTCTATTACTACACCCTGCAGTCTTTTATCTACAAAAGCAGAGTAATATCATTTCAATTTTTTTCTAATGTATTTAATTGTATATGTTATATGTTTCTGTAAATGGATGCACCTCGTGCAAACAGAAGTATTCATAATGCTGTGCCATCGTGTTGAAATCGCCTTTTTTGTGATAATGCAACATTAAATTACATAGTTCAGAAATCCCCCATAGAGGCTGTTGAATAAATTCAAATATTATGAATGAAAGTACATAAGTGATATATTCTGAACTGCTCAGCTCAGCGAACAGATAAAACAGCAGTAGTAGATATGTCTACAACTCTTAAGCAGGGGGTATTCAAAGCAATCACAACAGAATGTCTTGTGTCAAATGAAATGCAAAAATAATGAAACATATTTTTAACAATGAAATATGAAGCAGTGCTGTTATTACCTAATGCTAGAAGCAAGGCATAAACTCTTAAAATTGCTAGCTCAGTTCAATCTTGTTTTGCAATATTGTAGCTGGGGAAGTGGGGACTCAGCGGACTTAACTCTAAAACATGCAGGTACGGCACTTTTAAGCGGACAAGGATTCATCGCAGTGGCTGGAGCAGAGGGAGGAGGGGAGGACTCTAAGCCAGGTGGAAATGCCGAGGAATGAAACTCACTCTGCGCAGTAACTTGTTAGCTAATGCTCAATCACTGGAGAACAAGACTCAGGATCTAAGGTCAAGATCGTTCTGTTGGCAGGACATAAAGAATTGCTGTGTTCTGTGTTTCATGGAGACATAGCTCAATCTGGACATGCCAGATACGTCGGTAAGACTGAAGGGCTTCTCAATACACCAGATGGACTGGACTGCTGATTTGGAGAAGGCAAAAAGTGGAGGTCTGTTTTTCATGATAAGGTCTTAGTAGTATTCGAATGCAGGGGGTCTTATTGCATTCCTGTTGCCCCGACCTGGAAACTTCCAGTGATTACGTACTGTCCGTTCCATGTACCAAGGGAATCTCTATGATCCTGACCGCAGTTAACATCTCGAAAAGCAGATGTTAAACAAGCACTTGATGTATTGAATGCTGTGATTAGCAAGCAAACTGCTTTTCAAATCTTTGTTAGGGACTTCATTCAGGCTTGTTTGAAGAAAATTCTGCCCATTTGTCCTCAACATATCACCTGAGGCACCAGGGCTCCCAGCACATTCAGCGATTCAGAATTCACAGGCTGCATTTTGGGAAATCTGATCATTTAGATGTCCTCCTCTGACCTGCTTACAAGCAGGGAAGAACAAAGCTCCAGAGATAAGGATAACAAACAGGGGGTTGCAGGAGGATGAAGAGTGGCTATGGGATTGCTTCAAGCCAATAGACTGAGACTAGGCCATGTTCAAGGACTCTGAACAAATACCCCACAGTTGTCACGGATTTTATAAAAACTGTATCAGATGAGTGTGTCCTCACAAAATCAATCAGAATTTTCCCTAGCCAGAAGCCCTGGATAAACCCTGAGATCCACATTCTGCTGAGGGCCAGATCAGTGGCATTCCCATTTGATGACCAAGTTAAACACAAGAGGTCCAGGTACAATCTTTAGAAAGCCATCTCATGTGCAAAGTGGCGATTCCAGGCCAAACTTAAATCACTGAAGGATGCTTAACAGCTGTGGCAGGGCGTGAATGCTATTACCTCTTACAAAGTGAAACCAAGCGACATAGGTGGCACCAAGGCTTCACGCCCAGATGAGTATTCCTCTTATGCTCGCTTTGACCATCAAAGTATAAAGGCACTATCACAAACACCTACAGTTCCCAATGACCCTGTGATTTCTGTCTCTGAGGCTGACGTGAGAGCACCCTAATGGCAGGGGAACCCATGAAAAGCATCCGGCCCAGATGGGGTAGCTGAACGTGTACTACAGACCTGTGCTGATCAACTGGCTGGAGTGTTCACTGAGATCTTTAACCTCTCACTTGGGACCTGCTTCAAGCAGGCTTCAATAATGCCGGTGCCTAAGAGGAACATGGTGATCTGCCTCAGTGACTATTGTCCAGTAGCACTCATCCACATCGATGAAGTGCTTTGAGAGATTAGTGATGAAAAATATCAACTCCTGCCTAATGAGTGACTTAGATCCATGCAATTTGTCTACCGACGCAACATGTCAACAGCTGATGCTGTTTCATTGGTTCGTCACTCAATCCTGGAATATCTGGAAAGTGAAGATACATACATCAGGGTGCACTAAATTGTCTATGGCTCAGCATTCAATAGTATCATCCCCTCATCAAAACTAATCAATAAGCTTCTTGTGCAACTGGATCCTCGATTTTCTGACTTACAGACCCCAGTCAGTACAAGTTGGCAAATACATCTCCTCCACAATCTCCCTCAGCACAAGTACTGCACAATGCTGTGTGCTTTGCCCTAGCTTATGACTGTGAGGCTAAGCACAGCTCTAATGTCATATGTAAGTTTGCCAATGACACCACTATCATTGGCCGAGTCAAGGATGGTAACGAATCAGTATTATGGAGGGAGAATGAAAATCTGGCTGAATGGTGTCACAACAACAACCTCTCATTGAATGTTAGCAGGACCTATGGTTATTGACTTCAGGAGGAGGAAATCAGAGATAGTCCTCATCAGGGAGTCAGAGGTGGAGGTATCAACAACTGTAAATTTGTCAGTGTTATCATTTCAGAAGATCTGGTCTTGGTCCAGCATGTAAGTGTCACTAGAAAGAAAGCACAGGCAGGACCTCTTAGAAATTTGTGAAAATTCAGCATGACATCTAAAACTTGACAAACTCCCGTATATGTGTTGTGGAGAGAATTTTGACTGTAGCATGGCCTGGTATGAAAACACTAATGCCCTTGAACAGAAGAACATAACAAAAAGTAGTGGATACAGCCCATTTTTCATAGGTAAATCTCTCCCACCACATTTACATGGAGTGCTGTCACAGGAAAGCAGCATCCATCATCAAGGGCCCCCACCTTCTAGGCCATGCTCTCTTCTTGTTGCTCCCATATGAATAAGGTACAGGAGCTTTAGGACCCACCTCAGGCTCAGGAACCGTTATTACCCATCAACCACCAAGTTTTTCACTCAAGTTTACTCACCATTGAATTGGACTTAGTTTCAAGGACTCTCCATCTCATGTTCTTAATAGTCATTAGTTATTTATTTTTATAATTTCTTTATTTTCTTCTTTTTGTATTTTTACAGTTTGTTGTTGGTTTCATTTTGAATATTAGTGCTAGTCCATCATTGATTCTGTTGTGTTGTATTTACTGTGATTGCTTGCAAGAAATTGAAACTCAACTGGCATGAACATGATGACGTGTATACTTTGATAATAAATATACTTTGAACTTTTACATGATGCATATTGTGTTACTTTATCAATATAATGTGCAACATATTCTTTAATATCACGTGAGAACCTGAACTTTACATTTGAGCCAAAGTGAATTGTAAAGCCTTGGCCCATTTTTATATTGTTATAAATATTTATCACATTGCCCAAAGGGCTTGTCATAACACATAGGCTGCGTTACAGGTGACAGCTCTATAACCGTTATCTTCAGCAGCCTCCGTAAGCACCTACCATGCTTTATATTAGGAATGGTTTTTCCACTGGAAGTAATTTGGAAGTGAGGAGCATTCATTAATCCTTAAATGGAGATATTTGAAAATGGGCACAGAGATGACAATGATTGATGAAAGCACAGCCAATATTTCTGATGCAGATATCATCAAACATTAAAGTGTTTTCTCAGTTGAATGGTAACTAGATACAATCAGCACATCTCTTGATGTTCACTAGGTGCATAATTCAGCATATACTAATATCAAAAGTGGCATGTGCCACTTAGAGCTAGACTCCATTCCTTAAAGTGTGATGTGCTGTGACTGCAAGAAGCTTCTGAAAAAGTCAGTTTATACAATGGCTATTTGAGGAATGTTGTGAATTCAAACTGGTTTCCAAAATATTCTAATTCTGCAATGGAAACCTTTGTACGGAAGTAGAAAGAAGAGTTGTGATACATCAGCAGAGGGCCTCCGTGCAAATTCGGCTAGAGGAAACTAGTTGTGGTTAATGCCAAAAATGAGATTAAGAGGATCTGGATGCAGTGTTGCAAGAAGTTCCAAAACCTTCCATTTCCCAGTATTCCACCCACACCCTATCTTCCAGCCGGCATAATGGGGATAGGGTTCCTCTTGTCCTACAGGGAGAAGGCAGGAGAATGGTGTTGAGAGGGAAAATAAATCAAAGTTGATTGAATGGTGGAGTAGACTCAGTGGGCCAAATGGCTTAATTATGCTCTTGCATCTTTGCAACTAACCCCCCACAAACACTCCGCATTCTGCACATCATTCTCCACAACCTCTGCCATCTTTACCAAGATCACATCTCGAAGCACGTCATCACCTTCCCCACACTCCACAGGGGTCGTTCTCCCTGTGACTCCCTTGACAAATCATCCCTCCCCACTGATCTCCCTCATGGCACTTATCACTGCAAGTAGTGCAAGCGCTACACCCGCCCACTCATCTACCATTCAGAGCCCCAAATAGTCCTTCCAGGTGAGGCAACACTTCACCTGCACATGCATCAGGGCCATCTACTTTATCTGCTTCTTAGGTACAGTGGAGATGTCAGGGGTAAGTTTTTTTATGCGGAGAGTGGTGGGTGCGTGCAATGGGCTGCCGGCGGCAGTGGTGGAGGCGGAAACGATCGGGCCTTTTAAGAGGCTCCTGGATAGGTACATGGAGCTTAGAAAAATAGAGGGCTATGGGTAAGCCTAGGTAGTTCTAAGGTCAGGACATGTTTGGCACAGCTTTGTAGACTGAGTGGCCTCTATTGTGCTGTAGGTTTTCTATGTTTCTATCTGGTGTTCCCAGTATGGCCTCCTCTACATTGATGAGACCTGATGTAGATTGGGGCTCTACTTTGCCAAGCACCTTCACTCTGTTTGCAGCAGGCAGGATTTCCTGGTGGTTAACCATTTTAATTCCACTCCCAATTCCCATTCTGACATGTTGGTCCATGCCCTCCTCTATTGCCACAGAGAGGCCACTCTCAGGTTGGAGGAGGAACACCTCATATTCCATCTTGGTAGCCTCCAACCTGACAGCATGAACATTCATTTCTTTAACTTCCAGTAGTTTCTTCTCCCTACCCGTTGTTTGTTTTTCCACTCTCCTTTCTTCGGCCCTTTACTTTTTCCACCTATCGCCTTCAAGTTTCTCACTTCATCACCCCCTCTCCACCCACCTACCCTCCCCCTCGCCTGACTTCACCTATCACCTAGCAGCTTGTACTCCTTTCCTTCTCCACCCCATCTTCATATCCTGGCTTCTTCCCCTTTCCTTTCCAATCCTGATGAGGCTCAAAACATCGACTGTTGTTCCACTTCATAAATAGTGCCTGACTTGCAAAGTGCCTTCAGCATTTTACGTATGGGATATGGAACCAAGGCATGTTCCATCATATAATGAAAGGGGTAACAAGACTAAGTGATGAATGCACAAGCTACTCATCTGTCACCTGGTTACAATTTCTAGCAATCAAAAATCCACCTCTCACAATAGCCTCTTCAACTGCTGTAAGTGTCAGCCCACATTTCCTAGCTTGAAACACCCCTAGTTTAACCATGGCACACAACTACATTGCACAGTGCCCCGTGACCAATACCCTGTTTATTGGACAACTAATTGGAGTCAGCAAGATCTGATTGACAGGTACTTGGCAAACCAGACTAGTTCTGGCATTCATTGGTGAGGTTGCAGTCAGGTTCCAAATCTGCCTCCATCAGATCCGCAGACAGTATATTCCAAATTCCAGTCACACACTGCGTATGTCAGTTCTTAATTTTTCTGTTTTGTTTACTACTTGTGATCTACACTCCTCAACCTCTCCTTTTAAGGAAACAACTACCCTCTATTCAGTCTGTTTGGGCCCCCTCATCATTTTATATACTACATTTAAATCCTCCCCCAGCCTTCTTGAAACACCAAAGTCATTTCAATCACTCCTTGTAACTGAAGACTGTCATCCCAAGAATCATTCTTACAGATCTTTCTCGACCTCCAGTGCTTTCATGTCCTTCCTACAGTATAGTGACCAGAATCTCGTTCAAGCTCGACCATGTTTTTTAAAATTTCAACTTAGTTCTCCGACTTTTATACTGTACTTCAATTCTTTGTTGATGAAGCTCAGAATTGCTTATGCCTTATTAATCACATTCTGAACATTGTCCTATTATTTTCAAAGATTTCTGCACATATATGCCAGCTCTATCCATTCCTGTACTGTTACCTGAGCAGTATCCTTTGTTCTGTATTTCAGGTCGAGACCTCATATCAATTCTCAGCCCTGAACATCAATTTTCTCTCTGCCTCCACGGATGCTGCCTGAACTACTGAGTTCCTCCAGCACCTTGTTTTCTGTTTCAGATTCCACTGTCTGTAGTCTCTTGTGTATTCATCTTTATTTTACCGTATATTTCCTCTTAATCTTCTTTACAAAATGCATCACGTTTTCTGCATTAATATTCATTTGCTCTTTTCAGCTGTAATTTATCTTCTTCTCAGTATGCAATACCACCAAGACCTTTTATTATCAAATTTAGAAATTGTGATTTGCGCCTTCAAGTCCGGGTCATTAATATACATCAACAGAGGCAAAGTCTTCTACTCTGATCAGATCTGCACAGAACACTGCTGTTCACCCTTCTCCATTCAGAAAACAGTCATTCACCACAAACCTCTTCTAGTTTTACTTAAGCTACTCCATATCCATGCAGAAAATGTCCCTGTCAGGCCTCCTGTTTCAACCTTTGTTGATCTGTAATTTGGCACCTTATCAAAAGCATTTCTATGGTTCTGCTGCGGTTCTGCCTGCCAGAGTTAGCTCTGAGCCAGATCAAGAATCATTCCATTGAACTGGGATATCCAGGAACTCCAGTCAAGCCATCAACTGTAGGAAAGCAAAAGAACAGTGAAGACAAAGACATTATGTTTGATATGACACAGACTAATTTCAGTGGTTAGTTTAGAGCTGGAATGTATATGTCGTGGGATTTGAATGTCACAGGCAAGGCCAACAGTTAACATCCAACTCTATCTTCCGGTTTAAAATGGCGCTACTGAAGCTGGGTGGCAGCTTACTGGTATCTCAAAAGGCAAAAAGTATGACTAAAAACATCATTAATAATACCTTTGCTGAGGTAAATTGTGGTAGAGTATCACTGCAAACAATGAAGAGGCAATCATGAGACGAGCCGTGCTAGTGCGTTGCAAAGTCAGGGCGTAACATGTTCGAGACGGAGATGGTGTCAGTGTCGGAGATGGAGTTGGAGCAAGTGATTTGGAAAGGAGTCGAGCTAGAGGAGTTTTGATCAAAACCAAGTGTGAGATTGGATCACTCTAAGCATCAAGCCAGTTTGGAGAGGTTGACAGAGGCTCTGGGCTAGGTGGCGAGGTCTAGACCCAGAGCTTATCGCTGTGGTGGGGCCCGGATCCTAGTGCCGGGCATGACCCGGCGGTTAGACAATTTAAACAACGGTCCAGATAGACTGGAAAGGCAGGATGTCTGGACTGGAGGTGAGAGTCGGGTGATTTTGCTCGCTTTCTGGGGATGTGCATTCCTCTCTCTGTGGCACTGAGGCTGTGAGACTCCTCCAGTCAATTCCAAAGACAAGGAAAATTCAACTACATCACCAGGTTTTTTGAATGGCAGATTGCCTTGAAAGAGTAAGGCTTGCAAATTGAATAACAAGTTACTAATTTCCCTGAAGAAAATTAGTAAACCAAATGGATTTTGACAACAATTCAATTGATTTGTTTTTACTAATGGCTTTGTGTTTAAGTTCCAGATTATTAACTAAATTAAATTCCATTGCTGCTGTGCTGGGATTTGAACGTTTAACTTTGGATCGTTAGTCTGGGTCTCTGGATTATTAGTGTAGGTTGTTGGATTGGAGGTCCTATAATTTGACCTCTGTGCTACCATCATATCATGATCTAGGTTGTCAGTAAACAGCACACGTTGCTCATGAACACATTGTGATGGCTCAAATGCAGGAATTTAGAGGACTGCTACAGAGTGAGAGGCACATTGACAGCTACCAGCATACTGACATGCTGTAGTGCTGCTGATCAGGAACTAGCTGGACAATGAAGGAGAACAATGTGTTTCAGTTACAGCGGATCTTCAGGTTTCCTCATGATATATAGGAAGCAATTTGCTTGTGGTTAATGGAACCCTCCATCAGCCACAGAACTCGCACGTTCCCTTCATCTTCTTATGGCAAAAAAGAGAGCTTTATTATCTTCCATTGTGCCTCAGAGGATGAGAACCTGTAAGATATTGCAGTTTCTGCCTGCAAAGATCCCAGTGCATAAAGTCAAGGGCAATGTGGTTCTCTCTCTTATGTTTCCCATTCTGTCTACAGCAATTGGGGGATTTTGTTCAGAATATCTTTACTAAAGCACAAACAACTTTTGCCTCTCTTACTCACACCTGCACTAGTGGCTGAATCTTCAACAGACAATTACTGTATGGGCAAACCCAATTCAATTGAATTTCCGTGCAGTTAGATAGTCGTATCATGCTTCCAATTTGTGAGCAATTGTAAAGAAAAGTGGCAGCTTGTAGTAGTTCATCTGTCAGCATGTTCCGGATTTCTGGCCTTTCATATTAGCAGCATGGAAGCATGAAACAAGCTGGAGGTGAGGTGGTAGCACACCTGCCTGTAGCTCCACCACTGAACTCACCTCTGACCTGTCTGACCCGAGCTGAGCTGCAGAGTGTACTTTGTGCCCGACCTACAGCTTCATGTCCGCTAGCAAAATAGGGTTGCTGACCTTAATTAAAGATAAACAATTAATATTTCATTTTAGCTTTGCAAGTTTTAAATGAAATTGATGGTATTATTTTGTTATAATTAGTGTTTTGAAATACTTTCTAAATGTGATCATCCTGGAAAAAGCCTTTTGATGGCACGAGCAGAGCTTACATCCTCCCGTTAGTCCATTAAGTGGGGCCTCTAGTGCTGCCTGTATAGTTTGCACGTTCTACCCGTGACCACGTCCTCTGGGTGCTCTGTTCTCCTCCCACAACATAGAAACGTGGTTCGATATGCCGACTGCCTGTTGCAAATTGCTCCTGATGTGTAGGTCAATATAGAATCTGAGGAGATTAATGAGGATGTAAGGATGTTAAAATGAGATCAGTATAGCTTTCGTGTGTGGTTGCATAGTAGTCAGCGCAGTCTTGTTGGACTGAAGGGTCTGTTTGGATGCTGTATCACTCTGCGACTATGATTAAATTGTACCCATCTGGTTCCCACAGATATCAATGAGATCAACAACCAGATTTTTCATTCCGTGTTAAGGAAAAATTGCCATCCAGACACTAGATGAGTTCTTGAGCACTTCTTCAGTCATACGGAAGGATCGTTTCTGTTCTCCTGTAAAGTATCTTGGTTTAATGTCTCATCCAACAGAATGCAGTACTGTTTGGTCTTTCACTTTAGGTTATGATTACAACATATAAAATATAAGCTGAAATGGATCACGTGCCCCTTTGAAGCTTTCACGGCCATTTATCATGATCGTAGGTGATCTTCTATACAAGTTTCATTTTGTTCCCATATCCCTTGATTCCCCTAATATCCAGAAACCAATTAATCTCTATTTTGAATGGAGTCAATGACAGCTTACACAGCTGTCTGCAACCTCACCCAAAGATTCAGCAACCTCTGAATGAAACTACTCATTTTGGCACGACTGGCCTTTGCCTTATTCTGAGAAAGTGACCTTTGACTCTAAACTTTCCAGTGGAAAGTTAACTCTGCATCCAGCCTGTTGAATTCTGTAAAAAAAAATTTAACTTGTGCTCGAATTAGAGCAGAGTTTGGATCCACAATGGCTTGACTCAGAAACAAGAATATTCAAACTTAGACAAGGCCAACAATCACAGTTTTCTTTATGCCAAACATTTTACCAGTCAAAAGGTTTCAAAGTTCAGTAATTCAGGCAATTAGGGTTTGCTTGATGGGATGTGAAAAAGATCTCACAGTAGTAATGAATCAACTACATTGTAGTGGAATAGTCTGAACTGCTCCCAATAGAGAACTCCTTCTAGCTTTCAGATTGACTTTGATCTGCATGGGATGTGAAGATTACATTAGTGATGGAAAAATATGACTGCCTCCCTAACTATAGAAGTCATTATATAACTGTCATAGACACCTCGGGAGACAAAATCATCTCTTTACTTGGGGCTTGGGATTCATTGGGGGAAAAAAGTAATTTGTGAGTAGAAGCAAAGAGCAGTGATGTTAATAAAATTTCTCTTTCAAAGAGCTGGCACAGGCCCAATGGACCAGACAACCTCCCGTGCTGTACGAATCTATGATTGACAATGTTTGTATGTACAGGCTAACAAAAATGTTATTTTAGAAATTAATAGTTCTTGAATTTTAATGTAAAAGCTGCAAATTAATAACATAGCATGTACCACCTGATGTAAAGAGTAATGATTGCTTTTAGAATCATTTTGGAAATATTATGTTTATTTTGGAGTTGTAGAAAATCTAATTGACCTCAACTTGTCGCTGGGAGACTTATAACATCAGAAGGTTATAATATTTATCGAAAAACTTTCGGCCCACAAAGCTGTGCCAAACACGTCCTTATTGTAGAAATTACCAAGGGTTACCCTTAGCCTTCTATTTTTCTAAGCTCCATATACTATCCAGAAAAAAAGACCTTAAAAGACTCTTAAAAGACCCTATCGTAAGACCTCCCCTACCGTTGCCAGCAGCCCATTTCAGGCACTCAGCACTCTGTACGTAAAATAACTTAAACCTGACATCTCCTCTGTACCTACTTCCAAGCACCTTAAAACTGTGCCCTCTTGTGTTAGCCATTTCAGCCCTGCGAAAAAGTCTAAGACTATCCACTAGATCAGGGGTCGGCAACCCGCGGCTCTTTCATCTCTGTGCTGTGGCTCCCCGTGGTTTGTTAGTTTTTGAAATGTAATTCGAAATTTGAAGATTATGGTGATCTTGTATAATCTAAAAACGTTGTGGAGACCCCATTTCCTGGCACATCCGAACCGGCTCACAATTAGCCACCGTTCCGGCTAAGGGAGATAGCCTATGGGGGTTTGTGAGTATGTGTCTTTTGGAGCATCTGCGCCCACGGGGACGGGTTGAGGGAGGCTTTAAAGCAAGGCTGTTTAGTTCGAATAAAGTTACCTTTGACTGCAGTGTCTTTATTTTAGCGCTGCGTGTAGCACACCGCTACAACGTGATTTTTATCGCTATTAATATACATCACCACTGCCAATGCCTGACACCCGCCAGTGCGCGCTTTCTTTTAATTCTTCGATCCAAGGTAGGCTAACTATGGAGTAACCTTCAACCCAACATCTTTTTTTCGGAGTTCAAAATGTTTTTGTTGTATGCAGAAATGTAATTTCGTTTTCTCTGCAGGAGTTCATCAATTTCATAAATGCAACACATTATAGTTTGTTTATACATAGCATAAAGGCAAAAAAAAACCGCTGTATGCAGTGTTATTTCATTTTAAATGTCAAACGGGTTTTGTGGCTCCCAGTGTTTTCTTTTCTGTGGGAAATGGGTTCATATTGGCTCTTTCAGTGGTAAACGTTGCCGACCCCTGCACTAGATCAATGGCTCTCACCATGTTATACACCAATGTCAGGTCACCTCTCATCCTCCTTCACTCCAAGGAAAAGGGGCCGAATTTGCTCATTCTATTCCCATAATGCATGCTCCCTAATCCAGACAACATCCTTGTAAATCTCCTCTGCACCCTTTCTATAGTTTCCACATCCTTACTGTAGCGAGGCGACCATTGCATATTACTGCTTCATTTTCTAAATAAAAATGTTACCGTAATTTATGTTCACTTGGGCTGGGAGAATGGAAAATTTTCTAGCTATGATTTTAGAAGCTATACTTAACCAGATCATGTGTGAGTTAAGCTTTAACCTCTGAAAACTTGCTGTCTTTTAAACTCGTGCTTTTAATACTTGAAAGTGTAAAATTGGGAAAATCCATCATGGGGAATCAAAATCATAAAGCACTGAACCCTCATTCTGATTCATTAGAGTGATTTACTACAAGAGAACTTGATCCTGGATTCAGAAGAAAAGTATTTTAGTTTTTAATTATTTAACATTAGCATGGTATAACTTTAAGATGGATTGCTCAAGGGTACAATAGAGTCACTTCATATTGATAAATTTACAAGGGATCGTTAACAATCATTACTAGCCTTTGGGATTAGTTTATTATACAGTGTTGGTCATTCTGTTTATAGATATTCCAATATTCCCAAATTAAAGCATTTTTCTATATTATAATACAATATATAGAGAGAACTTTAGTTATTTTTACAACCGTGTTTTTAATAAGAATGTTCTCTGTGTGACCTTCCTCAAGCTTTGGAATGTTATGAGGCTATAGAAAAACAGCATATAAATGCTTGGCTGGTTGTTCTAACTTTTATCTACTTCATGAGGTTTTAATTTTTTGTTCTAGTTCTTCAGTTTGCAAAAGCCTGCAAAAATATTCATTCCACTAACTTTGGTCCTCTCATCCTGAATATAGACAGCTACTCTAGGCCACATTTGCATGCTGCTATATTGGTTATACAACTTGTAGTGATCTAACTTAATGAAACTCTAAGCTAATCAAGGGTAATGTGGAATAAGACACAGCACTGATCTCTTCAAGGGTGCCCATTTCTATGAAAGATCAATGAACAGTAATCAGAATTTTAAAGTGTCATCTCTGACTTGATTATCTTCACTACAACTGCAATGGTATGAATTACTTCGTAGTACAAGAAAAAATCTTCGGATGCTGGAAATCCAAGCAACACACATGAAATGCTGGAGGAATCCAGCAGATAGGATGCAGCATCTAGGAAAAGAGTACAGTCGACGTTCCGGGCTGAGACCCTCATCTAGGAAAAGAGTACAGTCGACATTCCAGGCTGAGACCCTCATCTGGGAGAAGAGTACATTCGACGTTCCAGGCTGAGACCCTCCTCTAGGAAAAGAGTACAGTCCACGTTCCGGGCTGAGACCCTCATCTAGGAAAAGAGTACAGTGGACGTTCCGGGCTGAGACCCTCCTCTAGGAAAAGAGTACAGTTGACATTCCGGGCTGAGACCCTCATCTAGGAAAAGAATACAGTCGACGTTCCAGGCTGAGACCCTCCTCTAGGAAAAGAGTACAGTCGACGTTCCGGGCTGAGACCCTCCTCTAGGAAAAGAGTACAGTCGACGTTCCGGACTGAGACCCTCCTCTAGGAAAAGAGTACAGTCGACGTTCCAGGCTGAGACCCTCCTCTAGGAAAAGAGTACAGTCGACGTTTCGGGCTGAGACCCTCCTCTAGGAAAAGAGTACAGTCGACGTTCCGGGCTGAGACCCTCATCTAGGAAAAGAGTACAGTCGACGTTCCAGGCTGAGACCCTCATCAAGGAAAAGAGTACAGTCGACGTTCCGGGCTGAGACCCTCCTCTAGGAAAAGAGTACAGTCGATGTTCCGGGCTGAGACCCTCCTCTAGGAGAAGAGTACAGTCGACGTTCCGGGCTGAGACCCTCATCTAGGAAAAGAGTACAGTCGACATTCCGGGCTGAGACCCTCATCTAGGAGAAGAGCACAGTCGACGTTCCGGGCTGAGACCCTCATCTAGGAAAAGAGTACAGTCGACGTTCCGGGCTGAGACCCTCATCTAGGAAAAGAGTACAGTCGACGTTCCGGGCTGAGACCCTCATCTAGGAGAAGAGTACAGTCGACGTTCCGGGCTGAGACCCTCATCTAGGAAAAGAGTACAGTCGACGTTCCGGGCTGAGACCCTCCTCTAGGAAAAGAGTACAGTCGACGTTCCGGGCTGAGACCCTCATCTAGGAAAAGAGTACAGTCCACGTTCCGGGCTGAGACCCTCCTCTAGGAAAAGAGTACAGTCGACGTTCCGGGCTGAGACCCTCCTCTAGGAAAAGAGTACAGTCGACGTTCCGGGCTGAGACCCTCCTCTAGGAGAAGAGTACAGTCGACGTTCCGGGCTGAGACCCTCATCTAGGAAAAGAGTACAGTCGACGTTCCGGGCTGAGACCCTCATCTAGGAGAAGAGTACAGTCCACGTTCCGGGCTGAGACCCTCCTCTAGGAAAAGAGTACAGTCGACATTCCGGGCTGAGACCCTCCTCTAGGAGAAGAATACACTCGACATTCCGGGCTGAGACCCTCCTCTAGGAAAAGAGTACAGTCCACGTTCCGGGCTGAGACCCTCCTCTAGGAAAAGAGCACAGTCGACGTTCCAGGCTGAGACCCTCCTCTAGGAAAAGAGTACAGTCGACATTCCGGGCTGAGACCCTCCTCTAGGAGAAGAGCACACTCGACGTTCCAGGCTGAGACCCTCATCTAGGAAAAGAGTACAGTCGACGTTCCGGGCTGAGACCCTCCTCTAGGAAAAGAGTACAGTCGACATTCCGGGCTGAGACCCTCCTCTAGGAGAAGAGCACAGTCGACGTTCCGGGCTGAGACCCTCCTCTAGGAAAAGAGTACAGTCGACGTTCCGGGCTGAGACCCTCCTCTAGGAAAAGAGTACAGTCGACATTCCGGGCTGAGACCCTCCTCTAGGAAAAGACTACAGTCGACGGTCCGGGCTGAGACCCTCATCTAGGAGAAGAGTACAGTCCACGTTCCGGGCTGAGACCCTCATCTAGGAGAAGAGTACAGTCGACGTTCCGGGCTGAGACCCTCATCTAGGAAAAGAGTACAGTCGACGTTCTGGGCTGAGACCCTCATCTAGGAAAAGAGTACAGTCGACGTTCCGGGCTGAGACCCTCATCTAGGAAAAGAGTACAGTCGACGTTCCGGGCTGAGACCCTCCTCTAGGAAAAGAGTACAGTCGACGTTCCGGGCTGAGACCCTCATCTAGGAGAAGAGCACAGTCGACGTTCCGGGCTGAGACCCTCCTCTAGGAAAAGAGTACAGTCGACGTTCCTGGCTGAGACCCTCATCTAGGAGAAGAGTACAGTCCACGTTCCGGGCTGAAACTCTTCGGCAGTAACTGCCTGACCAACCAGTAGACCATGGGATAAAATAGTTGCATTTTTCTGGTAATATCTGTGGATGTTTAACTACAATGTTTATCTTCAAAGATTAAAGATTACCTTTATTTGTAACACGTGCATTGAAATGTCGAGACATAGAGTGAAATGTGTCAGTAACCAACACAGCACAATTGTGTGTTGCGGGCAGCCCACAAGTCTTTCCATGGCACCAAAGTAGCTTGCCCACCACTTACTAAGCCTATCGTGCACATTTTTGTAACATGGGAGGAAAACAGGGCACCCTGGAAGAAGCCTACGTGGTCATGGGACAAACACACAAACTCCTTACAGAGTGTGGCAGGAATTGAACCCCAATCACTGATCACTGCTGCTAACTACTGTGCCACCCTCTAATAACTAAATGAGTGGACATAACTCGTCATGTAGCACCGAGTCATCCACAGGAAGCCTGGTTGCATATTCATGTATTGACCTTAGCCAGGATTAGCAAGGTAGAGAAAGTCAGGCTGTCCTGATGACTGTCTGCCAACCCTTTAATTTCCACCCACTTTGGAAAAAATCTGTGTGTAGATATCAGGAAGAAATCAGAGTAAGTTGTGACTTCTGCCGCAGTTAATTAAGTTGTTCTATTTGCTTATGTAGACACTAATGGCCAGTAGGTGAAACGGAGAAAAGTTGCTTTCCATGGTACTCTGTCCAGCATGAGTTGTAGCTGTCAGAAAAATCACTGATTTACATTCAGCAAGCAACTCCATTTGTTTCTTTTTTACTGCAGAGCATCGAGGTGGTTTGGAGGGATGAAATATTGTAACTTTTCCTCTACTACATGAAAACCAGAAATAGATGTCCCTTATGTTTAGTCTCTGCACTTGATTTTTTTCTATTACTGATTATCTGCTTGAGAATACACAAGTGCGAAGTGCTCACTGGCTGAAGGCAGTAGATTTTGTTGGTGTGGTGGTCCAGATAGTAGAGATACTGCCTCAAGACCACAGTGTCACAAGTTCAATTCTGATCTCTGGTACTGTCTGGGGAGTTGACACAGTCTCCCTGTGGTTTTGTGCATTTCTTCTGGGTGCTCCTGTTTTCTCCCATTTCCCAAATACATACTAGCTAGGTTAATTGGCCACTATAAATTTCCCCTGATGTAGGTGGGTGGTAAAATGTGGAGTCGTCAATGGGAAAATGAAGTGGGGTGGCAGAGGGGTGGAATTGATCTGAGAGCCAGCATGAACTTCCAGAAAATAGGGTTACATCTACATATTTCCATCTGTTTCCATCAGTTGCTTTATTTATTGCAATTGACTCTAAATTGGTTCAAACTGGTGCAATTCTTTGTGGTAGAGCACAGATAAATCAAACATTTTGCTAAAAAATCGACTACACCTCAAGATAGATTTAATCATCAGTGAGTTTCTCTACTTTGGGAATTCACAGTCTCTTAAAATTAAACATTTTTCTTGGATTAAGAGGACAAAAAAATAGATATCTTAATTTCATAAGAAACTGATTTCTTTATATTGATGTAACATAATTGTTAGTCACTAGACTAGCCATTGATTAACAATGTTCTTTATCATGACAAACCTACTTTCAGTGACAGTTATCACTCTTAAATACAACAAAAATATCTTGTAATATATGATTGCTGATTGCATCCACAGTGGAGATCCTTGATGTCTAATATTTCATAGTTTTGAGGAAAAAGACTTGGTTTAGTTGCACTCTTGATAGTCATGTACTTATGATTTAACTGTAATCAGATTTTGAGGTGATAGTAGCAAAGTTAGAGGGAAAATGACTTGCAGTGTTCAGGCACATGCTTTAAATGGTATTGCCTTGAATTGCCAGGGTTTCTGGATCTCTTAAGAGGTTGCTACAATGGTGGTTTTCTGATACCTGTCAGCTGTGATGGTAAGAACAGACCAGATAATATTGTGGGGTTGGGGTAGGTGAATCCAGATTCCTTAGTTTAGCTACACTTTTCTCTAGAAAATGACTAAACAATCTATGCAGCCATTTTATTTTCATTTTCTGCAATTGCAATTGCCTCCAAACTGGATACACATCTGCTCAAATTTATCTTCCAGTTTGCTTTAAAATACTGTTCAAAAGTACACGAACAAGATTAGCTTGAAGTTGCCGCCTATTTTTGGGCATAACTTGGACTGGACAAGCCCTGAAATGGGGTTTGGCCACCATGAAAACAGAAATAATGATCCTATGTCAGTTGTAAAACCCAAATTCGAAGTTTATATATAAATGGGTAAGCCTTGTACCACAAATATGTTGCATTGCATTGGGTTTTGATTATCATTCCTTAAGGCAGACCTTTAAAAAAAATAGCTGAAGGTAATTAAAATAAAATGGCTTTTCACTGTTACTTTTTCGGGTCTCCGAGGAAATCTACCTCTCAGAACTACAGAAATATACAAGTCTGTTGACAGCATGCTGCCTTGAATAACATTTCTTTTCTCTCTGAAGCATGACTATCTCACTGATTCTGTATGGAAGCTGGCCAATATCCAGTCTTCTCTGACTAGTGAGACCCCCACTGTTTATTGACAACAATCAAATCAAGCTGAATTTGGCTTAGATCAGTAAAGGAAGCTGTTACTCCATATTGCCCACATTTCACCCGCACACTCCCTCATGGACAGAAACTAAATTCTATTCAGAAACTGAATAGAAGGTTTTCTGTTCAATCATTACCAGTCAAAACCAGTCATTACTGAGTAGTGACTACCAGCTACTTCATGGAATGGGATACCTCTCTTTCTTGATATCAAACATGTAAAAAAAATTCTGTAAACACAAAGTCCTGAAGAAGGATCTCGGTCCGAAACATCGACTGTTCATTTCCATAGATGCTGCTTGACCTGCTGAGCTCCTCCAGCTTTTTGTGTGTGTTCCTTTGGATTTCCAGCATCTGCAAAATGTCTTGTGTTTATGTAAACACAAAGCCTGTTTCTATAACATGAAAACTTGACAATGATGTTTGTCCACTTAACGTTTGCACAAATTATCTTAGTGTTCAGATCAATATTGTTAGAAAATGAAGAGAAGCAGTCAAGTATAAAAGCTAACTGCTGGTAATGTATTCTTGGAAAGCATCCAGATTGAACATGTTTAAACCTCAGGATCAGTACTAACAAATGTGTTCACATAAGTCCTATCACTCTTTTTGTTCAAGTTAGTTACCCCTCAACCAACATCAGATTATAGAGACATTTATTCCATTGCCATGTGTTTGATCTTGCACTTTGCAATTTGACTTTGTGTCCATCATTATAATAGTGTCTGACTTCTGAAGTACTTCATTAGCTGAGAATCGTTGCATTTTCTTAGATTTTGAAAAGCAATAGAAATATACAGATCCATTTTCTCCAGTGGAAGAGAGGGTGGAGATGGGATAAGAGGGAATCACAAGGTGTTGGGCATAATATTCAATGATGGGGTAAAGTAGCGGGTAAGGAGAAGAATGCAAGATTGTAAGGAGCTGTAAACTTAAAGGGGTTTGGTTGTTGAAAGAGTTCATAAAAACACTTGCATGTAATGCATTTCTCATGTTCACGGGATGTCCATGGCTTTTTTAAAGCCAATTATATTCTTTGAAGTCTAGTATAAAGTTGGCAAGCCACGTTGCAGCTACATAAAATTTTGTTTAGACTACATTTGGAGTATTGTACGCAGTTCTGGTCACCCCGCTGTCATGGGTGTAGAGGATTGAAGAGTGCGCTGAAGCAGTTCACTATAATATTGTCTGGATTGGAGAGTTTAACAGGTATATAAGGAGCGACTGGACAAACTCCTATTGTTTAATCTAAAGCATCAGAGACTAGGGAGAGGGAATGGCCTAATAGAAGTACATTGAATTCTGGTTAATTGAGACACATTGGAACAAGTACGTTTTGGCCTAATTAAGCGGTTAGCCCAATTAGCTGAAGTTTCATAGTACTATAAAAACTCTGTATTAGGAACTAATACAGAGCTATCAATGGAGGTATTCATCTGCCATGTTCTTTTTATTGACTAAATGAACAAAATCAGCACAGATACCTAGTGTAGATAATGGACTGCCTCATACAATGTTTTACACGATTGCATGATCTAAATCTACACTTTCATTGTAATTTTCAAGATGATTGTAGATGCTTTCATAATTCCTGACTCGTTGAAGTAGTAAAATCATCTCAATTTCACTCCCAGTCATTTCTGGTATCTCTAACCCTAAATGCCTGAAACCATGGTGAGTGAAGCGGTTCGGAATTGTCTTACAGCGTATTTCTCGCCAGCTATTAGTGACAAAAATCGCTGCTTTTTGAACACAAATGCAACTGACGCTATTTAAAAACTGTTCTCCCTGAGCACAGAGAAGCGTCCAACGGGTACCGCAAGGGCACGCAGCTGGTGCTAGTTAGAAGCTGTTCAGCAGTAGTCTCCTGCACCATTCAAGCAGCACAGTCCCCCAAATAAACAACAGGAACCCTGGCTTTTTTTTCAATTTAGTTTTTGTTCTTTAAGGGTTGTCCCAAATAAATAGCTGCCCTGATTAACCAATGACCCAGTTAACCGGAATCCAATGTATATCAATGTCAAATCCTAGTAACATACTATAAATTTAAGGTGAGAAAGGGAAAGTGTATGAGGAGATGTAGAAACTAAGTTTTGTTCTTTATACAGAGTGTGGATAGCGCCTGGAATATGATGCGAGGGGTAGTGATAAAAGTAGATATGCCAGCAATGATTAAAACACAATCAGACAGACACATGAATAGCTGGGGAATAATCAGAATCAGGTTTATTATCACCAGCATGTGACATGAAATTTGTTAGCTTAGTAGCAGCTGTTCATTTCAATACATAATCTAGCAGAAAAAAATTAAAAATAATAATAATAATAAATAAATAAATAGTGAATAGATTTTCAAAAAACATGCAAAGACAGAAATACTGTATATTAAAAAAAAAGTGAGGTAGTGCCCAAAGATTCGAATGGCAGAGGGGAAGAAGCTGTTCTTGAATCAAGGCGTACAAAAAAGCTGGATGAACTCAGTAGGTCGGGCAGCATCCGTTGAAAGAAGCAGTCAACATTTCAGGTCGAGACCCTTCGTCAGGACTAAAGAAGAAGGGGGCAAGGGCCCTATAAAGAAGGTTGGGGAGGGTGGAAAACCAATCAGAGGAAAGATCAAGGGGTGGGGGAGGGGAAGCAGGGAGGGAATAGGCAGGAGAGGTGAAGAAGGAATCTGAGGGGAAAGCACTATGGGTAGTAGAAGAAGGCAGAGTCATGAGAGATGATAGGCAGCTAGAAGAGGAGACAGAGTGAAGGTGGGATGGGGGAAGGGAGAGGGAGGGAATTACCGGATGTTGGAGAACTTAATGATCATACCAAGGGGCTGGAGACTACCCCTTGAGTATATGAGTTGTTGTTCCTCCAACCAAAGTTTGGCCTCATCATGGCAGTAGAAGAGGCCATGTATGGACATATCCAAATGGGAATGTGAAGGAGAATTGAAATGAGTGGCAACTGGGAGATCCTGTCTGTTGTGGCGGATGGAGTGTAGGTGCTCTACGAAGCGGTCCCCCAATCTGTGTTGGGTCTCACCAATGTACAGGAGGCTGCACCGGGAGCACTGGATGCAATAGGTGATCCCAACAGACTCACAAGTGAAGTGCTGTCTCACCTGGAAGGACTGTTTGGGGCCCTGAATGGTGGTAAGAGATGAGGTGTAGGGACAGGTATAGCACTTACACTTGCAGGGATAAGTGCCAGGTGGGAGATCTGTGGGGAGAGACGTTGGACCAGGTAGTCACGGAGGGAACGATCCCTGCAAAAAGCAGAGAGGGGTAGAGAGGGAAAGATGTCCTTAGTGGCGGGGTCCTGTTGAAGGTGGTAGAAGTTGCGGAGGATAATATGCTGGATCCGGAGGCTAGTGGGGCGATCGGTGAGGAAAAGGGGAACTCGGTCCCTGTTGTGGTGATGGGAGGATGGGGTGAGGGTCGAAGTGCGGGAAATGGAGGAGATGCGGGTCAGGGTGTCATTGATGATGGCAGAAGGGAAACCACGATTCTTAAAGAACGAGGACATTTGGGGTGTCCTGGAACAGAAAGCCTCATCCTTGGAGCAGATGCGGCAGAGACGGAGGAACTGGGAATAGGGAATAGAATTTTTGCATTTGGTAGGGTTGGAAGAGGTATAATCAAGGTAGTTATGGGAGTCAGTGGGTTTATAGAAGATGTCAGTGGACTGTCTGTCTCCAGAGATGGAGATCGAGAGAGGGGAGAGAAGTGTCTGAGATGGACCAAGTGAACTTGAGGGCTGGGTGAAAGTTGGAGGCAAAGTCAATGAAATTGACGAGCTCAGCATGGGTGCAGGAAGCAGCACCAATGTAGTCGTCAATGTATCGAAGGAAAAGTTGGGGAGCAGTACCAGTATAGATTTGGAGCATAGACTGTTCCACATAACCAATAAAGAGGTGGGCAGCTATGGCCCATGCGAGTGCCCATAGCTACATATTTTCAGACCAAGGGTGTAGCTATGGGCACTCGCATCTGCAGTGTACTTTGTGTTTGCTGTTTCTGAATCGCTGTGTACCTCCTACCTGATGGTAACAGTGAGAAAAGGGTGTGCCCTGGGTGCTGGAGGTCCTTAATAATGGAAGCTTCCTTTCTGAGACACTGCTCCCTGAAGATGTCCTGGGTACCTCATAGGCTAGTACCCAGCCTTCTGCAGCTTCTTTCAGTACTGTACCAGACAGTGATGCAGCCTGTCAGAGTGCCCTCCGTGGTACAACTACATAAATTTTTGAGTGTATTTGTTGACATAACAAATCTCTTCAAATTCCTAATGAAGTATAGCCATTGTCTTGCCTTCTTTATAGCTATAATCAATATGTTAGGACCAGGTTAGATCCTCAGAAATCTTAACACCCAGGAACTTGAAGCTGCTCACTCTCTCCACTTCTGATCCCTCTATGAGGACTGGTATGTGTTCCTTTGTCTTAGCCTTCCTGAAGTCCACCATCAGTTCTTTTGTCTTACAGACGTTGAGTGCCAGGTTGTTGCTGTGGCACTGCCCCACTAGTTGGCACATTTCACTCCTGTCCGCCCTCTTGTCACCACCTGAGATTTTACCAACAATGGTTGTATGGTCAGCAAATTTATAATTTGAGCTATGCCTAGCCACACAGTATGTGTAGAGAAATCAGTGGGCTAAGCACACACCCGTGAGGAATACAGACCACATGCAGGGGGATGCACTTAGTTATATTGCAGTTCTTTATTTTCTGAGGAGACTACCTCTGTGCTGTTTTCTTTGTGTACAGGTAATTTTGAAAAAGAACTCTGGGTGATGACTCAACAACACCAAACCGACTTCTGTCATAATATGACTGCAGGGTTAAAGATACAATCCCAAATGGATTTTTGATCACCTAGATGCTGAATTTTTTGACCAAATTATTTAATATTCTTTGGATAAGAAATATTTTGATATTTTGCAGTTCATCTTTGCCTCTTATGTCTTGTTGCTATAAATTGAATATTAGGACAAGTTAAGTCTGCCAGCAAACTGTTGTTAACAGTGAGCTTCATGCTGAATTTTTTGAATTTCATATTTAAGGCATTTTTTCATAAACTACTGCATTTGAAGCAACAGTCTTCAGCATAATTGGGATGTGTAAATAAAGTTTTAAATTTTGCATTGCTTTGACTTTTCTCTAATTAACTTGGAATGAGATCTCAAAATTATCTAACTTTTACACCAAGGATTTAAACTGCTTGAATTAAAAATTTAATGTTATTTAAAGTGATGCTCATTTGTGTTTTCCTGAATAAGCATTTTCTGCTTCACATGGCGGTTAACAAATAGACAGGTCAGAGCTGGGATTTCTGCTCGTTTATGCTTGACTTTTTTTCTGATATGGTGGTTTAAGTGAAACTTCCTGAAAGAAGCAGACATATACTGGAGGTCTTTGTATTCCCCTTGAGAATGGCAGCTTTGCTTTGAAGATCAGGCATCAAGCTGGCTTCATGTCTAACCCTTCTCCCAGTGGTGCAAATCAGAGGTCTATTTACAATGCAGTTATTTTTGGGAGCACCGTGGGGCTCCAATTTAGGCATTTCTAAAACCCATTAATAAAGCATCAAACTGTTGGTAATATTTAAAAAGAAAACAATTCCTCAAGTATTAACCTTTGTGGAATTGGGGGGGGAAGATACTTCAAAATCAACTTTGTGATTTAAAATGTGTTGACATTAATGTTCAGCATCGGCAGTGAATTCTTTTGAGTTATTTGTTTATTTTCTTCTTCTCTTGATGCCTCTCAATTTAAAAAAAAGTGTTTTACATCCAAGAACTAAATAATTTGAAAAATGCAGCTAATTAGTTTCTCTCTTCTGCTCCTTGGCCCATGTCCTCCTCCCATATTCCACTCTTTAACTAAATATTCTAGCAACGCATTATCTCTTCTTGTTAATTATTTAAGGAATACTGCAGTATAAAAATGATGTTTTTTTAAATGTGGGTATTTCAAAAATATGAACATTAGGATTCTCTGAAGAACTTTAACTGTGTATTCTGCAGTAAAACTATTCCCTCAGCATTGACCTTAGCATCCAGATATTTTATAAAGGATCCTATTCAAAATACATGGATTATCAGAGTTATGTATACCTTATGTGACAGAAGTGTGAAATGTTAATTGCTACAAGATCTATGTTGCCCTCTACCTGGAAGATAAATAAATAAAAGTCAGTGGGTAACATTGTTGTCCATTAGTACTGGGTTTATTTCATTAGTTGTATTTAGATGTATTCAAGTGTCTGCAGATCTCAACACTTCATTCCTCATTGAGAAAGCAAAATAATGTGGAAGTTTCAGAGTCTGGAAGAAAGAGGGGCTACTTGAAGTGAACTAGTTGTTTAATTTTTTTATAATACCTACCCAGTTATTGTGCCATCTGTCAGCCCAGATATTTAAACTGCAGTGTTTTTGCATTGACAACAAGTATGTTTAAAAATAATTTTAAAAACTTAAGAATGAGATGTTGTTCCTAAGATCTTCAAAGTTAACTTGTGGTTCATTGATTTGTTGTTAGAGAACTACATTCTTCATTTTAGATTAGAATGCAGTGCTGTAAAATGTAACAATTACTATAATACTAATTAAAAAAACCTCCAAGAACTGTATCTCTGGACAAAGTAACAGAGCACAGGATCTTTGTATTCTCCTTTCAGAAGTAAAGCCATGTGACAAGCCTGCCTACATATTGTCCATACGATCTCTGAGCTAACCCGTCTGTTATGATTGCTTTGAGGTCTCCCTTCAAGGAGCTGGCTGACCTCTCTATCAAGCACATTGGATTTATACTGTAAGGATTTGCTTTGTCTTGATGTGGCCATGAAGCAGAAACAATTCCTGTGCATTAAATACAGGACAAAGCTTTTAAGTTTGATACGCCATGTTGCCTCATGGCTCACATCCAGACGTTGATTGAACCCACTTAATCTGTGAAATCTTATGAAGAATGTATAATAAATTTATGAAAATCGGCAGTTATTCCCATGCCTACTGCTTCACTGCAGTGACCCTCATTATTACATATTGACAGTAATTAAGTGGACACATGCAAAGAGCTGAGCTTTAAAAGGTACAGTAAATGGAATAATTGAACTTGATAATAAAAGGCACCATCTCCAAGCTTCAGAAGAAGATTTGTATACATCATAGAGGTGTCATACAAATCCACATGTTTCCTGCATACTTATCAGTGATAATTCCCCAGAAATAAATGCAATGATTGTCTTGGAATGAAAATTGGTTGACAGATACAAAACAGAATCAAAGCATGTAGATATTTTTCCAATGGCATACAGTGTACTGTGGGGATTAATATCTGAGCCCCAGCTATTCACAATATGTATAAATGATTTGGATGAGAGAATCGGGTGCAACATTAACAGCATGAAGCTAGGCAGCATTGGGAGAAGGCAAAGTGGCTTCGAGGCACATTAGTCAAGTGAATCGGCAAAAGCAGGGTATATACAGTATATACCCTATATACTATATACAGTATATACAGTATATTGTGAATAACGGAGAAATTATACACTTTCGTAAGAGGAGCAAAGGTAAAGTATTGGTCAGTGATGACATACTGGGAAATGTTGATAAACAAATGTTTTTTTTTAATGTCTTTGTACATCATTCACTGAAGGCAAACATGCAGGTTCACCAGGCAGTTAGGAAAGGAGATAGTCTGCCAGCCTTCATTGCCTGAAAAATTGAGTACTAGATTAAATATAATCTTCAGGGCCTTGGTGTGACCACATCTGGAGTGTCATCTGCTGGTTTGATATCACTGAAAAAAAAGATATATTTGCTATAAAATGAGTGCAACAAAGGGTCACAGGCTGATTCTTGAATACTGGGAGTTGTGTGCAAGGAGAGACTGGATCAAATAGGCCCCCTTTACACTAGTATTTAGAAAAATTAAAACCGATCTTACTGAAGTGTACAAAATTCTGACAAGGATCGATGTCTGATGCAAGGAGAATGTTTCATATCACAGCAGGTTTTAAGAGCAGGAGTCACAGTGGCAGGGTTAAAATAGGCACTCAGATTAGGCGAAATGTCTTCACTCAGAGGCTAACAGATTTACGGAAGCCAAATCATTGAAAGTATTTAAGAAAGAGATAGATTTCTAGACTCCAAAATGCATCAAAGGATTTGAGGAGAAATTGAATTATGGTATTGAGGTAAGAATCAGTACTGATCATATGAAATGGCAGAGCAGACTTCTGTACCTCCTCTGATTAAAAAGTTCAGTAATTTTACTAACATTGGAGCACTAGACAATGGAACATGAGTTAGACAATGTAGTGAACTCTTGATTTGACACAAGTTGGTGTCCATTAATTTTGATACAAAAAGAGTTACTTTCCTATCCGGAGCATTCTCTTACTCGGTTATAAAAAATTGCTGGATTTACACAGCTAATGTGAATGAATTTCTTCACATGACGAAGGGCTGTTAATATAGGTGAGGATGGCCCTGACAGTGGCATTATTTATGATCTGTTGTGCCATCCAGTCTTGGCAGCCAGAAAAGGAAACCGTGAAGCTCTGACTCTCCCAGCTAATAATAAATTCCTGGAGTTAACTTAATTTTGTAATTTTATTTTCATCCATTTTAATTCTGAATTTGCTTTTTCTTATTCCACTTTTTTTCTAATTCTCCTTAATATAATCTAATTCACCCCATTTCTTTCCCCTATGTTCATACTCTTTTCTCTTTAAATGGATTAATAAGATAGGCCATTGGATCTGATGTTCACATGAGGGCCCAGATGTCTATTGATGTCACTTCACTATCAACAATTTGCATTTTTAATAAACTGTGGCTCAAAAATAAAGTGATCTGAGATGTTAATTATTCAAAAATTTCAGTTCATGGTACTGTTTAGAAGATGCATCTATCCAGTGAATTCCTCACCAGTGTTGTACATAATTAATGACTTCTGTTGATGGAACCTGTGCAGCTCTGTTATTCTGTCGACAGGATTTTATATTGGCTGAGATTAGTTTTCTAATAACTTATCCATTTTATCATTTTTAAATTAAAAAAGCACAATAACAAGCTATAACAATTACTTCAATCTTGATATTTATTATCAGTCCTTGAAACTGAAATCATGACATTAAATTTTATAAAAATGTAAATGTGTTACCTAGTTTGCTGATGGGGCCTCTTAAAATGAAACTCACCCTCATGCATTTGAAGTAGACGAGTTGTAACTGGATCGTTTCAGTATTACAGCAGCCTTCAACAAGATCCCACTTCTCGAGGTTTACTGAAACAAATGCATAAATTAAGGGTGCAAAGAAAAATAGGAGATTTTAAAGTATTTATTGGCATTTATACACTTTCTATTAACACAAGTATTTTGATAAACAGATTGAACTTGTTTCCGTGTGGATTGAACCAAAACCAGGCATCAGTTGTTATCCAAGATTTCTGAAATTCTTTGTGTAAAGATTTGCATTTCTCCAATAGGGATTAAGACTGTTAATTCCTTTTTTGTTATACAGTGATTTCTGATTAGCATAATTGATTTGTGTAGAACTGAAACTGATTCCTTCCTCAGTCTTCAGAACTGAAACGAATCATATAAATCAATCGTTACAGCAATAGTCAAAACTTGTGTATCTGTGATTTATTGCTGCTGTAAATGTAAATATATTTCTAAATTGGTAATTTGGAAGGTAACTGAAGTGAAAAATTTGATTGTGGCTGTTGGCTACAGCAAAGCTGCATGCTGATTCTGATAATATTTTTGTATGTTTTGCAAATTGGAAATTTTAACTAACTGAATTTTAATAAAATGTGAGTTAACCTCACCTCAGTTATGTAGTTTAATATCCCCTGCTGGGGTTAACTTGTTTTGAAACATTAATTCTTATATATAGAAATGAAAATCTGTTTCATGCAGAGATGATGGGGAAAATGGCATTTTACATCGATGGTCTGTCTTTCAGTATATTATAAAATCCAAGACCAGTCTGGAGATCAATACCCTTAATTTACTTTGGCCTTCCTCTGTTATCCTCAATATCAGTTTTCAGGTTTCACCCGCTATTCAAAGTTCCTATGAAATGGTTCATAAACCGGAATGACGTAAAGTGAAGAAGCAATTACCATTTACTTGTATGGCAAAAATTTGTGAACGTTCGCAGACCCAAAAAATAACCTATCCAATCATGCCAAATAACACATAAAACCTAAAATAACAGTAACATAGTAAAAGCAGGAATGATCTGATAAATATGCAGCCTATATAAAGTAGGAATACTTTTCTACAATTATTGCAGAAGTGTCCACCATAGCGAAAATCTCACGCAAGTGCTCTCTGCAGCACTCGCGGCAAAAGCACACAGCACAAGCGCTCTCGCAGAAGCACTCTCTCCAGTAACCTTTCTGCCATGAAGCTGCCAAATCATACCAAATAACACAAAAATACACAGCCTATATAAAGTAGAAATAATGTATGTACAGTGTAGTTTCACTTACCGGAATCAGAAAGACAGTGAGCACACTGATGATGATGTGTTAGGCTGAGTCGTCAGAGGTTGGGGTGGTGGGAGGTAGAGGAGACTGGGGTGTCAGCTCATCGTCGTCTGTTTCCATCAGGGCAGACAGGTCTCCTTCTATGTCTGCCTGCCTCGATGTCGAAGGTCGAGGTTTGTTGTCTGCTGTGGCTGATGTGGAAGGCTTGAAAAACGACAGTATGCTTGACTGCTTAGCCTCGCGCATTTTTCTATCATACAGTTCTTTGTAAGCACTCAAACCATCCTGCAAATATGCCCTAAACCTACACACCCTTTCAAAATTAAAGTCATACTTTTCTGCAATCATTGCAGCTTTGTCAATCGCAGCGAAAATCTCACGCAATTGCTTCCCGTTCAGTTCCTGGACGACTTCACTTTCAGTCCGTTCGCTACTGCATTTGGCTTCAACTGTTATCCTTTCCTCTTCATCAGCTCTTCATCTGTCAGTTCTTGGTCATGGGATGCCAAAACCTCTTCAACATCATCTTCGTCAACTTCCACAAACCCTTAGCCAAACTCACTATATCCTTACTTCGTTCACCATGATCGAAACGCTTAATTATGTCTAGTTTTACGCTAAGTGTAACACCCTTACACACTCTTTTAGGCTTTTCCGATACCTTGGAACTCATCTTGCTAACAGATGCACAAAATAAATCGATATAAAGCTCATGCTCACAGGCACGTGTTTAAGCAATGCCGGCTAGAATACATTTCCGGGGGAGGAGCTTGGCACTGCTTTTTTTTAAAATAACAGTGAAAACACTGTATGTTAGCGAAAACAGGGAACTAATGTAGGTCTTTCATAACAGCGAGGTGTTGTAAAGCAAACTTGTGAAAAACGGGGGACACCTGTATAATGAAATTCAGATTCATTTATTGTCACATGTACAGTACATTGAAACATGTAGTGAAGTGCACAGATTGCATCAATGACCAACACAGCCACAAGTGCCACCGCACATTCTGGCACCAACATATCATACCCAACGTGCTCAGCAGAACAGCACAGGGAACAATAAAACAACATGACAAGCAAAAAAAAACACAACAACTTCTCTCTCATTCACTCTCGTTCTCTCACACACAAACATATTAAATGGCAATCTCCTGCCAAAGCGATCCCCTGTCCTCGATTCCCTCCAGAATAAGTTTTGGAAACATTTGCCTTGTGAGTACTGGGCAGAAATTCCATTCCCTGTACAACTAACTAGAAAATCTTGGTGCTGCCAAAAGAGAACCATTTGTGCAGCTTCCATCTGTGACAAGATTATTTGCAGTTTACTAGAATTAAGGTTCTCTTTTGTGAAAGACTCTCAGATTTTAAACTCAGGTTACTTTCAGAATCTTCCCAATCTTTTGTGCCACTTTAGAAAGCATCACTCTGGAAGGAATTAATAAGAGTTTCCACAAATTATGCTTGTTTTTCAGGGCATGAAGAGGGTACAGTACAGCTATTAAAGGGCATCATTTATAAGATTTAGTTTTTAATTTCCTTTTAATTTCAAATCAGGTTTCTCACAGGTGGTGGATAACAAAGTTGAGAAAAATATTTATTATTTACTTCAGTCAGTCCTGAAGGAGGGCCTTGGCCCAAAACGTCAACTGTTTATTCATTTCCGTAGATGCTGCCTGACCTGCGGAGTTGCTCCAGCATTTTGTGTGTTTTGCTTTGGTTTGCCAGACTCTTCAGGGCTTCTCACGTTTGTTATTTACAGTGGCCAATTTTCTCCAGCAAGTTACCACTCAATACCGACAAGTTATCATGTAAATAAATACAGGGTTTTTTTTTAATTGAGATTATCTCGAAAAGACCTTTTTAAAATGCTGCTCTACCGCATTAGTTCATTGCTGACTTTGCTTCCCACTGCCAACACTTCACAAAATAAGTGCATTTTTGAGTGCAGAATGCTGTTGGTGTTCGAAGTGGAAATTCAAGCCCATTTAAACACCTAAAATTAGATGTGTCTGTGAGGGAGGGGGGGTTCAATTTAACAAAAATGGACAATTTGATGTAGACTGAGGATGGCAGAAGATTCAGTTAATAAGCATGACTTGGCAGAAAGCCAGATTGTTTTGTGACATACATTTACAATAGTTCCATGACTGGAAATCCCCATGGAATCTACAGACAGCTCTTAAGCTGTCATTTTGAATTACTGCTACTTTATACGTTCTTTCCAGAAAATTATTATTTATTTATGTCTTAATGACAGTATGTCTGTACTGTATAGGTGTGTTTTTTTTATAGTTTTGTGAGTATATCTAAAAGACCAGGGCTACTTGACAGATTAACTTCTGTGGAAATTGGATTTTAATTCCGTTGTGAAAGTACACAACTACTGTAGAATCTAAAATGTTTATGTGAAACAGAAGTATCACTGATGCTCCTTGGACTCTTCCCGAGGGATGTTTCATTTTGTAGATGAAATGAGAGCAGAGCCCCAGATACCGATTTGTGAGATAAAGCCAAAGCATTTGCAACCATCTTCACCCTTCTTGCTGGATGATCCACTTGAGCCTCCTGCTGAGACCACAACCATCACAGATGCCGGTTTTCTGCAATTTGTTTCACACCTTATGATATTAAGAGGCTCCTGAGAGCTTTTGTTTCAGAAAAGGTTCTGGGACCATAACACAGGAGATTCTGCAGATGCTGGAAGTCCAGAGTAACACACACAAAATGTTGGAGGAACTCAACCGCTCAGGCAGCATCTCTGAAAAGGAATAGTCGAAGTTTCGGGCTGAGATTCTTCATCATCACCCTTCTTCATTTTGTTTCTGTCCAAACTGTTTCAGTACCACTACCATACATGTAGTGTACCCAGCAGAGTGAACACTTCCGAATAAAAGCTGCAGATGCTGGAAATCTGAAATTCAGACAGAACCTCAGCAAATTGGGCAGCATTTGTGGAAAGAGAAGAAGAGCTAACACTTCATGTTAGAGACCTTTCAGCAGAAGTGGGAAATTGGAAAATTATCAGTGATTCAACTGATAGAGCTCCTGCTTCACAGTTCCAGCAACCCAGGTTAAGTCCTGATCTCCAATGCTATCTGTTTGTAGTCTGTACATTCTTCGTATGTCTGCATACGTTTCCCCTGGATGTTCCAATTTCATCCACGTGTTGGTGGTATAATTGTAAATTTACCCTGGTTTTTAGGTTGGTGGGGAGTTAACGGGAATGAGGGGAGAATAAAAGTAAATGGATTGCCGATGGATGTTTGGCTAGTTGGCTGAATAGCCTGTTTCTATATTGTGTGATTCAGTGATAATCTGGCCCAGCACCATCCCATCAGCTCTTTCATAAAGACCAGCAGTATGATGGAAAGTGTCATTAACAGTGGTACTTACTGAAATACTCACTGATGTACAACTGGTTCATTCTGCCCTCTTACCTGTACCAGAGCAACTCCATAGATTTACTCACCATATATTTTTCTCACTATATTTTTTAACTTTCTTTTCAACACCTGAATGAAACCTACCACCGATTCTCTGTTTAATTTTATACCTTGTGTTTGCCACCAGCAGAAACATCCTCCTACTATTCACTCTATTCTAATTGCTCAATATTTATATACTTTCATCAAATATTCTCTCAGCCTTTTCTAAAGTAAACAGTCCAAACCTCTTTAATCCATCTTCATGACTCTAGTCTCTTATATAAGGAACCATAAATCTCTACTGGACTCTCTCTAATGTCTCATACGCTTCTTATCTTGAGGAACAAGGCTCAACTTGAGACCAGGCCTGTGTTTTATAAAGACTCAGTATGACTTTCCTCTTTTAATATTCTGCACTTCTATTGATAAAGTCCAGAATTGTGAGCCACTGACTCAACCAGCCCTGACACTTACAATGATTTGTGATTTGGGACCTCTACTCAGGCACCTCCTTTAAAACAAAGGCTTTTATTTTACATTGCCACCGCTCATTCGTCCTACCAAAACAGTAACTCACATTTCTTCACATTAAACCTCATCTGACATGGTTCACCCATCCCACCAGGCCGTTTATGTGTTTTGTCTGTACAGTTCCCAATGCTGTCAAGTTTGTGTCATTGGCAAACTTCGAAATTGTGACATGCACCCCATCTAGGTAATTAACTTGCATTAAATAAAACAACAGCCACAACACCGATCTCTGGGAACTATCACTACATAACTCACTCCAGACAACCATTCACCATGACCTGCTGTTGCCTGTTACTCACAAGTTTGTGCTAAGCCAGTGATTCTTTCCACTAACGCAAGTATGGGAGCATCTCCAGAGAACAGTATCACTTTCTCCCTCTGGTTTCCATTGGTATTTGTTTCATCATATTCCTTAGCCATAATCATCCAGTGGCAGAGATTGACGAAGGGATCACAATAGCTTAGAATCTTAGCTAAAATGACCACAAAAATACCATGGTAACAAGAAGTCAAAGACTGAGTATTCTGTGGCAAGTGAATTTCCCTTGGCCTTGTATTTGGCTTACTCTCTGTGGATCAATGTCATATATCTCAAATATTTGTTAGATAATACCTTCGCCAAGTGTCTTGCAATGTTTTATTATGCCAAAGATAGTCACACTTTCAGGGAATTGGATTATGAAATTATTGGCTTTGAAATAATAATTAGTTTTTTTCATTCTGTGTTTAGGTTCAACTGAAAACCAGTTTATCAAGCCAGTACATAATTCGAACTCAGCCAAACAATACATGTCTCTCTACGCTGGAATGTGCAGCCTTTGCTCTCTCCATTGTAGAAAAGGACCACTACATTCATGAGGTAAGTAGCTTCCAAGAATCACAATTTCACACAAGTTGTGTGTAGTAGAATTATAGCGAAAGGAATGTGAACCTATTGACAAGGCTCTCTTATTACATCAAAAGTCTAAGTCAGTCAGAGTTGTTTGAGTTTATGAAACAGCACTCTGGGTGCAAACTGTTTCACTACACCAGCATGAACAAATCCATCCCATTCAATCTCGCTTTAGTTTACAAGATAACCCAAGGAAGACAAAAACTAACTGACCATGGTATTCAGGGTGTCATCTCAAACAAACCCTACAAGGACATTGTTTGCTTGGATTTTCAGAAGGCCTTTGACAAGGCTTCACACATGAGGCTGTTTAACAAGGTAAGAGCCCATGGGATTACAAGGAGGTCACTAACATTGACAGAAGATTGGCTGACTGGTAGGAGGCAAAGAGTGGGAATAAAGAGGCCCTTTTCTGGTTGACTGCCAGTAACTAGTGGTGTGCTACAGGGATTGGTGTTGGGACTGCTTCTTTTCATGTTATATGTCAGTGATTCAGATGACGGAAATTGACGGCTTTGTGGCCACACTGGCAGACAATATGAAGATAGGTGGAGGTCCAGGTAGTGTTGAGGAAGCAGGGAGTCTACAGAAGGACTTGGTCAGATTTGCAGAATGGGCAAAGAAGTGGCAGATGGAATATAGTGTAGGGAAGTGTATGGTCATGAGCTTTGGTAGAAGGAATAGACTATTTTCTAAAAGGGGAGAAAATTCAAAAAACAGAGGTGCAAAGGAACTTGGAGCCCTTGTACAGGATTCGCTAACTTACAGATCAAGTCAGTGGTAAGGAAGGCAAATGCAATTTTAGCATTCATTTCGAGAGTACGAGAATATAAGAACAAGGATGAGATACTGAGGCTTTGGCCAGACCACACTTGGAATATTGTGAGCAGTTTTGGGCCCCTTTTCCAAGGAAAGATGTGCTGGTATTGGAGAGGGTCCATGAAGGATCACAAGAATGATCCCAGGAATGAAAGAGTTATCATATGAGCAGCATTTAATTGTTCTGGGCCTGTACTGCTTGGAGTTTAGAAGAATGAGGAGCAATCTCATTGAAACCTATTGAATATTAAAAGGTCTGGATAGAGTTGATATGGAGACTATGTTTCCTATAGTGGGAGAGTTTGGGACCAGAAAGCATGGCCTTAGAATTGAGAGAAGTCAATTTAGAACAGAGATGAGGAAGCATTTTTTTTAGCCTGAGACCGGTGTATCTGTGGAATTCATTGTGACAGCCGATTGTGCAGACTAAGTCACTGGGTATATTTAAGGCAGAGTTTGATAAGTTCTTGATTGGTCAGGGCATCAAAGGTTACAGGGAGAAGGCAGCTGAATGGGGTTGAGAGGGATGATGGACCAGCCATGATGGAGTGGTGGAGCAGACTCAATGGGCTGAATGATCTAATTCTGCTCTTATGTCTTATGGTCTTATTCACTGGAGAAGTCACATGGTTTCAAGGATGCATCTTTCCATTGAGTAACTTACTCCCATGACTGTGTTCCGAGTGGTATCGGGCATAAAAATAATATATATTTTCTAGAATAAGCCAAGGTCTGTGTCCCACAATGGTGTGGAATACAAAGTGCTTGATACTCACTGTGTGACAATTCCAAGAAAAGATTCGGGGATCTGAACTAGCAATATAAATGTCTTCTTTGATCTTGCTAAAGCCTTTGGTTTCGTTCTTCAGTTGCAAAAGCGGAACACTCCACTCACTTGGTTGTCCACTGAAATTTGTCTCCATCTTATATTTGCTCCACAATGTACCAACTGGTTTATAATGGAACTAATCCCAGTAAGACTAGAATTAGACAAAACCTCATAATTGCCCCAATACTGACCCTCTTGCCACAATATCATATCACCAACAAATTTCCAGTGGACATGGAGCTAATGATCAGAATTAATCAGAACTGTTCAACTCACAGCAAGAGTTAAGTTCATTCAATCTTCATTTGGAAAGTGCCATTTACTAGAAAGATAAACAAACCAAAATCAATTTCCTCTCCCAAGATGACATCATTGAGGCTCTAATTGCTGTAATGCTGGGATGGCTGCTTTATTTGCATACCATACTTATTAAGTAGTGTGACTTTAAATAGCTTGATTTTACAGAAAATAGGCTGTGAAAGCTGGTGGTTCCGAGAGGCATCATAAATCTGCCGTGATGGAATGGCAGAGCAGACTCAATAGGCTGAAGGGCCTAATTCGGCTCTTGTGTCTTATGGTCTAATCCTTTCTTATTTTTATGCTCTAGTCATTTTGAAATAAAACCCTGCTTCTCATGTGCCATCCCAGCTATTAGCTTTTATATATGAACATAACTTTTATATTTTAGGTGCAAATGCACATCATTTTGTATTAGATTCTCACTTCTGAGAAATATTCTGTTGTATATTGTCCCCAACAAAATGAATTATTACTATTATCATTTTGCCCTCATTTCACCTATCTTTATTCCTTTCAATAATCATTGCTTCCACTTCACTTCCCAGCCGCCTTTGATTCATCAGTAAACTTGCCAGATTACTTTTTGTTCTTTCATCTAAGTCATGAAGATAAATTGCAAATAGCTGAGGCTAGTATATTGATCCTTGTGGTTTCCTATTGGTAAATGCCTGTCAAGCTGAAAAAGATCCATTTATTTCTATTCTTCGTGTTTCATCTATTAACAAATCCTGTATTCATGGTAATATATTGTCCCAATCACATTGCTTTATTTTTCTTTTAAACTTTCATGCAACATCTTACAAATTTTCTTTTGGTAAACTAGGTCCTTTATGCTGATAGTGCTATTTACATCTTCAGATAGCTTTAAGATTTGTCATTCCTACAGTACTTTCCCTCTTCTACCAATCGCCTCCCAGTTTCCTACTCCACCCCCTCTCTCCTATCCACCTATCTTTCCCTTCACTTGCTTTTACCTATCACCCTCATCCTTTTATTGTGGTTTCTCTCTACCAATCCTGATGAAACTGTCGGCCTTAAATAATGACTGTTTTATTCCCCTCCATAGATGCTGACTTTCTCGGGCATTTTCTATGTGTTTCTCAAGATTCCCAGCATATGTAGATATCCTTGTGTTTCAGATTTGTCAAACTTTTCTTTTCATGAAACCATGGTATGATTTTTCCACGTTCCTTATTACTGAATTTGCATATTAGTTTGGCATAACATCATGGGCCAAAGTGCCTGCTCTTGTGACTTAAAGTTCTTTGTTCTATTTATATGACAATTAATCAGATTAACTGTCGTTTAGTTCCCATTTTTTGTCTGACTGCTTTTCGTTTCCTTGAATCTAATCTGGCCAGTGGGTAGATGGGAAGCTCCATTATCAGAACTCCATTGGCACTTCCACCTTGAGCAACATCACAAAAGAAGGACTGGTTCGAATAGTTCAATTTAATATCAGAGACTGTATACAGTATACAACCTGAAACCCTTACTCTTCGCTACGAAACAAGAAACCCCAGAGAATGAATGATAGTCATATCAAAACCCCAAAGTTCCCACTTTCTCCTCTCACTTGCACCAGCAGATGCACCGACGGCGCCCCCCCCCCCACCCCTTCACTGTGCAAGCAGTATCAAAAGCCCCAAAGAGATCTTGATTTAGAATCCATCAAAAACTACAGTCCATAACCCAGCACTCTGGTATCTCAGACAGGCTCTCTGTCCCCAGTGAGTGAGAGAGAGATTGCTTCAAAAACGAGAGCGGAGAGCAGTAGCTCGCTGTTCCAATGTTACAATATTCCATGTCACTTCTCCAAACCCACTGACTTGGGGACCGACAGGCTCTCGCCCTCCAACGAGAGAGAGACAGAGACAAAGAGAGAGATATACTCAAGTGAGGGGTTGCAGCACAAACCACCTGCTGTCTCAATGTTTCAGTCCCGCACGGCGCCTCAGTCGGCAAAATTGGCGAGGAATCGGGTCGTCTGCTGGGCCGCCCCCCAAAGGCACACGTTTTACCGGCCAATCCTGGAGATACCGAACAGCCAGTCTGCACAGGTGGTGTGGAAACCCACCACTTGTGGAGAACTATTGTTTGAACCGTAGATCATGGGATCTGACAGTATTTTTAAATTACTGTAAAGATTATGACTTTATGCCATGCGCTTGCAACCGCACACTTGAAATTTGATAATTGTTTGGTTCAAATACTGTCTTATACACTTTGAATTATTCAAACCAGTAAATTATTTGTCCATCTTACGGTTTGTGCAGTAGTGCTCCAAGCCAAGTGACTGTCGTGTTTATCAGTGAGCACACTTGAATGGTCAAAAGCTTGAAGACTTGCAAGACTTATTTCTTGTTTTCCTGACTAATTAAAAGGAGAATGTAATTTCTGCCTTAACAGTTACTATCTTAGAGATAGTAAAATATTGATGTTAGAATGTTAAGATGAAATTCAGGTGATTGTGTTGTTTTAAATTAACAGGTCATTCTGCGACCTCTTCAGGCATTGTGCTCATTCCAGCTTCAACACGGAGCTCAAGTCCATCACAGTAAGGAACATCTGATTAAGAATGGGTTGTATACAAAACCAATGCCAAAGAATAAGCGTAAACTTAAGAGAATGGAACGTTTGGTCAAAGACTAGAACAGGAGTATAATTTTAGTATGACATTATTTTTCGGAGCACAGGTTCTTTGACTCATGGTCTTCTATCTCTGGATCATTTCAACTGGTCATCAGTTTCCTTAAGTTGAATTCCTAGCTAGCTTCTATTTCTATTATGACGCTTAACAAATTCACTTGGGACATATTTCCTCAGTGTTTCTTCTGTTGTACTTCCATAATTTAGGTGCAAATATTCATCAGAAATCTTACTTAGTTCGTTTCCTTCTGAAATTGGGCCATTGTTATGGTGCTGCAATTGCAGAAAATTCAACTCCTCAATATTTAGTTAATTACTTTGTCTTTTTATGGTATTCTGCAATATTCAGGACAGATCAATGCAGCAATTTTTTCTTTAGTTTTGCTGGAAGTTTCCATGAGAATGGATTATTTCATTGCAGTCTCGGTTTTCAGTCTAGGCTGCTAAAGCTGTCTTCAAGTTGCCAGATGGGACAATACCGGAATCTTGAGTATTTTTTCCATTCTTATGGCTTAGGTCTGGAAACATTTTAAACTTTTTTCTGCCTCTCCCCACACTCTGCTCCAATTCCCCTCCTGTCAGGTGCACTCTACATAAGTAGATGCTTCAGGAGGATGAAGAGTGGAAATCTTGGATATACTCCAGCAAACACATACTCATGGATTATAGTGATTGTCCATCATATCTAACATTGGCAGGAAACCTGTGCAGAGAGTTTTTCAAGTGGAAGAGCCATTGCACTGGGGCAGTTCCACCTCAGTGGGACAAGTAGTCATCACAAGTGGAGTCTTTTCTGGTTGCAGAGGATGACCATGACTTCTGTGCCTTGTCACACCCTTCGGTCTCCACAGAGCATTGCAGGCCCGTCGAATCTCACTGTAGACCTCATCCGCCTGAACTGAGTTCACATGCTAGGACAGACGTGTCTCTACTTCACCGGGGTATGAGGCCCACTGGCTACCCTCACCTGTTGAAGCAGTGCTCTGGTGTGTGGCTGCTGTCACATTCAGACAGCTGCTTGGAGCCCCGGCTGAGAGCCGAGTGTCCAGTGAGGAGCACAGTTGAGTGAGCTACCCCAGACTGGACACAAGCCCTTTCACCAGAGGTGCTACCCATACACCCCAATTCCAGAGTATATCATGTTGTATTGGTTACATAGGCCTTCTTAAAGCATAACTCTAATTGAGTAGATTTATGTAGCTGTGACATTAGGTGTTTAAATTGATCTCTAAACTCAGAACGGTTTTGTTAATTAGAATTAAAAGTAAATGTCTGTGTCATTAAAATTCAAAAGAGTAGGTCTGTGAGTAATTAGCTCACAAAATCCCACAGGTATCTACAGCATCATAAGACAAAGGAGTAAAATTAGGCCATTTGGCCCATCGAGTTTGTTCTGCCATTCCATCATGGCTGATCCATTTTTCCTCTCTGTCCCAGTCTCCTGCTTCCTCCCCATATCCCTTCATGCCCTGACCAGTCAAGAATCCATCAACCTCTGCCTTAAATATACATACAGACTTGGCCTCCACAGCTGCCCGTGGCAAGAATTCCACAGATTCACCACTCTGGCTGAAGATCATGTCAGATTGAAACCGCAGTTGCTCAATATGTAGAACAAAGTGGAAAAGCAAAATGTGTGGGAAACCTGTAGATGGGGAAGACACTTAATTTTGCCTGATCTTGATCTAAGCGGGAATATATGAGATTACATTTTATATTAGATAAAGAACTTGAATCAGCTCCTACAATTCTTAGTGAGACTTTGATGTCAGTTTTGAACAGTTTGGCTGGTTTGAACAGGAAGTTGGTGAGAAAGAATTCGGTAAAACAAAACTTATGTGCATTTACACCACTGCCTTTCATCAATGCTTTCTCTGTATGTGGTGACATCTGTGTTTAATTAACTATCATTTTCAATGGAGTGGGGCAAATAAAGACTCAGCAGAACAAGCAGCATCTGAGGAGGTAAAGGGATGGTGTCAGTGCACTGTAAAGTTAGTGGAGTGTGTAAATGGTCCGCAGTGAAGAGTGACTAGCAGAGAGTCAAAGTCAAAAAACAATCTTAAGTAATTATTTGACCAAAAAGTAAATAATTGTGTGATTATGTATAATACGAGCAGAGTTTCTAGCTATAGTTACCATGTGCTTAGTTGCTGATCCCCAAGCTTGCTTACTATGAGATATTTCAAGACTGGTAAAATACAAGGAAAAGTTAAACTTTCCAGGTGAGTCAATTAGCAACTGCCCCAAGAGCTAATGTGGGGAGCAGTGTAAGATGAGAAGCTCATATTATGAAACAAGTCAGCTACAAAACAAGCGTATCCCTTGAAGAAAAAAAAGTATGGAAAGTGAATTACAAATGCCCAGTTACTATTTGTTTACTTGATCACCATACCTGTGTAAGATTTTTTTAAAATATCTGCTCAGTTTATAAGTTGTTATACTTAAAGAAATACATCATATGAAAATGGAATATGCAGATTTCATTACACCTTTTACTTAGTAATGAATGTAGAGACAGGTTTACTATGAATTACCACTTTTGTATCTGTTTTCAATAAAATATTGCTGAAAAAATACATTTCTAGATGACTTTTGACTGTTCATTTGTAAATAATATGTATTGCCTTTTACTTCTGTGATCATCTGTTGATCATAAACCCTACTATTTCCCAGAGATTAACATTGGTAGAAGAGAAATCTCAAAGCTCTACTGGCAATCAAGGAAAACATGTAGAATGAGCGACACATGAAGAATAAAAATATCCATGTTGTGTTTGCTTTTGTGTTAATTTTACAGCCAGAACATCAGTATGAGTGAATAATGTCAATTAGTTTTAGTTACTCATTTGAAAACTGTCGGTTTCACCTAATAAAGGTAAGGTCTAAAGCAGAATGCAATCTCCTTCTGCTTCCGAAACTACATATTAAACAAAAGAAGTAGAAGCAGGAATAGGCCTTCTGGTTTATTCCTTCACCTTTCAGTAGGTCATGACTGATCTTTTATCTCGGTGCCTACATTAATCCCAAATCCTTTCATTATCTTAGTGTCCAAAAAACTAAAAATCCCTGTCCGGAATATACTAGGTGACTTAGCATCCACAGCCCAATTAGTTAAAGAATTCGAAAAATGCACTAGCCTGTGGAGAAAGAAATCACTTCTCAGTTCTGAACGGGCAATTCCATATATTAAGAATGTGACCCCTGGTTCTAGACCCAGCCATCAATTCCATATCTCTCTGCCATATACCTTAATAATCTTGTAAGTTCCATTGAGCAGTCCTCTTAATTTTCTAAACTCCAGAAGATACAGGCCCAGTCACACAAGCCTTCAATACTCAGAATCAATCTAGTGAACTTCCTGCATGTTCTGGAAGTACTTAGTAGTCTGTAGTCTGAACAGGTTTCAGATGACATTTGTAAAACTTTCAAAAGACAATGCAATTTGAATAATTAAATAATTCAGTGTCAAATAGCCATTATACTCAATATCATTACGTACAGAAATTAGGCATTTTGACACATGAGCCTACAAGGGATATACTTTTTCAGGAAATATTGCGAATTTTCAACAATATCAATGTAAATTTTAATCTCGGTAACATACTGGTACTAGTCATTCCATTTGTAGACAAATCATTTTCAATTTTATATTTCATGTTAACATCTATTTCTACAGTTGCATGTACACTCATTCTGAACTGATTATCACCATCAAAGCGCTACAGTGATCAGCTGGGTCATAAGCTAATTAAGCTGGTCATTGAAGGATGACCAGGAGTCCAATCTGCATATAACCCGACAAGCTGTTGCTCCAAAGCCAATTTCTGCAAGGAACGTGAATTAATTGCAACAAGAATCGAAAGGAAGTTGGTTGAAATCCCAACTAACAAATATTATCCTACAGAAAAACTAAGTGGAATAGTGGGATTGTGTTTCCTTGTCATTGTGGTCCCATGGAACGTAGTAAATTTCTTTCAGGGCTGACAGGGAATTGCAAGGGTTTTTCCTCTCCCAACCCAAGCTGCTGCTAGTTGAACCCCCATTCATATTCTGGTTACCAATGCTGCATGCCTTCCAATTAACTAGAGGTTTTCTGTGAGCCCTTACTATTTTTGTATGGTCTAATTCTTTTTCATATGCTTAGGTAATTTATAGTAGTCATATAAAGTTTGTGAACCCTGTAGAATTTTCTCTATTTTTGCATAAATATGACCTAAAACATAAGTCCTAAAACTAGATAAAAAGAACCCAATTAAATAAATAACACGAAAGAAACACTACACTTGTTCATTTATTTATTGAGAAAAATTATCCAATACTACATGTATTTGTTGGGAAAAAGTATGTGAACCTCTGGGGTAATGTCTTCTACAAAAGCTATTTGGAGTCAGGTGTTCCAAATCAATAAGATGAGATTGGAGATGTAAGTTGTAGAGGGGTACTGCCCCATATAAAAAAAGACACACAAAGTCACTGACAGAGCCTGCTCCTCTCACGAAAGATCTGTTTATGTGCACCATGCATCGATCAAAACAAATTTCAGAGGACCTTAGAAGAAGAATTGTAGTGATGCATGAAGCTAGAAAGGGCTACAAAAGCATTTCTGAACAGGGTTCACAAACTATCTAGCACCACTATACGGTAGTATTAACTTGTTCTGCAACAAGAGGTGTTTTTCTTACAAGAGGAAGGTCCTTGCTTAAATCAAGCTCCGATTTGGGGAAAAAAAATGTACATCGCAGAATTAGACATTAACAGACTTTCACTATCCTGTGGAGGAAGAGATCTTTTCTCAGTTCTGAATTTGAAATTCTGTGTATTAGGACTGTGATCTCTGGTTCTAGAGCCTGCCGTTAACTCTGAACCATCAAAACATACAGTGAAATACATTGTTTTTCATCCAACACAGTCCAAGGATTGTGCAAGTGTCGCCACATTTCTGGCACTAATGTAGTATGCCCTAACTCTTGAACTCTGACTATAGAACGTGGAGCACCTGGAGAAAAACCAAACAGATGAGGGGATAATGGACAAATTCCTTATAGTCAGTGGTGGGAATTGAACCCTGATCGGTAATCACTGGCGCTGTACAGCAATTGTACCAACTGCTATGCCAATGGCAGAGACTAGAGTACTACAGTAGGGTTCTCTCATACCTTTGGGAATGTTAAAATGACAATGCAGGAAAGGCAGTTGTTTTAACACGAGAAAATCAGTAGGTGCTGGAAATCCAAAGCAACACACCAAAATGCTGGAGAAACTCAGCAGGTCTGGCAGAATCAACGCAAAAGAGTAAAGAGTAGAAGTTTCAGGCCAAGGCCCTCTTCAGGACCGAGAAGGAAGGGAGAAGATGCCTGATTAAAAAGGTGGGGGAGGGGAAAGAGACTAGCTGGAAGGTGATAGGTGAAGCCAGGTGAATGGGAAAGGTCAAAGGCTGGAGAAGAAAGAATCTGATAGGAGAGGAGAGTGGATAATTGAAGAAAGGGAAAGGGGAGACGACCCAGGGGTAAGTAATAGGCAGATAAGAAGTAGTAAAAGGTTAAAGTGGAGAATGGTGTGGGGGGGGGGGGGAGGGGTGACTTATATTCACCTGAAGGAGAAATAGATATTCATGCCATCAGACAGGGGGTTACCCAGATGGAATATAAGGTGCTGCTCCTCCACCATGAAGGCGGCCTCATCTTGGTACAAGAGGAGGCCATGGCTCAACACATCAGAAAGTGAATGGGAATCGGAATTAAAAGGTTTCGCCAACTGGAAGTCCCATTTGTGGCATTTGGTGCAGACGTGCTCAACAAAGTGATTCCCCCTGTTTATGATGCGTCTCACCAATATAATGGAGGCCACTTCAGGAGTACTGGACACAATAGACAATCTCAGAAGATTCACAGTTGGAAGCATTACATCACCTGGAAGTAGCATGGATATTGGGTGCAAGTTGAATAGGGAGTTAACATTGGCATGTGGCAAAGGTAATGTTGCAGTAGTTATGGGGGATTTCAACATGCAGGTGAATCAAGTTGGTGCTGGACCCCAGGATAGGAAGTTTGTAGAGTGCCTAAGGGATGCATTCTTGGAACAGCTTGTACGAGAGTCGACCAGGGACAAGGCTATTCTGGATTTAGTGTTATGTAATGAACAGGATTTGATAAGCGATCTTGAAGTAAAGGAGCCATTAGGAGGTAGTGATCATAATATGATAAGTTTTTATCTGCAATTTGAGAAGGATAAAGGCAGCTCGGAGGTGCAGTTGAACAGGGGAAACTATGGAGCCATGAGGGAGGAGCTGGCCAAAGTTGACTGGACGGATAGCCTAGCAGAAAAGACAGTGGAACAGCAATGGCAGGTATTCTTGGGAATAATGCACAAGGTGCAAAATCAGTTCATCCCCCGGAGAAGGAAGGATTCAAAGGGGGGAAAGGGGCCACAGTGGTTGACAAAGGAAGTCAGAGATTGCATAGCATTTAAAAAAAAGGAAGTATGACAGAGCTAAGGTGAGTGGGAGGACAGATGATTGGGAAGTTTTTAAAGGAACAACAGAACTTAACTAAAAAGGCAATACGGGGAGAAAAAAATGAGGTACGAACGCAAGCTAGCCAGGAATATAAAGGAGGATAGCAAAAGCTTTTTTAGGTATGTGAAGAGAAAGAAGATAGTTAAGAACCATGTTGGGCCCTTGAAGAATGAATTGGGTGAAATTGTTATGGGAAACATAGAAATGGCAGAAGAATTTAATAAGTACTTTAGAACTGTCTTCACTAAGGAAGACACAAGCAATCTCCCAGATGTATGGATGGGCCAAGGACATAAGGTAACAGAGGAAATGAAACAGTTTGACATTAGGAAGGAAACGGTGATGAGTAGACTGAAGGCTGACAAATCCCCAGGTCCAGATGGTCTGCATCCTAGAGTACTAAAGGAGGTGGCCCTGGAAATTGCAGATGCATTGGTAATCATTTTCCAATGTTCCCTAGTTTCAGGATCATTTCCTGAGGATTGGAGAATGGCTAATGTTATCCCACTTTTTAAGAAAGGAGGGAGGGAGAAAACAGAGAACTATCAACCTGTCAGCCTGACATCGGTGGTGGGGAAGATGCTAGAGTCCATTATTAAAGATGAAATAGTGGCATATCTAGATAGCAGTGATAGGATTGGGCCGAGCCAGCATGGATTTACCAAGGGTAAATCATGCTTGACTAATCTGTCGGAGTTTTTCGAGGATGTAACCAGGAAATTAGACGGGGCAGAGCCAGTGGATGTAGTGTACCTCGATTTTCAGAAGGCATTTGATAAGGTCCCACATAGGAGATTGGTGGGTTAAATCAAAGCTCATGGCATTGGGGGAAGACATTGACATGGATAGAAAACTGGTTGGCAGATAGAAAGCAAAGGGTAGCAGTGAATGGGTGTTTCTCAGAATGGTGGGTGGTGACTAGTGGGGTGCCACAGGCCTCGGTATTGGGACCACAGCTGTTTATGATTTATGTCAACGATTTAGATGACGGCATTGAGAATAACATCAGCAAATTTGCTGATGATACTAAGCTGGGTGGCAGTGTGACATGTGATGAGGATGTTAGGAGAATTCAGGGTGACTTGGATAGGCTGGGTGAGTGAGCAGATACTTGGCAGATGACGTTTAATGTGAATAAGTGTGAGGTTATCCACTTTGGGAGTAAGAACAGGAAGGCAGATTATTATCTGAACGGTGTAGAGTTAGGTAAGGGAGAAATACAACGAGATCTAGGAGTCCTTGTTCATCAGTCACTGAAGGTGAATGAGCAAGTGCAGCAGGCAGTGAAGAAGGCTAATGAAATGTTGGCCTTTATTACAAAGGGAATTGAGTACAAGAGCAAGGAAATCCTCTTGCATTTGTACAGAGCCCTGGTGAGACCACACCTGGAGTATTGTGTACAGTTTTGGTCTCCAGGGTTAAGGAAGGACATCCTGGCTGTAGAGGAAGTGCAGCGTAGATTCACGAGGTTAATTCCTGGGATGTCTGGACTGTCTAACGCAGAGAGGTTAGAGAGACTGGGCTTGTACACGCTAGAATTAAGGAGATTGAGAGGAGATCTGATTGAAACATATAAGATTATTAAGGGATTGGACAAGACAGAGGCAGGAAATATGTTCCAGGTGCTGGGAGAGTCCAGTACCAGAGGGCATGGTTTGAGAATAAGGGGTAGGTCATTTAGGACAGAGTTAAGGAAAAACTTCTTCTCCCAGAGAGTTGTGCGGGTCTGGAATGCACTGCCTCGGAAGGTAGTGGAGGCCAATTCTCTGGATGCTTTCAAGAAGGAGCTAGATAGGTATCTTATGGATAAGGGAATCAAGGGATATGGGGACAAGGCAGGAACCAGGTATTGAAAATAGATGATCAGCCATGATCTCAAAATGACGGTGCAGACTCAAAGGGCCGAATGGTCCACTTCTGCACCTATTGTCTATTGACCGTTTGGGGCCCTGCAAAGAGGTGAGGGAGGAAGGCTCTGGGCAGGAGTAGTACTTAAGCCACTTGCATGGATAAGTTCCTGGAGGAAAATTAGTGGGGATGAATGGACAAGGGAATCGCGGATGGGGGGGGGAACGGTAAAGATACGTTTAGCGGTAGAGTCCCTTTGGAGATGGCGGAAGTTGCGGTGGATAATGCGTTGGATACAGATGGGTAAGGACAAGAGGGCTCTATCACTATTACAACAGCAGGAAGATGGAGTGAGTGCAAATGTACAGGAAATGGAGGAGATGCAAATGACGGCAGCATCAATAGTAGAGGGAGGGAAACCACATTCTGTTTGCTGTGTTCTCATATCCCACATTTCAAACTGTGCAATGCCCTCAGAAACCATGAAATTAGTCCCTCTTAAAACAGGCATGGAGGGTGCACAACAATCTTTTCAGTCATTATTCCACACCATTCAGTGCAATCAATTGAACACCACATGTCTTTTGATTTGAAATATGCCAGCTTGACATCCTATCTAAAAGAGATCAAACTTTGGCTCAGAGAAGCCATTAGAGGTTAGTGGTGGATAGAAGCAGGGAGGTCTTGCATAATGTTGTTCTGAAATGGAAATCATACTGGACGGATCTTCTTTGGAGAAATCAGGCAGGCAACATCATGATTTTGAAGGGAGTTTTGGGAAGACAGCAACCATATTTTGGAATAAAGATTGGGAAGATGTGGTTATGTTTTGGAGGAAGGATCTGAGAAGGTGCAGAGTTGAAAGGGGAGGCATTGATCAAGTTTCTGGGAGTGGGATGGAGAATCTGGGCATCATGTCTGGGAGGGAAGCTGGGAATCATGTTTTGAGCACCTGCTGTGCTGGTAAGCAGATTGGAGTAGATCAGAAACAGATATTACCCCTCAAGTGTCAGGATCTTGAACAAAAGGGGTTAACTTCAACTAGCTTCACTCACCCTAACACTGAAGTGATCCGGCAACCTATGGACTCACTTTCAATGACTCCAACTCAGAATTAGAATCCAATTTAATAACACTGGTGCATATCATGAAATCTGTTATTTTGTGGCAGAGTACATTACAATACATAATATTAAAAACTATAAATTTCAATAAGAATATAAAAATAAGCAGTGTAAAAAGAGAGGAAAATACTGAGGTATGTTCATTGTCCATTCAGAAATCCAGTGGTGGAGGGGAAGAAGCTGATCCTGAAAAGTTGATTGTGTGTGTGTGTTCAGGTACCTGGACCATCTCCTTGATTGTTGCAATGAGAGGAGGGCATCCTGTGTAATGGTGGATTCTGCCTTTCTGAGGCATTGCCTTTTGAAGGTTTCCTGGATGCTGGGGAAGCCGGTGCCTGTGATGGAGCTGGTTGTGTTAACTGCTTTCTACAGCTTTTTCCAATCCTGTACAGTTGCTCCTCCATACCAGACAGAGATTCAACCAACTGTAGAAATTTGCGAGTGTCTTTAGTGAACATTCCAAATCTCCTCAAACTCCTACTGAAATATGGCTGCTGTGTTGTCTTCTTAATAGTTGCATCAAAATGTTGGGTACAGGATAGATCCTCGGAGTTGCTGGCATACAAGAACTTGAAACTGCTCACCCTTTAGCAATTCTGATCCCTTGATGAGGACTGGGTGGTGTTCCCTTGACTTCCCCTTCCTAAAGTCTGCAATCAATTGTTGGTCTCACTGACACTGAGTACAAGTTTGTTGCTGTGACACCACTAAACCAGATGACCTATCTCGCTCCTGTATGCATCCTTGTTACCGTCAGAAATTCCGCCAACAGAAGTTGCATCATCAGCAAGTCTATAGATGCTTTTTGAGCTGTGCCTAGCCACACAGTCATGGGTGCAAAGAAAATAGAACAGTGGGCAAAGCATGCCTCCTTGAGGTGCAACAGTGTTGATTGTCAGCGAGAAGGAGATGTTATTTCCAATCGGCACAGACTGTGGTCTCCTGGTGTGGAAATCAAGAATCCAGTTGCAGAAGGAGATACAGAGGCCAGGTTTTGGAGCTTGCTAATTTTGGAAATCTTATTTCTTCTTATTATTATGTTTTCTTTGTATTTGTACAGATCGTTTTCTGCTGTCTTTGTTGGATGCAGTTTTCCATTGATTCTATTGTGTTTCTTTGTATTTACTGCAAATGCCCTTAAGAAAATAGATCTCATGGTAGTATATAGTGACATATATGTATGATCATGACAAATATACTTTGCACCTTGATCCTTGAAGTGGAATTTTGGTTTTTCCTGGGCAGATTTAGCTATAATCATAGAACCATAGAAACAGAAAACCTACAACATAATACAGGCCCTTCGGCCCTCAGAGTTGTGCTGAACATGTCCCTACCTTAGAAATTACTAGGCTTACCCATAGCTCTCTATTTTTCTAAGCTCCATGTACCTGTCCAAAAATTTCTTGAAAGGCCTTATCGTATCCGCCTTTACCACCATTGCCGGCAGCCCATTCCATGCACTCACCACTCTCTGAGTAAAAAACTTACCCCTGACATCTCCTCTGTACCTACTCCCCAGCACCTTAAACCCGTGTCCTCTTATGGCAACCATTTTAGCCCTGGGAAAAAGCCTCTGATTATCCACACGATCAATGCCTCTCATCATCTTATACACCTCTATCAGGTCACATCTAATCCTCCGTCACTCCAAGGAGAAAAGGCCAAGTTCACTCAACCTTTCCTCATAAGGCATGCTCCCCAATCCCGGCAGCATCCTTGTAAATCTCCTCTGCACCCTTTCTATAGTTTCCACATCTTTCCTGTAGTGAGGCGGCCAGAACTGAGCACAGTACTCCAAGTGGGGTCTGACCAGGGTCCTATATAGCTGCAACATTACCTCTCAGCTCCTAAATTCAATCCTGTCCCCTACTCGTTCCAATTGATGAGGAAAGGATGGATTTGCCACTTTACAAATAAAGATAATTAGTTAGCTGTGCAAACTTTAATAAAAATAGAGAGGAATTCAAATCCTTTGTGGTGGTGGAATTTTATGATTTGAATGAACTTTTCAGAAAGGCTTATAACAAAATTTATCTCAATTTAAATGCCTTAAAGTCCTTGCAGGTATTTTTTTTCCCAAATACTGAACAGATATTCAAACCAATACAGAAATAGACCAGTCAAAAGAAATATAGTTGGAAGAGTTTAAAGTCTGTCAAAGCTGAACTGCTTTTAGCATTGTATTAAATGCTATCCCTTATCAAAAGGTTTCCAGGCTTCATTCTGTTCAAATGGATGCATTATTCTCAAGATTTTCATGCTGAACCTTTTGTGGTGCTGATTGTTAACTCAAGAGTTGTGAGTGTGTGCCGTGATCTTTTCTATTCCTATCAGGAAATTATTCAACAAATTCTGTTGCTGTGTCCACAATACTGCTTTTCACTTTCCTTCCCTGCCGATACTTACATGCACATGGGTTGAAACATCAGATACTTTGTGGTACCTACCCATTTGTGCCTGGTGCCATCAGTTGGCATTAAAGTGAGCAGTGTAGAGTGTAGACTTCATAGCACGAAGGAGCGCAATGTCCTTGCAGAAACGCCCCCGGCTGCGAAGTTAACTATAATTAATAGGTTGTGGCAAGGGCAGGGGATTTGGAGAGCAGATAGCTTTTTTTTCCATCAAGTTAATACAGATATGGTGAGGCAAGTAGCTTCCTTTTGTGCTGCAAAACTCTAAAATAGCTCTGATCTAGTTCTACATAGGCTAGTAATTGAACTGGGACCTTGTAATCTCAGCAGGCATATGTGCCTTTATCAACATAGCTATTTCAATTCCTTTTCAAATATTAAGTATTGTTGCCATCTTGAAATTAATTTGTAACCAGCAGTTTCTAAAAAGCTGTTTGTTTCCAAGACAAAAGATTAATTCTGAAAACAAATGCTGAGAACATTAACCAGCAATTTATTTGTACATGTTATATCTGTAGCATCTTGTAGCATTTAACTCCAATGCTGGAGAAAGTATTTTAACAATGTGTTAGGCTTTTAACAATCCATAATGCTTCAATTAATCCTGTTTTAAGAAATCTTCTGTAGCACCAATTGCATTTAATTATAGTGCGACTTAAGACTGCAATTATGTTTCTACTCAAGCATACTTGATAAGTTAGTCAGTGGCAGGAGCATGCTTACAATATATTAAAGATATATCTGGAGACATCATATTAGATTACATCACTTTTTTTTCTTCCAGATGGAATGCAGTGACATGTAGATTGTTAATTACCATAATGTATCATCTTGACACCTGAATTTTTAAAGCAACCAACAGTTATTATTTGAAATCAAGTTAATACTGTTTGCTATCTAACCCGGAAGCAACAAACTTCTTGAAGACCTTTCTTTATTAATAGTGATTTAAAGCAATTAGGTCTTTAGGGCAAGGCCAATGATAAATGTTGAGTAGACTGTCATGCTGGCTTTGACTTCCAGGGGAAATGAGTTTTCAAACTACCTGTCAAGAATCAACAGAAGCTATTGTTGAACCTGGAGTGGATGACACACAACAGCTTTCAGAACAAAATTGGAAGTCAAGAAGTGCAAGACGAGGTACATCTAAAATATTCTTGCAACTGCTAGAACCACTGTTTGTGGAACCAGCATTACTGAACTATGAGCAACTTCAATGCCAATTGACTGGCAATTTCATTGCCAAATGCCATATGGTCTCTGTTCACAAGGCCAAATCATGCTAAAAGGTAAATGACATTGCTTGGATGGTGGGTATGACTGAAACTCTAGCAACTGATTGCTGATGTGACTGAAATAAAAAATAAGCTGAAAAAAAAGAGGGTTGGAAAATATGTGAGTTTTCTACCCAAGAGTCTGTGGAGATTCAACTGGTTAATGTAATAAAACAGAAAATGATGTCTTTAGATGTTTAGGAGATCAAAGGTTTTAGGTTTAGTGGCACTTCCCTTGATGGTGAATTAAAGATCATTCATAATATTATCGAACAGCAGAGCAGCAAAGAGAGCATTAACAAGGACCCAAAGGGATGCCAGTTAGATTAAGTGTTTTTCCACAAAAGCTAAACTTCTGAAAAGGGCCCCCACCCCCCAGATTTTGCAGTCAATTAGGTTGGTGGATGCTGTCTTTTCACTGCCCTAGTGACACAAACTGTGTCTGGTCTAGTTCCAGGTGGAGTACTCCACAAATTAAGGAGAGGCTTTTCAAATGTGAAGTTAGGAAATGTAGAGATGGCCAGAGAGCCAGAATTCCCTCTGGAAACAGTAAGCAAAAATTAGGTTAATCACTAATTTTTCATTTTGGTATTGATAGATTTTGATAGCCAAATGTCTTTTGGAATAAGCAAGGTTCGTCGAAGTTGTTAGGTAATGGTTCACCATTAAAACAAGTTCCATGCCCTAAATAGCCAAACTCCATTCCTATACTGTAATGCAATCTCTTTTAATACCATTTCTCCAATCTACCAACTACCTAACACCTCATATTCTGAGCAGGCAGCATGCATCCTGATGGTATGAACATCAATTTCTCTAACTTTGGTCATTTCTCCACACCCTGCCTTCTGTCTTTTACTAGTCCCTGTTCTGGCTCTGCTCCGAACCTTTCTGCTCTTCTCACTTGCCCATCACTTCCCTCTGGTGCCCCTCCTCTTTCTCTTTCTCCCATTGTGTACCATCCTCTCCTATCAGGTTCCATCTTCCTCAGCCCTTTACCTCTTCCACCAATTACCTCCCAGCTTCTTACTTCATGCCTCCTCCTACATCCACCCACCCACCTTCTCTTCTCACTTCATTTCAGCTCTCATTTGCCAGCTTGTGCTCCATCCCCTTCCCCCCTCCTATTCTGGCGTCTTCCTCCTCCTTTTCCATTCTCGATGAAGGGTCTCTCCATAGATGCTGCCTGACCTGCTGAGTTCCTCCAGCATTTGGTGTGTGTCGCTCTGGATTTCCAGCACCTACAGAATCTCTTGTGTAAAAGCTTTTTATTAATTGTCTCATCTGCAGTGTTCTACAGTAAGCAAAAGAAAATTTTCCTTTGCTGTCTTCTGGTAATAATCCTCAATTGCTGCTTGTTGCATTTGCTGACTTTAGCTTTTGAAATCAGCTGTCTTGATATATGTCTAAAGGTAACTTTACAAAGCACCAAAATTCATGCATCATCCTCGCATTAACTAGGATGTAAATTTTCTCATTTTTGTTTGTTTATGAAAAATATTGATTCTACTGATTCAAATATAAAATCATACTCCTTGAGTTATATAAAGTCTTTATTTATGCTGAGTTAATTTATCTCAGCTAGGCTGCATTTATCATTGTTTGGCCTGGTTAGGAAATTTCAGCCAGTGTTTCAGGAGCAAATGAGAATGATAGAAATCTATGTTGCAAATGTGCTCAGAATTTAACTTAATTGCCAAACACATGAATCTCCAAAGTTCACCCCATACAGCCCTGAGATTCATTTTCCTGTGGGCATACTCTACAAATCTATAGAATAGTAACTTTAACAGGATCAAAGAAAGATCAACTAGAGTGCAAAAGACAACAAACTGTGCAAATGCAAATATAAATACCAATAAATAACAAGAACATCAAGTAACAAGATAGGAGTCCTTAAAGTGAGATCACTGGTTGTGGGAACATCTCATTGGATGGGAAAATGAGTGTAATTATCCCATTTGTTCAAGAGCCTGATGAATGAGTGATAGTAAATGTTCTTGAACCCAGTGGTGCAGGTCCTGAGACTCTTGTATCTTCTACCTGATGGCAGCAGTTAGAAAACAACATGGCCTGAGTGGTGAGGATCTTGATGATGGATGCTGCTTTCCTACAACAATGTTTCATGTACGTGTGCTCTATGGTTGGGAGGGCTTTACACGTGATGTTCTGGGCCAAATCCACTACCTTGTGTAGGATTTTCTATTCAAGGGCATTGGCATTTCCATACCAGGCTGTGATGCAGCCGGTCAATACATTCTCCACTACACATCTATAGATGTTTGTCAGTTCTTGATGTCATGCTGAATCTCTGCAGACTGCTAAAGACGTAATGGCACTGCTGTGCTTTCTTTGTAATTACATTTACATGCTGGGTCCAGGACAAATCCTCTGAAATAAAAAAGTTGCTGACTCATTCCACCTCTGATCTTCCAATGAGTACTGGCTCATGGACCTCTGCTGGAGCTGTGCTTAGCCACACAGTCTTTAGTGTAATACATGTAGAGCAGGGGACAAAACACACAGCCTTGTGGTGCACTTGTCCTGATGGAGATCATGGAGGAAATGTTTTTACCAATCCAAAAATGACTGGGGTCTACAAGTAGGGAAATCCAGATTCCAACTGCGCAATGAGGTATTGAAGCCAGGCTCTTGGAGCTTATTGATTAGTTTTGAGCGGATGATGGTATTAAATGCTGAGTTGTAATCAATAAAGAGCATTCTGGTGTATGTATCTTTGCTGTCCAGATATTCCAGTGTTTTGTGTCACTTCAAACTTTAATCAGGGAAAAAAATATAAAATTCCTTTCCAAAGTTAACGAGCTATCGAGGCTATTCCACCTCCAAGAGGACCACAACCTTGCTGTTGGTTTGGCGGCTTGCCTGCCTCAATGACCTGGAGAGCTATGTTAGCTGGAGTCAAAACATTTCATGTTGTGGCTCTTAGTAGGGTGACCCATGCCAAACAGGTCAAAGGGTAGAGGCCAGACTAAGAGTGGTCCACCAGTCCTCCAGGTTCGGTGGCTCAGCTTAGGGCTAACAAAACTGACTGGTAAAACAAAATTGTTATGGAAGAATCCTTCTACATTTGAGTGTGAAGATATTCCTGAGTTTCCACCTGGATCTTGGATGACAGTAGTGAAAACTGAGAAGAAGCTACTGATACAATGAAGGAAGCTCTGAACACCACTAGAGATGGAGGATATTCATTGCTGCCCTAAACACCAGTGGTGTAATGAGCAGTAAAAGCCATTCCAGGAGATCACATGAACCATGTTCTTGTTAACTGTTACACTGATCTTGCACATGTTTCAAGCTGTGGTCCTGGTGTCTTTTGAAAGTGTACACCATATTTGCATTAGTCAATTGGAATTCCCCAAAAGAGGTCTGTATCTGTGGTAGGGTTCAACAGATAATTTTGGAGAGAAAATGCTATTTTACTCTATTTTCATCTGTATGCCACATTTTATTTCAGTTATTATTTCACTTTTCCAGAAAAACCTCAAGTGCAAGTGTTTGATTTTATTCTATGAGGTAGTTTACAGCGAGTGCTATTGACGTCCAAGTAAGAGATGTCAATAGCACTTAATTTGTTCATCCTTTGAACACCATCACCAGGTCATTGTTGTTAATGAACAGTATATTTCAAAACAGAAACTGAAATTAACTGTAATTAGATCCAGCAGCTGAAAGTATTAGGATATATTTTTGGACTGATTATGCATTCAGCATTTACATTAAGTAGAAGCTTTCATTGGCTGATGCTTGAGTTGAGTAATGTCACCTTTCAAATAAGGTTCATGAGGTTTAAGATCCAGATATTTGAGCATCTGCTTGTATTTTGTGATTTTTTAAACAGGGAGATGTCATTAGCAGGTGACCTAATGTTCTTAAGGTCAATATATAGGAGGCTAATATCCTTCAGAAAATAATTACATTCGCACTTCTACTTTTTGGAGGTAAAACTTCAGAAATAATCTGTAGTAAATATACAGTATATTTTAGTATTTTATTTAGATTGGGGAGAAACTGATAATTATCTAGTCACAACATGAGCTACATCTGGTTCTTGCAGCCAAACTTTGTCGGAGATTTATTCTTCTCTTACTTCAATGGCAAATGGTACAATGTGAGCCATATCATTAAAACCAAAATCTCTTCAATTAACTGAGCTTAGCTAGGAACGTAATGAAGGTGCTGTAATGGAGCTCGGTATCTCTGGTTTAGCAAAGAACAAATGTCAATTTCCTTATATCTGATTGTGATGCAATGGTCGGAAGCACTTGATAAAGGTAATGTTACCCACCATATTGAGAAGGTCTGTTCCATTACAAAAAGCTACTGGTTCAGTTGGCACCTGCTGAGTGAATTGCAACATGAGTTATTGCCTTCAGGAGAAGCCAAGTGTACGATAGTCTCGTATAAACTGGAAATGCTCCCAGTTATTTATGGAATAATTTCTTTTTAATTAGAGTAAGAAAATGGAGGTAAACTGAGAGATAAAAAGAGTAATTTTTATCTCACAACCTATTAGGAACTGATGGAGTCAAATCTGTTGCCTCTCTTACATCATGCTTCATGTTATATTTCACTGAATTTAATGTAATATAGTTAGAAGGTTCTGATCCATTGGGCAGACTACTTTATTACCAGGTTTAACTTTGCATCACTGTTTTACCAATGAAGCAATGATTGCGAATAGCCTCATAATTTGGATTTTCTGCAAATATCTTTCAGTTATTCTATAATATTGCATATTTCTTAAGCAATGCTATTTCAAATGCCACAAGTCAATATGCTTATTGGATATTGTCCAATATTTTTACATTTTCCACTTTCTCCATCTGCCATGCAAATGCTGTAGATGATATTCTAAATCAAAATGGAAATGGAGTGCCCGACTGTACTAATGTCTTCTTCTGGCAGATGGATCACTGTTCTGCTATTTCATTATTATGCACTTACTCCAAGTGCTTTTAAATTGTCAGAGTCTATAAAGGGATGTGATTTTTCTATGCAGACCCTACATAAGTTAACCAGGTCCATTTTGATAGAATGAAACACGTCATGTAAAATGCTGAAGATACTTAATCTATAGGGTTTGAGTATTTCACTATTAATTTTCTGCTGAAGTGGAGGTTACTGATACTGCATTCATTGCAGAAAAATGGAATGGAATAAAACATTTTCTGAAACTTAAAGTATAGTTTACTTGCACTTAGGTTGCCCTTGCTCATCAGGAGTCAGTACTTCTTAGTCCTGTGGCCAACTAGTTCTCCAACATCCCAGGTATCTTGAACAATAACCTTGTATTTTGTATCTTGAGACAGGGGTAGTAGGTATACTGTTCTTTGAGAGTAAAGCAAACTTCTCTCAGTTTGTGAAAGAGACCTGTAGATTTTTAAGGAATGTAGGGTGCACAGGCCTGTAAGTAAGTTAATTAAGTATACCTGTATCAACTATCTACAAACACATATCTGCAAGTGTATGCTCACAAATTTTCAGTTAGTTAGCAACCATTTCCACAATATCATTCTGGTTAGTGCCTAGAACTCTGATTTGTCTGTTACGTGATGGTGCACTTTGTCCTCCAATGTACAACATCAAAAAATGGATACCAGAGTTCTTGTCCAAAAGCATAGATCCTCACACACAGAAGACAGAATGCTCCAACAGTAATCATGTAGAGTATCATATCTTGTATAGAACATGGAATAGTACAGCACATTACAGGCCCTTTGGCCCACAATGTTGTGCTGACCCTCAAACCCTGCCTCACATATAACCCCCCACCTTAAATTCCTCCATATATTTGTCTAGTAGTCTCTTAAACTTCACTAGTGTGTCTGCCTCCACCACTGACTCAGGGAGTCAATTCCACGCACCAACCACTCTGAGTGAAAAACCTTCCTCTAATATCCCCCTTGAACTTCCCTCCCCTTAACTTAAAGCCATGTCTTCTTGTACTGAGCAGTTCTGCCCTGGGGAAGAGGCACTGGCTGTCCACTCTGTCTATTCCTCTTAATATCTTGTACACCTCTATCATGTCCCCTCCCATCCTCCTTCTCTCCAAAGAGTAAAGCCCTAGCTCCCTCAATCTCTGATCATAATCCATACTCTCCAAACCAGGCAGCATCCCGGCAAATCTCCTCTGCACCCTTTCCAATGCTCCCACATCCTTCCTACAGTGAGGCGACCAGAACTCCAAGTGTGGACTAACCAGAGTTCTATAGAGCTGCATCATTACATCGTGTCTCTTAAACTCCATCCCTCGACCTATGAAAGCCAACATAAGCCCTCTTAACTACCCTATCTACCTGTGAGGCAACCTCCAGGGATCCGTGGACATGTATCCCCAGACCCCTCTGCTCCTCCACACTACCAAGTATCCTGCCATTTACTTTGTACTCTGCCTTGGAGTTTGTCCTTCCAAAGTGTACCACCTCACACTTCTCCAGGTTGAACTCCATCTGCCACTGCTTAGCCCAATTCTGCATCCCACCAACGTCCCCCTGCAATCCCCGACAATCCTCCACACCACCCACAACTCCACCAATCTATGTGTCATCTGCAAACTAACCAACCCACCCTTCTACCCCCACATCCAGGTCGTTAATAAAAATCACAAAAAGTAGAGGTCCCAGAACAGATCCCCGTGGGATCTCACTAGTCACAACCCTCCAATCTGAATGTACTCCCTCCACCACAACTCTCTGCCTTCTGCAAGCAAGCCAATTCTGAATCCACCTGGCCAAATTTCCCTGGATCCCATGCCTTCTGACTTTCTGAATAAGCCTACCATGTGGAACCTTGTCAAATGCCTTACTAAAATCCATGTAGATCACATCCTTTGCACTATCCTCATCCTTATGCTCTGTCACCTCCTCAAAGAACTCCATCAGGCCTGCCAGGCACGATCTGCCCTTCACAAAGCCATGCCGACTGTCCCCGATCAGACCATGATTCTCCAAATGCCCATAGATCCTATCTTCAAGAATCCCCTCCAACAGCTTTCCCACCACAGACATAAGGCTCACTGGTCCACAATTACCCGGACCATCCCTACTACCCTTCCCGAACAAGGGGACAACACTCGCCTCCCTCCAATCCTCCGGTACCATTCCTGTGGACAACGAGGACATAAAGATCCTAGCCAGAGGCTCAGTAATCTCCTCCCTCACCTTGTGGAGCAGCCCGGGGAACACTCCGTCAGGCCCTGGGGACTTATCCGTCCTAATGTATTTTAACAACTCCAACACCTCCTCTCCCCTAACATCAACATGCTCCAGAACATCAACCTCACTCATATTGTCCTCACCATCATCAAGTTCCCTCTCATTGGTGAACACTGAAGAGAAGTATTCATTGAGGACCTCGCTCACTCCCACAGCCTCCAGGCACATCTTCCCACTTTTATCTCTAATTGGCCCTACCTTTACTCCTGTCATCCATTTGTTCTTCACATAATTGAAGAATGCCCTGGGGCCCTCCCTTACCCTACTCGCCAAGGCCCTCTCATGACCCTTTTCTGTTCTTCTCAGCCCCTTCCTAAGCTCCTTTCTTGCCACCCTATATTCCTCAATAGACCCATCTGATCCTTGCTTCCTAAATCTCATGTATGCTGCCTTCTTCCACCTGACTAGATTTTCCACTTCACTTGTCACCCATGGTTCCTTCACCCTACCATTCTTTATCTTCCTCACCGGGACACATTTATCCCTAACATCCTGCAAGAGATCCTTAAACATCGACCACATGTCCATAGTACATTTCCCTGCAAAAACATCATCCCAATTCACACCCGCAAGTTCTAGCCTTATAGCCTCATAATTTGCCCTTCCCCGATTAAAAATTTATCTGTCCTCTCTGATTCTATCCTTTTCCATGATAATGCTAAAGGTCAGGGAGCGGTGATCACTGTCCCCCAGATGCTCACCCACTGACAGATCTGTGACCGGACCCAGTTCATTACATAATACTAGATCTAGTATGACATTCCCCCTAGTAGGCCTGTCAGCATACTGTGACAGGAATCCATCCTGGACACACGTAACAAACTCTGCCCCATCTAAACCCTTGGAACTAATCAAGTGCCAATCAATATTAGGGAAGTTAAAGTCACCTGTGATAACAACCCTGTTATTTTTGCACCTTTCCAAAATCTGCCTCCCAATCTGCTCCTCGGTATCTCTGCTGCTACCAAGAGACCTATAGAATACCCCCAGTAGAGTAACTGCTCTCTTCCTGTTCCTGACTTCCACCCATACTGACTCAAAAGAGAATCCTGCTACATTACCCACTCTTTCTGCAGCTGTAGTAGTATCCCTGGCCAGTAATGCCACCCCTCCTCCCCTTCCCCCCGCTCTCTATCCCTTTTAAAGCACTGAAATCCAGGAATATTGAGAATCCATTCCTGCCCTGGTACCAGCCAAGTCTCCGTAATGGCCACTACACCAAAATTCCATGTATGTATCCAAGCTTTATTGTAGATTTCGTCCAACTACCATGGTCAAACTAACAATTTGGTAGTTTTTTTTCTCTCTTTCCTTTCTGAAATAGTAGGATCATATTGTAACATTCCGTTTTCCAGAAACCATTTGAAAACCTGCAGACTTGAAGAATAACAACCAGAGCATCCCCTGTCTCTACTACCACCACTTACAATCCAGAACGAGGGGTCACAGTTTAAGGACAAAGGGGAAGCCTTTTAGGACCGAGATGAGGAAAAACTTCTTCACACAGAGAGTGGTGAATCTGTGGAATTCTCTGCCACAGGAAACTGTTGAGGCTGGTTCATTGGCTATATTTAAGAGGAAGTTAGATATGGCCCTTGTGGCTAAAGGGATCAGCAGGTATGGAGAGAAAGCAGGTACAGGGTTCTGAGTTGGATGATCAGCCATGATCATACTGAATGGCGGTGCAGGCTCGAAGGGCCAAATGGCCTACTCCTGCACCTATTTTCTATGTTTCTATCCCCTATTCCATTATGACCACTTTCTATCCTGTCTCCATTAACACTACCGTCTATTCTCTACCTCCATTACCATCACTTACTATCTCCTGTCTCTAATCCCACTACTTTCTCGGATGTAGACAACTTGTCCTTGGGGTTTGCCACTTTTCAGTCTTTATAACTTCTCCCAGTAATATTTCTTCACCAATACTTACTTCTACTGCACTGTGCAAAAGTCTTAGGTATGTGAATATTGCTAAGGTGCCCAAGACATTTGCACAGTGCTGTAGTAATTTTAGGTATTGCACTGTACTACTGCTGCAAAAAAAAAAATCATTATATCAGTGAGTGATGATAAACCTGTTTCTAATATGAGTATTGTGGACTGAGAGTAGGAAGGGGACAAAGAGAGGGGAATCAAGGTTGGGGAAAAGGAAAGGGAGAGGGTAGTGTGCAGGAAGCACCAGAGAGACATCCTGTAATGATCAATAAACTTATTTGGAATCAAGTGACCTTGCCTGGTGTCTCAGGGTTAGGTATGTTGTGGCACCCGTGCCACAATCCCCACTTTTGGCACTCCTTCTCTGCCACCCTCCTGTGGCACTCCACCCTCACCATTCCCAACATCCTTTGCTCTTGCTGGATTAAAAACTCGGGGTCTCTGCCCCACATTTGCAAGTACAGTGCTGTGCAAATATCTTAGTTGTGTGTGTATATGCACACACATATATACACACACACACACACACCTAACTCTTTTGCACAGTACTGTAATACCTGAACTGGAATAGGTTGCACATTCACGTGCAATTGACTCTTGGTTTTCCAGTATTTCTTGGAAGTTTTTTAATGTCTTCCATGAAGACAGGATGTCTCTCTGGTGCTTCCTGTACACTTTCCCTTTTCCCAACTATGATTCCCCAGAATTATCCCAGAATCTCAGAGTTGTATGTCAGGTGATTGATAAGTTCGTGGCCTAGGGTAGAAGGACTCAAATTTTAGAAAACCTAGCACATTTATTTTTCAACATAGTCCCCGCCTACATTTACACACTTAGTCCAGCAGTCGTTGAGCATATGGATCTTGGACATCCAGAAAGTGTCCACAGCATGGGGTGATTGATAAGTTTGTGGCCTAAGGTAGAAGAAAATGAGTTATACAGCTCTCGTTACATGCACATGCAGTTCAACTTTTTGAGTGATTATGCAGGAAGTTTGAAGTTAATAACCCATCAGGGGTGATTGATAAGTTCATGGCCTAAGGTAGACGGAGATGAGTTATTAACTCATCTGTGGACACTTTCTGGATGTCCCATATGCTACACAACCATTGGACTAAGTGTGTAAATGTAGGAGGGAACTATGTTGAAAAATAAATGTGCTAGGTTTTCTAAAATTGACTCCTTCTACCTTAGACCACAAGCTTATCAATCACCCCTCATATATGGATACATGCTTTGATAATAAACGAACCTTTGAATCTTTTTTGAACCTGTGAAATTTTGTTTAATTTCTCTGCCATTTCCTACTCACTAATATAACCTCACCGTGTCTGTCAATCTTTCTCTTTCTACATATCTGTAAAAGCTCTCACAATCTGTTTTTACTACTCTTATTAGTTTACTCATAGGCTCTATTGTTGTTCCTTTGCTGAATTCTAAAACATCATGTTTTCTGCTTTTTCTACCTTTCTCCTTATCATTGCCCATCTTTGATCTATAATCCAAATCCTTTTGCATCTCAGAAGAATACACATTTATTGCATATCATAAATTGTTTATTTAAAAGTCTTCACTTTCAAACACTTATGTAGTTTATCAATCTATTCACCCCTGCCTGCCTTTCTTATCCTCATAGACTCAACACTGTTAATTTCTATCATTGCAGGAATTCAATTTCCAAAATTCATAGTGTAATTTTGTATGCCTAGTCAATGTTGGGACAGCCAGTGGCATAATGGCATCAGCACTAGACTTCAAGGAGGATGGTCTGAGTTCGAATCCGGCTGGGACCGAACGTCAGCTGCAGCAGTATCTGCACAGATAAAAGGCCTGGTGATCTACAAAAACCCTATGGACAACTATACTGTCCATATGGATGTCTTGAGTCGATGATGACGCAGCAGCACTCAACAATAGTCAATGTTTACATTAAAATCCCCCATGATTATTATATTACCCCAGTTGCTTGTACCTCTGATTTCCTCATGATCAGTGTGCCCTACATTTCAAGCACTGTTTGGAGGCCTAAAGTAACTTCCACCAATGCTTGTTGGAACCTCCTGTTTCTTCGCTCAATCCAAACTAATTCTACTTTTGTCTCACAAGCTGTCACGCAGCTATCTTTAAAACTACAAGTGTCACTGACAGCTGTAGTTATCTTCCTCTGTGTGAGGTATAACAGTGGAATGCATTCCATTTGATCACCATTGTCTTCCTTTTTACAAGAGCACCTTGATGACAGACCTAGTTAGGTGCTGCCTCAATGTCAAAGGCAATCACTCTGTCCTCACCTCTGGAATTCAGCTCTTCCGTCTCTGTTTGGCCCAAGGCTGTGATGAGATCTGGAGCTGAGTGATCCCTGGCATAATCTGAACTAAGTATTTATAAGCAGATAAATAGTGATTAGCTATCCCTTGGTATGGCATTGTTGATGATATCTTTCATCATTTTACTGACGACTGTGTATAGATTGATTAAAGATTAGACAGAATGTAACCAAATTAGGGTAGATCTGTCTCTTGTGAACGTGAAATACTCAGACAATTTTACATTTCTGTCCAAGTGTCAGTGTTATAAATGTCATGGAATATCTTAACTGGATGCTCAGCTGGTTTAAAATGCAGGTGTTCTGTTCTACAGCCTAGATGTTACCTGGTTCCATAGTCTTGCCTATTTCTAGTGCTCTCAAATGTTATATATCATTATGGATTGAATTCTGGTCTGGTCTGAATTGTATTACAAGTAGGCAGGTTGCTGTGAAAGCGAATTTCAGATCAAAACCGAGATAAAACATCTTTTCAACAGTTCTGTTTTAATAGTGGTAGTGAATGTTTCCTAGATGCATTTAAGATTATTAGTTAACCTATTCACATTCTTGATCTAAAATAGCCCATTCCCTTGTTGGTCACTCAACAAAGTGAGCTAGGAAATTGTGTTCTATGCCCAGAATATTTCTTGTGTCTTCTGACTCTCAGTGCTTTTTACAAGTTTCACTTGACATGGAAGACTGCTGATTCACGAGCTGAGGGAGAATGGACGTGATAATCATGAGGTGACTGTCTGAGCTGATACCATGACAGATTCATGAGATCTACAGTCAATGATGAGAACTCCAAGGGCCACTATCTCCCACCAACATAGCACTGTCCTGCCACCTCTGGTGAGGCAGGTTAATGCAGGGATTGTGCTGGAAGAGGCTGTTAAGTATGATTTCAGTGTAAGGTTATGCCAGGGGAGCTTGACTAATCTGAGAGACCGCTCTCCCAACCTTGCCATCCAGACTTCTGTGAGGATGGCTCTACAGGCCAACTGGTCTTGGAATGAATCAGTACCAAGCTCAATATGGGGTGTTCCATCCAATTCAATTCTCTTTCTATTTAAACATGGTAGTATTTTGTAAAACTGAATGGCTTTGAAGGCTGTTTCAGTGAGGGTTTCGATGACTTGTACTGGCTCTGGGAACACATACAGCAAATGAGATAAATATGGCATATTTTCTCTTCTGAAAGAAATAACAGAGTTTGTTCTTTTTTTAATCTGCTAGTTAATATTGGTCAACACTACCATGACTGGTCTGTGTTTTTTTTGAAACCCCAACAGATTCTAGATTATTAAGAATGAAGCACGAAAAATGCCGCAAGAAGTTATACTTAGCAAGGAAGATTTTGCCAATGCTGGAAATCCAGAGTAATCCATACAAAATGCTGGAGGAACTCTGCAGGTCAGACAACATCTATGGAGAGGAATAAACAGGTGACATTTTGGGCCAAATCCCTTCATCAAGACTGGAAAGGAAGGCAGAAGAAGCCAGAATTTTAAAAAGTGAGAGGGGAAGAAGTATAAGCTGGAAGATGATAGATGAAGCCGGGGGGGGGGGGGGGGGGGGAGGGGGAAGGTGGGTGGCTGAGGGAAGTGGGGAGGGACAGTCGGGGAGCTGATAGGTGGAAAAGGTAAAAGGGCTGATGAAGAATACATATGATAGGACAGGAGAATGGACCATGGGAGAAAAGGAAGAAAGAAGGGCACCAGAAGGAGTGTGATGGGCAGGTGAGAAGAGAATTGGCAAGAGGAGAGTCATAATGGGGAATGCAAATGGGGGAGAAATTATTGGAAGTTGGAGAAATCAGTGCTTATGCTGTCAGAGTGGAGGCAATCCAGGCGGAACATGAGGTGTTTCTCCTCCAACCTGAGAGTGGCTTCATCGTGGCAGTAGAAAAGGCTTTGGACCAACTGGTTGAAATGAGAATGGAAATTGAATTAAAATGGGTGGGCACCAGGAAATCCTGACTGTTCTGGATGAAGTGAAGGTGCTTGACAAAGCAGTTCCTTGTTCACAAAAAGCCAGTAAATCACTTGTCACACTTGCAGGAGCCACCAATGTTAGTCTAATTTTGTCAGTCTCTGATGTGGGTTGTCGAAGAATGGAAGTCTTTTGTGGTAAGAATGAGGCTACATCCACACTAGACCAGATAATTTTGAAAACGCCAGTTTTGCATAATAACGATAGGCGTCCATACTAGGCCTTTTTAAAAATATCTCTGTCCACATTAAAATGGATATTTTGGCAAATCTCCTCCTACTGTGCACGTGCAGGACACATCTACCGAAAACAAGCGACATGTTTGGTGTCGAATCTCGCCGTGAAAGACTTGGTTCAGTTGCAGACTAGAAAGACTTAAATGACGGACAGCTGTTGCCTCTCGCACAGGAGGACTTAAATGTAAAAAAAAACAAATACTGGAGCGTATGGAGGCAACCAATAGGGAGTTCACGGACAGTATGACCCGGCTGATGATGAACATTGAAAAACTGACTAACTCTGTTGCATTAATAAAGCCCCTTGTTAAATGTATAAAACATGTCTGCATCAGTGTTATCTTGCATTTCCATACAATGTTACATTCGGCTGTTACACATCTATTGTCAGAGAAGTACTTGCATAAATAGGTAAACCACCTTCATACGAGCAAGGACAGAAAACAGGGCAAAGTGAGTATACTTATTTATTCAGTAAGTTGTGGGTCGAAGTATTTGGTGAGTACATTTCTAACTCTTCTGGCTTCAGTCTCGTTGCTGTCTGTTCTGAAATTGTTAGGTTGCGTTCAAGAGAATAACGAAATGGCGCGCTACCGTCACCATCTGCTCTGGCACATCATGACAGCGTTTTTAAATTTCTCTGGTTACCCCGTCCACACTGCTCCGGCCAATCTAGTGTTTTCAAAATTACACACTCTGGAGAGCATTTCTGAAAAGCTCCAGTTTCGGGGGACGAAAACACCATTTTAGTGTAGATAGAGGGTAAAAACAAAAAGAAAAAGCTTCAGTTATGGATTTATCCGGTGTAGTGCACATGTAGCCTAAGTAGAATGTAGTAGTAGGCTTAATTACACAACTCCTCATAAATATAGTAACCCAATACAAAGCATTGCATTTTTGTAAAAATTATACATTTTTAGTGTGTTTTTGGTGCTCCTAACAATAAAGGCATCAGTAGCAGAAGATTATAGTGAGAATGCCAATGGTTTTAATATTTCTGCAGGCTACATGGCAGTCTTCACTGCCATTAATAACTCTCCCAAACATTACCCCTCACTTACCGGCCTCAAGCTTCAAGACTTTTGAAATGTCTGAAAATTCCAAAAACAGAAGATTTGATATGTCACCAAAGAATCCAACAAATTTCTACAGATCTACAAGGAGAGCATCCTGACTCGTTGCATCACCATCTGATATGGAGATGCCAATGTGCAGGATCAAAGTTCAAAGTAAAATTTATTACTGTATCAGATACATACATGTCACCACATACAACCCTGAGATTCTTCCTGCAGGTATAATCAGCAAATCAATAGAACAGTAACTGTAAATGGGATCAATGAACAAACTGTAAAAATGCAGGTATAAATAAATAGTAATAAATAATGGGTATGAAATTACATGTTATGAAAGGGTATGAAATAACAAGACTGAACAGGACTGAAAGAAGCTGCAGAAGGTTGTAAATCTAGTCAGTTCCATCTTAGGCACTAACTTACAAAGTACCCACAACATCTTTAGGGAGCAGTGTCTCAGAAAGGCAGTGTCCATTATTAAGGAACTCCAACACCCAGGGCATGCCCTTTTCTCACTGTTACCATCAGGTAGGAGGTACAGAAGCCTGAAGGCACACACTCAGCAATTCAGGAACAGCTTTTTCCCTTCTGCCATCCAATTCCTAAATTGAAGCTTTGGACACTACCTCACTTTTTTTTTAAAATATACAGTATTTCTGCTTTTGCACATTTAAAAAAATCTATTCAATATGTAATTGATTTACTTGTTTATTATGATGCTTTATTTTATTATTTACTCTCTGCTAGATTATGTATTGCATTGAACTGCTGCTGCTAAGTTAACAAATTTCATGTCACATGCCAGTGATAATAAACCCGATTCTGTTCTGATTAAGAGTCCATTAAATAAGACCATCAGTTGTGGGAACATCAGAAACAGAATGAGTGTAGTTATTCCCTTTTGTTTAAGAGCCTGATGGTCGAGAGATAACAACTGTTCTTGAACCTGGTGATGCGAGTCCTGAAGCACTTGTACTTTCTACCTGATGGCAGTAGTGAGAAAAGAGCGTGGCCTGGGTGTTGAGGATCTTTGATGATGGACACTGCTTTTCTCTGGCAACATTTCATGTAGATGTACTCAATCGTTAGGAGGACTTTATCCATAATGTACTGGGCCGAATCCACTAGCTTTTGTAGGATCTTCCGCTCAAAGTCATTGGTATTCCCGTACCAGCCAGTCAGCACACTTTCCACCACACATCTACAGAAATTATTCAAGGTTTTGATGGCATGCCGAATCTCTGCAGACTCCTGAGGAAGTGGAGGCATTACCGGGCTTTCTTTGCAATTATATTTATACAATGGGTCCTCTGAGATAGTGACACCCAGAAATTAAAGTTACTGATCCTCTCTAAATCTGATTATCCAATTACTGGATTGTGGACCTCTGATTTCCCTCTTCTGAGGTCTGCAGTCAGTTCCTTGGTCTTATTGATATTGAGTAAGAGGAGGTTGTTATTACACCTCTGAGCCAAGTTTTCAATCTCCCTGCTGTATGCTAAAAAAGCTCAGCCAGCTCCATCATGGGTACTAGCCACCCCACCATTGAGGACATCTTCAAAAGGTGATAGCTCAAGAAAGTGGCATCCATCACCAAGGACCCCCACCATTCAAAACATGCCCTCTTCTAATTGATACAATAGACAGTAGGTGCAGGAGTAGGCCATTCAGCCCTACTAGCCAGCACCACCATTCACTGTGATCATGGCTGATCATACACAATCAGTACCCCGTTCCTGCCCTCTCTCCATATCCCTTGACCCCGCTATCTATAAGAGCTCTATCTAACTCTCTCTTGAATGCATCCAGAGACTTGGCCTCCACTGCCTTCTGGGGCAGAGCATTTCACATATCCACCACTCTCTGGGTGAAAAAGTTTTTCTGCATCTTTGTTCTAAATGGCCTACCCCTTATTCTTAAACTGTGGCCTCTAGTTCTGGACTCACCCATCAGTGGGAACATGCTTCCTGCCTCCAGCGTGTCCAATCCCTTAATAATCTTATATGTTTCAATCAGATCCCCTCTCATTCTTCTAAATTCCAGTGTATACAAGCCCAGTCGCTCCAATCTTTCAACATATGACAGTCCTGCCATTCCGGGAATTAACCTTGTGAACCTACGCTGCACTCCCTCAATAGCAAGAATGTCCTTCCTCCAAAACTGCACACAATACTCCAGGTGGGGTCTCACCAGGGCCCTGTACAGCTGCAAAAGGACCTCTTTACTCCTATACTCAATTCCTCTTGTTATAAAGGCCAGCATGCCATTAGCTTTCTTCACTGCCTGCTGTACCTGCATGCTTGCTTTCACTGACTGATGTACAAGAACACCTAGATCTCGTTGTACTTCCCCTTTTCCTAACTTGACTCCATTTATCTGCCTTCCTGTTCCTGCCATCAGGGAGCAGGTACAGGAGCCTGAAGACACACTGTCAATGTTTCAGGAACAGCTTCTTCCCCATATCTTTAGATTTCTGAACAGACCATGAAGCCGTAAAAACAATCTTACCATTTTGCTCTTTTTTGCAATACTTACTTATTTTTTTAAATTTTCTTACTGTAGCTAATGGAAATTTTTTATATATTGCACTGTATTGATGTTGCAAGAAAACAAGTTTCACAATATGTCAGTGTTAATAAACCCGATTTTGATTCTGATTCTGTGTGGTAGATGGTGCACAAGCACATAGCTACAGGGAGAAGAGGCAGAAGGTTGGAGAACAAAGTAACTGATAAAATTTTTCTCCTCAATGTGAAGAAAACAAATAGCTTTGGAACGTGTTTGCATATGAAGATAATTCTTTTCAGGAATGCTGGAGCTTTCTGAACACCTCTGCCATTTCCTCATGAATGGCAGGTATTTGGTGTCCCATTCAAAGCTGGAGTACGCCATCTTGTTTACTGATCTGTGCCAGTGTCCCGATGTTGAACATACAATCCCAGTGTAATTACACTGGGGATTTTGTCACTGAATCCATGCCAGAACAGCTGTGAATAAGCTAAGTTGCTATTTTAAATTAATTATTTTAACATTCTGAAATACATTTCAAGAAAAACAATTTTTGAATAAATAATTTAAAATACAGAAATAGAATTCTGAACAGCATAAAGCCTGTTGTCACTGTCAAAGTTTTTTGTCGGCCGTTGGGAGTGTGACTTTGCAAAGAACTCTGACCATTTTAACAATGGTGATTTCTACAACTTTGTTTTTCTTAACATTGTACAACTTTTATCCATTGAGAATCCACAAGCCAATTTAGAAGTTTGGCTTTGTATGGATCACAGATGCTATTACTGGACTAGTCCTCTTCACTATGGCATTGATCTTTTCTCAGTCTGGGCTTCAACAGTGCTGTTTCTATCCAATTAGTAGCTTTTGTCAAATAGATTTTCATCTCAGGAAGCATGTCTGGCTCACTCATAATACTTGATGGACAAGATTGTAAGTCTGTGTAATTAGTATGCTTTTTCTGTCTTTGTGATCAGAAGGGTAAAGTATGTTTACATATCTCCAAGTTTTTAGGTGAAATTTCTTACTGTGAAGTACACGCTTCACAGAATCCTTCAATACATACATTACATGCTTCCTGGTCCCCATTAAAGGCTGTCACCTGGAGTGGTGAATGCCAGTAAAATCATTAGTTTTTCTTCCACTTGCTTGATTAGTTAAATCCAATAGGAACACCAGAATATCTCAGCAAAACTTTATTTCTCGACAGAGAACAGCTCTTTCCATATGATTACCCACTGGAGGGTGATAGCTGCTTAATTTTTTCCGCATATCTTAGCTCACTGTATTGGTGAGCGTGGCAAACTTCTTTTGATTGCAAGGCACACCTTTAGACAGACCTTACAGATCCTGATGGGCTTGGCTGCACTCAGCCAGCTCCTCACGCTCACTGATCACAATCTTCCTGTTGCTGCATCAATCTCTGGCAGCCCTGTGGGTCAAACCGAGCTCTGGAGCTCTGCTACTGCTTATCCCCCGAGTGGTAACTCTGCCTCAAGCAAGATGCCATTTCAAGATGTCTTTTTGTTTCTAAGCATCTCTGACACTCAAGGACGTAGAAAAAATACATTAAAGTAGGTAAAAGGTTCATATGTCTTTATCATATGGACATCACTACATACAGTGAACCAACCAACACACCCAACGATGTCCTGAGGGCAACTTGTGAGTGTTGCCACACATTTCATGACCAAAATACCTAGTTTAAAAGGTATTATAATAGACACTAGAATACTACAGCACAGTATAGGCCCTTCAGCCCTCGATGTTATGCTGACCCATATATTCCTCAAATTACTAAACCCACACTACCCCATAACCCTCTATTTTCCTTTCATCCATGTGCCTGTCCAAGAAGCTCTTAAATGCCCCCAATGTTTTAGCCTCCACCACCATCCCTGGCAAGTCATTCCAGGCACCCACAACCCTCTGTGTAAAAGACTTACCCCTGATGTCTCCCCTAAACTTCCCTCCCTTAACTTTGTACATACGCCCTCTGCTATTTGCTATTCATGTCCTGGGAAACAGGTACTGGCTACCTACTCTATTTATGCCTCTCAAAATCTTGTAGACCTCTATCAAGTCCCCCCTCATCCTTCTATGCTCCAAAGTGAAAAGTCCCAGCTCTGCTAACCTTGCCTCATAAGACTTGTTTTCAAATCCAGGCAACATCCTGGCAAATCTCTTCTGCACCCTCTCCGTAGCTTCCACATCCTTCCTATAATGAGGTGACCAGAACTGAACACAATACTCGAGGTGTGGTTTAATATCAAAACATTATAAATATATTGTACTTAAATACATACAAGTTATAGAAACTAATTTAAAGCATTTGGTTGCAGAAAATGAACCACTTACCTTCACCTACCTTTTGAGTGGAAGTCAGGTATGTTATGTACACCCACCGTGGCTGGTATAAAGCCAAAAGGCCAAACATAAAGTGAATTCTGTACCTCAGCGATGACTAAGCTCAGTCCATGGATTCATTACTGAGTCCAGCGTTCAAGTGGGAGATCAGGCACAAAATCTGTGACTGACCTGAGCTGCAATGCAACTAAGCACCAGTCCACCTCACCTTTTACTCTGGCATCTTTCCCCCTTTCTTTCCACTCTTGAAGAAGGATCTTGCCCTGAAATATCAACTGTTTATTCATTTTCATAAATGCTGCCTGACCTGCTGAGTTCCTCAGGCATTTTGCGTGCATTCCCTTCAAAAGCCACCAGATAGCATACTGCATGACTCAGACCATTGATTTCTCCTCTCAGACACTGTTTTCTCTTTATAACCTGAAACATCATTGAGTGAGATTTGCCCCATGTTCTTCCATGTGCCTTCTGTGCACACCATGTAGTATTAACAAAGCAAGATCCTTATCAGTTAAAAATCTCCGTCTTAGATTCCACAATTTACCAACTGGTAATATTATCCTGTAGCCAAATGTTATCCTCATTATCAACAACAAACCAAATTTTATATCAGATGCAAACTTTGTAATTATTCCTACTAAATTTATTTCTAAATCATTGATTTCACCGCAGTCTGTAAGGAGCTTATGCATTTACCTGTGTTTCTATGACTTTCCTTCGAGTGCTTCAGTTTTCTCTCACTTTCCAAAGACCTGTGGGTTAGCACATTAAATGGTCACATGGATGTAATTGGTTGGTGTGGGCTCGTTGAGTCAGAAGCACCTGTTACCATGCTATTATCTCTAAATAAAATTTCCATCACAAATCAAGGTATTCAGTACAGGAGTTGGGATGTTATATTGAAATTGTGTATGAAATTGGTGACCTAGTTTTGAGTATTGTGTCCGGTTCTGGTCACCTACCTACAGGAAAGATATCAATAAGATTAAAAGAATGCAGAGAAAATTTACAAGGATGTTACCAGGACTTGATTATAGGGAAAGGTTGAACAGTTAAGGACGGTATCCCCCAGAGTGTAGGAGAATGAGGGGAGATTTCATAGACAAAAATTATGAGGGGCATAGATAGGGAAAATACAAGCAGACTTTTCTCACTAAAGTTGGGTGAGACTTAACCTCATCCACTCTGTTGAGATCTTTCAACATTCAATCTGTTTCAATGAGATCCCCCCTTGCTCTTCTAAATTCCAGTTAGTGTAAGCCCAGGGCCTTCAATCGGTGCTCATATGATAGCTCTTTCATTTTTGTGGAACTCCTCTGAACCATCTCCAATGTAAGCACGTCCCTTCATAAATGAGGTTTACAAGACTGCTCACAATATCCGAGTAAGGCCTCTTCAGTGCTGTATACAGCCTCAGCATTACATCTATTGTAGCTTTTATATTCTAGTCCTTTTGAAATGAATGTGAACATTGCAGTTGCCTTCCTCACCATTGATTTGACCTGCAAATTAACCTCTAGGGAATCCTGCATGAGACTCCCAAATCTCTGTACACCTTGGATTTTTAAATTTTATTCTAAGCATAGAATAAAAGTCCATGCTTGTATTCCAACTGCAACCCTTTTGCCCACTTTTCTAATATGTATAAGTCCTTCTGCCATCTCCCTGTTTCCTCCAACCACTTGCCCTCCACCTATCTTCATATCGTCAACAAACATGGCCATAAAGCCATAAATTTCATCATCCAAATCATTGATATAAATCATAAAAAGAAGCAGTTCCAATCCAGACCACCGTGAGCGCCACTAGTCACTGGCAGTTAATCCAGCTATTTTATCACACGCCTCCAAGTACCCTGAAACCACATCCTTAACAATGAACTCCTACATCCTCCCAGCCACCTAGGTCAAGCTAACTGGCCTATAATTTTCTTTCTTCTGCCTCCCTCCCTCCTTTAAGAGTTCAGTGACATCTGCAATTTTCCAGTCCTCTGGAACCATGCCGGAATCTATTCATTCTTGAAAGATCATTACTAATGCCTCCACAATCTCTTCACCTGTCTCTTTTAGAACCCTGGGTTCTATCAAGTCCAGTTGACATCTACAATCTGACCTTTCAATTTCCAAAGCACCATCTCCATTGTAATAGCAACTGCACTTACTTCTGCCCCTTGACATTCTCAAACTTTTGACATATTACTAGTGTCTTCCACAGTGAAGACTGATGCAAAATACTTATTCAGTTCATCCGCCATTTCTTTGTCTCCCATTACTACCTCTCCAATATAATTTTCCAGTAGTGTAATATCTACTCTCGCCTCTCTTTTACTCTTCATATATCTGAAAAAACTTTTGGTATAATTTTTGATATTGTTCACTGGCTTAACCATATTTCATCTTTTCTTCCCCTCTTTTTAGTTGTCTTCTGTTGGTTTTAAAAATTTCCCAAACTTCTAATTTCTCATTAAGTTTTACTCTATTATATGCCCTCTTATTTGCTTTCATGTTGGCTTTCCCTTTCAGCCACAGTTGAGCCATCTTGCCTTTAGAATCCTTCCTCTTCTTTGGAATGTATTTGCACTGCACTTTTCAAATTGCTCTCAGAAACTCCAGCCATTGCTGTTATTGCCATCATCCCTGCTAGTATCCCCTTCCCATCAACGTTGGCCAGCTCCTCTCTCATGTGCCTGTAATGACCTTTTACTCCACTGTAATACTGGTACAGCTGACCTTAGTTTCTCCCTCTCAAGTTGTGGGGTGAATTCTATCATAGTATGATTATTGTTACCAAAGGGTTCCATTAACTTAAGCTCCCTAATCATATTCGGTTCATGACACAACACCGATCTAGAATTGCCAATACCCTTAGTGGACTTGACCACAAGCTGCTCCAAAGAGCCATCTTGGAAGCATTTCACAAATTCTCTCCCTTTGGATCCAGCATAAGCTTGATTTTCCCAATCTATCTGCAGGTTGAAATCCTCCTTGACTAACGTAACCTTAAGTTTTTTTGGTGTGCTTTTTCTATCTCCTGCTGTAATTTGTAAAACAAATCCTGGATTCTGTTCAGAGGCCTGTAAATACTCCCATCATGGTCTTCTTAACCTTGCAGTTTCTTAACTCTACCCACAAGGATTTTATATCTTCCAATTGTATTTCATCAATTTCTGAAGATTTTACCAGCAGAGCCACTGCTCCTCCAGCCTGCCCCTTCAATAGATTATATTGAGTCCTGTATTTATCACCTGTTTCAATTTTGTCCCCCTTTTACACTGCCATCCATCCCACTGACTGCAATTTTTGCCCTATCTCCTGCATGTCTTTCCTGACAGCCTACTGCACACTGCCTCTGTTTGTATACCAACTACCCCATCCTTAGCCCGATCACTCAGTTTCCCATCCCCTTAAACTACACAGTCAGTAACAAAACATTTTCAAAAATCCAATCTAATATGGCATAGAGGAGCTCCCCTTACTCCCCCTAACAAGGCCACACTGTCAATCTTTGGCTAATATCTCCCCTTCCAGATATAGGTTAATCCAGTCCCTTAGAATGTTTTCCAATAATTTCCTGATGACTGGTGTCAGATACACATGACAGTTCCCTGTTGTCCGTCTGTTTGCTTTGCCGTATTTTGAACCCATATCTTTTATTCATTGTTGTGTATGGTAACTTGTCTAGGCTTCGCAGTTATCCTTTAATCATTGCAAACTTATTGAAAGCAGACATGGGATACTGCTGTGTTCTTGCTTTTCCTAATAAGACAGTTATTATTATTGCCCAACAAATAGAAATGTGCTGAGAATTCTCAGACAGATTTATTTGTTCAATAAGTAATAATATAGTGGCAAGGCAGCATTGTATTCATAGAAAGAGACAGTCAAACTCGCACAGTTCATTTGTGATAGAACAATGAATTGTTTTGGGGATATTATTGGTTCAGACTTCAAGCAAGTCATTTGCAACAAATTCCTCAGAAATTTATTATTATATCTCAGTGAAATTACAAAATTTGGCTCTTAGTGTTGAAGCTAGTATGTCAGTGTACATCTCTTTTTTTATCTCGGGGCATTCAGTGCTATACAGAGTTAGACAATAGACAGGATCCTGCTGAAGGTTTTCTTGCCGAAATGTTGACTGTACTCTTTTCCATGGATTCTGCCTGACCTCCAGTGTTTTGTGTGTGTTGCAGGAATTTTTTTCTTCTCGAAAGCCTGATGGAGAACTAGCAATTAATCTAACATTGGTATATATGGTGAAGGTTGCCACTGATTACTGAATGGTGCATATAGGGATTTTCCAGCTGGTTTTGCCCTTTCATCTTTAGCTGGAGCCCTACATAGCCATTCCATTTTTGTTGGTGACATTTTGGCTTCCTTAGCAACAAAGTAAAGGTTGCAAAAAGATTTCAATTAAGAAAATACCAAACTGTTCTCTCCGGTTCTTCACATTGGCAACTGCACCACAGTTCGGAACATTAGGGTGAATATACATCCTAGAAATGGCCAAAATGTTGACTGTTTCTTCCTGTCCATAGATGCTGCATGGCTGGCTGAGTTCCTCCAACACTCAGAGTGCTGCTGATAGATTGGCCCTTCATTTAAATTATCATGGGCCCTTTACATCTTGCACACTTCGGAAATAATAGTTCCAGAGATTCTGGGGATAGGTTAACACATGGTCTGGGTTTGCCCTTTGCAGAGTTGCAGACCCTTTAATTTTCAATGTATTGCATAAATTGACTAAAGACTGGCCATTCAAGACAAAGGCCTTTTACCAAATGGCTCATATTGTAGCACACTGCCTTTGAAAACAAATGTTCATGCCAAGGCTTTGACATGGACTATTTCCTATAGTTTACAAGCCACCTGTTTGTGAAGGATGGTGTCAGTGATGAAATTCACTGTCACCTTTCAGCACAGTCTTGGGTAGATTGAGGAAAGGGTTTGAAAGGATTAGATAAGGTGGATGTGGAGAGGATATTTCCAGTGGTGGGAGTGTCCAGAACGAGAGGGCACAGCCTCTAAATTGAGGATGACTCTTTAGAACAGAGGTAATGAGGATTTTTTTTAAGCCAGAGAGCAGTGAATCTATGGAATGCTCTGCCATAGACAGCTGTGGAGGCCAAGACTGTGGATATATTTAAGGTGAAAATTGATAGTTTTCTGATTGGTCAGGGCATCAAATGTTACGGCAAGAACGCAGGTATATGGGTTTGAGTGGGATCCAGGATCAGCCATGATAGAATGGTGAAGCAGAATTGATGGGCTGAATGGCCTAATTCTGCTCCTATGTCTTATGGTCTAGATCTCAACTAAACAACTGGGCAACAGTGATCAGTGCCCTCTTTAATGCTTCTGAGTGTCTGCAGCAAATGTTTCAAGGCGCTCAAAGAGTACCACCAACTCTACCCCTGTAAAACCATCCAGCTTCACCAGAATGCTAAGAGAAGCAACATCAGTATGCTCCCCCAAGCCACTATCACAAGTTGTGAGTTCACGTGGCACTCAGCTGAATATGTTTTGCAGGCCACATGATTGGGGTGCCTGACATCAGACACCAAAAACACACACAAACTTCTGAGCTCTGTTGATGTTGGAGATAACCAGAGGGGAAAACATGCCAAGTTCATGAAGTAATTTCTATATTCCCAATGACACCCGGGAGATTCTGCCTACAACAGCTCAAAGTGGATAAGGACCTTTTGGAATGAGTTGGAAACCTAGGGGCTATCCATTCATACAAGTGGTGACAGTAGTGGACCACTTCACAAATCACTCACACACTACATAAGCCACTGTCTTCCAGCATCTGTGCAAAACTCTGCAGTTCCCACATTAACTTCATTAGGCACCTCAAAACCAGAGTAGAAATCATATGGTCTCAATCTCAAGGGACTGCCTGAGAAATAGAACAAAGATTAAGATCACTTATGGTGTCCTGACAATTGCCATGAGGTAGTTTGATAAATCACTGCAGCATCCGGTGACCCTGGGATCTGTCTCAGAGGCTGGCATCAGAAGATCTTTCAAGAGGTGAACCGTTGCAAGGCATCCGGCCCTGGTAGTGTCACAATGGGACATGGAGACTGGACCCAGGCACTGAATTACTAGGGGCAGGACAGGAACAACTAAGGGATGGGGAGACTGTGGCATACAACAGTGATCCTGGGGTTCAGAGAGTTCATGGCAAAGGCAGGACCCTGGAGTTCATGGCAAAGGCAGTACCTTGGGTAGGCTAAAGGATGGGTCTATGGGACAAGGAATGCTGGGAGGATAGCCCCCTGGGCAGGCCACATTACTTCTGGGCAGGGGCCAGCCTCCCAGACAGGGGCCTGGGCAGGATGCAGGGCACAACCCATTGGGAGCAAGGGGTAGGAAAGTGTCAGAGTCCCCCCACCAGGCAACAGCAGTCCAGCCTGCTTATCCAACAGAGGCAAGGGATCAGAAGGGAGCTCAGTCCAGGGTGACTAGAAGAACAGACTTACAGAACTAGATGATTAACAGTGGTTACTCCAAGCCAGTGTCAAAACAGGATAGCCAGCAGTTACAGAACAACCCCCAACTAGACTCAGTCCCAGAGCCCCTTATATACACCTGCAAGCCGATCAGTCTCAGGTGCACCTCCCTAAGCCAAGATGATCCTATTTGGGCTGAAGGGTGAAAGGAGGGACGGCTACAAGTCCCGGAGTCTGGAGTCCGCGGACCAGATCAAGACCCAGAAAGCGGTCTCAGGACCGGACCATAACAGGTAGGGCTTTGAAAACCTCTGTCAATCAACTGGCAAGAGTGTTCAAGGACATCTTCAATCTCTCACTGCTTCAGTCAGAGGCTCCTACCTGCTCCAAAAGGGTGACAATCATACCAGTGCCCAAGAAGAACAGGGTGAGCTGCCACAATGACTGTCAACCAGTGGCACTCACACCTATTGTGATGAAGTGCTTTGAGATGTTGGTCATGGCTAGAATCAACTCCTGCCAAAGAAAGGATCTGGATCCACTGCAATTTGCCAATTGCCACAATAAGTCTACAGCGGATGTAATCTCACTGCTCTGCACTTGATGTTGGAATACCTGGACAATAGTAATGCCTACGCCAGAATGTTTATTGACTACAGCTCAGTGTTTAACAGTGTTTAACATACCTTCAGTTCTAATCAACAAACTCCAAAACCTGGGCCTCTATACCTCCCTCTGCAACTGGATCCTTGACTTCCTCACCAGGAGACCACAGTCTGTGTGGATCAGAAACAACATCTCCTCGCTGACAATCAACACAGGCAAACCTCAAGGATGTGTGCTTAACCCACTACTCTACTCTCTCTACACCCATGATTGTGTGGCTAAGCACAGCTCAAACACCATCTATAAATTTGCCAATGACTATAGTTGGCCGAATTCAACTGGTTGAAAGGTATCACAGCAACAGTCGTGCACTCAATATCACTAAGACCAAGGAATTGATTGTGGACTTCAGGAAGGGGAAGTTGTGAGAATACACACCATTCCTCACTGTCAGATCAGATGTGGAAAGGGTGAGTAGTTTCAAGTTCCTGCATGTCAGCAACTCTGAAGATCTATCCTGGGCCATCATACCGACAAAATTACAAAGAAGGCACATCAGCAGCTGTATCTCATTAGGTGTTTGAGGAGAATTGGTATGTCACTGAAGACTCTCGCTAATTTTTACATATGTACCTTGGAGAGTATTCTAACTATCTGGTACAGAGGGGCAACTGCACAAGATTGGATAAAGCTGCAGAAAATTGTAAAACTCAGTGTGGTGAACTACATATACCTGTCTGGACATGCTCCCCCTGCTGACTGCTCCTGTGGCTCCTCCCACTGACCGTGGCTCCTCCCACAGACCCCGGTATAAAGGCGATTGGGGCCTGAGCCCGGCCCTCAGTCTCCAGGATGTAGCATGGTTGTCAATTGCTGCTTGTTCTTTCTTCCAGTCAATAAAAGCCGATATCTCGCCTCATGTCTCAGAGTTATTGATGGTGCATCACTCAGCAGCCTCCATCACAGGCACTAGTCTCCCCAGCATTCAAAACGCTTTCAAAAAGCAATGCCTCAAAAGGCAGCATCCATCACTAAGGACCTCCATCACCCACGACATGCTGTCTCCTCATTGTTATCATCGAAGAGGAGGTACAGGAGCCTGAAGACACCCACTTAATGTTTCAGGAACAACTTCTTCCCCACACCATCAAATTTCTGAATGGACAATGAACCCATGAACACTACCTCAGTATTTTTTCCTCTCTTTTTGCACCACTTATTTACAGTAATTAAAAATTTTAACATATAATGCTTAATGTAATTTAAAGTTTCAATTATTATGTATTGTAATGTACTGCTGCTGCAAAACAACAAATTTCACAGTATGTTCAGTAATTTTAAACTTGACTCTGATTCTGAATATTGCTTTGTCATTGGGATCTCTTAAATCAGAATGGCACACAAAGAAAACTACTAGACTTGCGCTATGAATTTTCTATATCAAAATGAATGGGTGAAATAATAATTAGCTCAGGTTTTGTTTTTAATTGAACTCTTACCAGGCACAGAAAGTGGAAGAACACAGTGCAGATTCCTGAACAATTTGTGTTTTAATTTTCTCTTTATTCTGAGTCAAACAAGTATACAGCGGAAGGGGGTGCTGAATCACCCTTCACGATTCACTCATCATTCTTCATATCTGAGTTTAAGTCCATGACCTACATTTGTGACTGCAGGTAATTAATGGAGGGGAACGTTACTTCCTATTTTACTTTAAGTATTCATAATCTGCTTACCAACAGCTAGCAAGTATTTAATTCGTCCAGTGGTACATTGAAACGACTCACAAACTTCATACCCTAGCCACAAGTTCCATATTGGACCATGTAATTGCACCATTATTAACAGTGTCCATTTTCATCTCGGTAATTTCACTTGATTTTGCTACTGCTTTTGCTTGCCTGCTGCTGAAGCCTTCCTCCCTGCTTTTGATAGCTCTGGATGTAACCATGGCAATGCCCTCCCAGCTACTCTCCTCTGCTTCATCCTCAATAAAACTAAGGTCATTAAATAACTTGAAGTCATGCCCTAACTCACATTGTTCCATTTAGTTCTTATCCCTATCTCTAGTGGCTTCTGATTAAGCTTTGCCTTGATTTTAGAACTCTGCAAACTCTCCCCTCTGTGTCCCTCCCTTTTCCTCCTTCAGGTGATCATTTTGATTTACCTACTTGACCAGACCTTCAGAAAATCTTTTCTGATATTTCCTAATGGCTCAGAGTTTGTTCCTTTGACTGAATGCAGAAAGCTGCATTGATGCAATTGTCAATGCATCAGACTGCACCCAGGAAGGCATCTCACCCCATAGCCTGTGATACTTGCAGGATGTCATATGGAGTGAACGAAAATAGCTGAAGACTGTGCTAGTGGAGGCCCAGGAAGAAGCTGAGATGGATCATCCAATTGGCCCTCATACTTGAATGAATCTGTGAATATTTCAGTCTGAACTTTGGCATTTACAGTAAATACTGGCTGAGGATTGGGATTGGAGTCACCTCCCCCAGTTCGATGTTTACGCGTTCACCACTGTCATTGACAATGGCAGGACTGCAGAGCTTTCATCGGCAGTGTTGGTTGTTGGATCAGTTAGTTCTGTTGACTGCACTGATCAACATGCATGTGGTCCTGTGTGGTTGGCATCCCATCATCAGAAATGCCTTTTGTTGTCTTGACGTAGAGTTATGGAGAGATGGAGAATGGAAATAGGCCCTTTCGTCCACCTAGTCTGTGCTAACCGTCATTGGCCCATTTAAACTAATTTTAAACACATTCTAGTAAATCTTCTCTGTACTCTCTGTATTTTGTTGATATCTTTCCTATAATTCAGTGACCAGAACTGTACACAATATTCCAAATTTGGCTTCACCAATGCCTTGTACAATTTTAACATTACATTCCAACTCCTATACTCCATGCTCTGATTTATACAGGCCAGCGTACCAAAAGCTTTCTTCGCCACCCTTTCCACATGAGATTCCACCTTCAGGGAACTATGCACCATTATTCCTAGATCACTCTGTTCTACTGCTTTCCTCAATGTCCTGCCATTTACCATGTATTTGTGTTTCACAGTGGACAAGCTTCACTGGTACTCTCTGACCTTCTCCCTCACCTTTCCTCCTTTCAATGCAGCATCCCACCATTCAGTAGCATCACTACTCTGTGTTGTTGAAGAGTGTTATTGTGTTTAAGAGCCTTACCAAAAAGATCATATCTGAACTGATGAAGGGCCGAGATCCTGATGGCTGGAAATGTTAACTGTTTAATTCCCTCCATGGATGCTGTCTGAGTTGTTGTTTTCCTGCAGCATTTTGTGTGCGTTGCTGAAGGTTTCCAGCCTCAGCAGAACTCCTTGTGTTTATCATACCTGATCCGCTTTATGCTGAGAATGGCAAACACTTGCAGCAGATCAATAGGACGTGCTGTGCTGAAGCAAACAGCAACGTCTGGTCGGGCTCAATCCATAGAAACCCAAGAGTGCTCTACTGGTATCTGATGCTCTGGCACTTTATACAACTTTCACAATCAGCTTCAGGGTGACATTGTTTTAATGCCCAAGGAATGGCACAAAACTGTCCTTGTTAATTAGAACTTGGTATTTTTGCTGACAAGTTTCTCCTTCAGCTGGAGATGTTGAGATCTATTTTAGCATTGTCCTTCTGAGAACAGACAACAGGACATCATGTGTTGTCCCTGAAACCTGCCTGGCCTCCCAGATTCAGATAGAAATGCAATAACTATTCCCAAACATTTATCAAAAAATTATTTTGTCTCTTTCTGGTCCCTTCTTCCACAATAACAATCTGGACTGTAAATATGTTACCCATATCAGCATTTCTTTATTTTAAAGACTTTTCTACAAATGTTATAGATCTTTTTTGTTTCAAATGCTAGTGAATTGAAAAAAAACACAGCAAAACAGAAATGGCACATTGAAGTTCATTGATAGCTTCCTAAAACTAATTGATATGATTTGTTTCCATTATTTAAAGGTTTATTCACAAACTTTTTGAAATACATGTCTCTCAATTTAAAATTAATGTTCTGTTCTACAGAATGCAATAACTGCTTCAGCAATGTTCACTGTGTACTTTTGCAACATGTCAAATATCAGAATTTCTAATTTTCAATTGAAATGTTCTTATATGGAATAGATAATGTGAGAATAAACAGCTTTGGATTTGAAGATATTCTATGTTCAACTGCAGACATTTCAAAGCACTATTAATGTTACTGTTAACAGGTTACCTCTGAGAAAAATGTGGAAAATACCTGCCTTACCTTATAAATGCAACTATTGGAATCCTGCTATTTATTTTGAGTACGCTGGCTACTGAAATTTTAGCTTACGTGAAATATGAAACCTTTTTTTAATAAACAGGATATTTATTAGCTAACAGGTGCAGTTCTCAAATTATAATTAAAATGACTTCTCCAAATTCTATATCTGAGCTTCCCTATTATGATTAAATGTTAGCGAAGTGGTGGGATAGGTGTTGAAATGTGATAGGAAGCCAAACATTAAATCAGACAAGATTCCACAGCCAAGAAAGTCTGCTCTGGACCAGGAATCAACCCTGGTATTCCTCCAAAGGTGCAGCAAAGACAAATAAAAAGAGAAGAGAGCAAGAGAAATAAATGAAATTCTTACAGCCGTAACAGGTCTTTGATCAAGCCTACAGTGGGATGTGAATTGGATGGTTTAGGACTCTCCATCTCTCTCTTCCTTGCCTTTAGAGCCTCACACCTGCCTCTGGAATTTTGTGTTGGTGATATTGCTGGACACTGATAAGAGGGGTGGGGAGGGATGGCCATAATTTCAAGAAGATTGGAGGCAAATACCATCCAAATCTTGGCAATTTGTCCTGAGATTACATACAAGTAATCAGTTTCATGCACTCACAGGTGCCAGAAAAATGTCTTGCAAACCATCAGCCTGAGCCAAATAAAATTCAGTTCCAGAAGATAGAAAAAAAGCATTTATTTGGTTGTGATGATGGTCATGCAATCCTCCTTCAAGGAGAATTACTGAGAGGAAGAGGCTCACAGATATCATTAGTATCTGTACGTTTCTGTGTAACAGAAGGCAGCAGGGAAGTCACACTCTTAGAGTGAGCAATTTCATGCTAGGGTACATCTGGAGAAGTTCACTCAAAGGTGCAGTTAAGGCAAACAACCAGATTATTTCATTTACACTGAAGGTGCAATGGGATATCTATAAATCACTGATTATGTTGTGGTGATGGATAAATGAATAGCTTGTTAACAACCAGAGTAGCTGACATCAACTTTCTGGTGATAATGTTGCCAAGCAACAAGAATACCTGGCAGGATATCGATTCTAGTGTGAGAAATTGAGAGCATTTCTAATGTCAATCTCCTGGCAGCTATCTTCAGAGGAATGTCGTAGGCAACCAGTGAATCCAGCATATATGTCCTAATGATATTTCTACTGCTGTTTAATTAAATCTGAATTGGAGTTATCAAGAAATTCAGGGAAATGAAAATAAGGCCTTGCACTTTAGTAATTACTATGAATTAGATTGCAATTTTATTCTGAGAATGCATTAACTTAGTTTTTAAACCAAGCAATCGGAGAACAACTAAGAGAACTGAAAAAGGTTCAGACATTTATTGGTCTTGGCAAAGTTAGAAGAGGATAGAAGTGAGACTTAAGATGAAACCATAGTAAAGAGGCTTTAGTAAAAGAAGAGAGTCTTGAAAAGTTGTGGAAGAAACAAACTGTTGTAGGAACTCAGCCGGTCAAGCACATCTGTGAAGCCAAAAAGATTATTCAGCGTAAAAAAATCCCATGGTTCTACCGTGAAGATAGGGGGTGTTCCGGACAGTACATCTCAGTCTCCAGTAAATGACATCATGACAGCTTTCCAAAATAACATTATGAAATAGGGTAGATGGATTTTATTCCAATTTACCGAGTATTCTGAAATTTCTTTCATTCTCACTCATTATGCTTTGCACTAAGTCACTTAGATAAAATAAATGTAAACAAAGGCTTCCCCACTTTATAAAGTATTAATTTTATAAGGGTTGCCCAAATTACTTATAAAAAGTTGCGCAAGCAGTGTAGGTCTATTTGAATGAGTATGCACAGATTTGTAATAAATGATGGGCACACCCAAAGAAAGAATGTACTTCGTCCTGTGAATGAGGATGATCATTAAGAAGAAATTTGGGTTGTTCATTATTTCACATCATATAGCAAGCATCTCCAGATGTGCAATTATAGCAAAACAGTACATTTAGTCATTGTGACATGAATTATATAAATCTGTCTAACTTTACATGCGTTTGCACATCATATCTTATTTTGGCTCATAATTTATGCAGGTGTTAATTCTAAAAAAACATTGCAAGTCTTTTCTCTTAGATTTTTACTACATTTCAACAGCTCTATTAACAATGATCTTATTGGCACCCTGGTCTGCCAACTGCAGCACTTCGAAGCATTTTGATCAAAGCTTCTGCTAGCATTGCAGCTTTTGGTACTCTGCTCAATACACTTACTTATCGGGTCGAGAGGCAGACTAATTAGATGTCGGACATTTAGCAACATGATATCAGAGATCTTTAAGCATCAGGATACCTAATGTGCTGCATTCCTATGTTTCAGTCAATAGCAGATAAAAATAATACAATTATTTGATTATATGAAAGTACAAGATACAGGAACTCAAGCCAGTGGGCATTTCATTAGCAGAAGAAACATGCAGGATTGAGCAAATCCAAAGCAATTCTTTAATCAGCAAGTAATTTTGCCTTCACTTATTAATTCTAACTATCATTCTTTATCTCTGTAGGCAAATGATTAATTAACTTTCCTCAGACTTTTTACATAAAGCTGCATTGATTTTAACTGTTGGGCTGGCAGTAACACTGCTGACAAGAGGTTAAAGTGGAACTGAGTAGTAACTACTGAATTTCTGCTATGTTCTGCAATATTCTTTGTACACTGAGTGTTCTGCTCCAAGGTATTTGGTGGGATGGAAGCCGTCTTCCTAACACAGGCAGAGTAAAGCCACACAAATACTGAAATATTGGAATTCAATGGTGTATTACAGTGTATGGTGAATCTTCAAAATGAAGGAGGAGTTTTGGTTTGATTCCTTCTGGCCCACAGGAACAGGAGAGTTGCTTCTAATTCAAAAAGGAGATGTTGCTTTGAATCATGGAGTCATAGAGCACTACAAATTTTGAAGTAAGTTTATTATCAAAGTACCTCTGTCACCATGTATTACCTTGAGATTCATTTTCTTGCAAGCATTCACAGTAAGTAATAAGAAGCACAACTGAATCAATGAAAAACTGTACGCAACGAAGATTGACAAACAACTGATGTGCAAAAGACAACAAACTGTGCAAATGCAAAAATAGAAAAAGAACAAAAATAATAATAATAATAGACAATAGACAGTAGGTGCAGGAGTAGGCCATTTGGCCCTTCTAGTCTGCACCACCATTCACTGTGATCATGGCTGATCATACACAATCAGTACCCCGTTCCTGCCCTCCCCATATCCCATGACCCCGCTATCTATAAGAGCTCTATCTAACTCTCTCTTGAGTGCATCCAGAGACTTGGCCTCCACTGCCTTATGGGGCAGAGCATTCCACATATCCACCACTCTCTGGGTGAAAAAGTAAATGGCCTACCCCTTATTCTTAAACTGTGGCCTCTAGTTCTGGACTCACCCATCAGTGGGAACATGCTTCCTGCCTCCAGCGTGTCCAATCCCTTCATAATCTTATATGTTTCAATTAGATCCCCTCTCATCCTTCTAATAAATAAATAAGCAATAAATATTGAGAACATGAGATTGTAGAATCCTTGAAAGTGAGACCACACATTGTGAAATCAGTTCAGTGTTGGAGTGAGTGACGTTGAGTGAGGTTAACTCAACTGGTTCAAGAGCCGGATGGTTGAGGGATAATAACTTCCTGAAACTGGTGGTGTGAGACTAGTGAGAAGAGAGCATGGCCTGGAAGCTGAAGGTCCTTGATGGATTCTGCTTTCCTGCGATAGCTCTTCTTGAAGGTGTGCTCAATGGTGAAGAGGGCTTTATCCATGATGGACTGAGCTATATCCATTACTATCTGTAGGCTCTTCCACTCAAGGTCATCTGAGTGAAGAGGTTCCCCTCAGGATCCCCTTAAATATTTCACCTGTCATCCTTAGTCTATGGCCTCTATTTCTAGTCTCACCCAACCTCAGCAGAAAAAGCCTGCTTTCATTTACCCTACCTATAATTTAATTTTATTATACTTTTGTAAACTTCTATCAAATCTCCCCTCATTCTCCTATGCTCAGTGAATAAAGTAATAATCTGTTCAACATTTCCCTCTAAGTCAGGCTCTCAACTCCCAACAAATGACCTTGCTTCTCTGCTCCAAGCTTACTTCCTATCTCCAATAAGTCCTCACACCTTCTTCTTGATCCCTGCTGCTGAGAACCAGTCACATCATCACATGTTAGTAAGGAGCGGGTGATGAAGCTAAACAAGCTGGCAAAATGAGACACTATGGGAACTAAAAAAAAAACCATCTCATGCCGAAATGATGCTGATAGTTTTAAATGTGGAAAGGTGGGAGGACGATAAAATGGCATGTACATTATTTTCTTTTGTAATCCAATGGGATAATTTCTCAATTCAAGATTTTTCTTCTTTTTGTAAGGATAAAACATTTCCTCCTGTCATACTTTACAGGGAAGAATAAGGTTTTAATGTTAGTTGCTGATATTCAAGATAAGATAAAAAGTATAAATATTTAAATTAAGGAATGATCTTGAGATATAATGCCCAAATCATAGTTTCACTCTGTTATGTAGATTCTTCTGCAGTCCTCATAGAGTGAGAAATCAGTGTTGCTACAAGCTTCTACAGATTTAACTTTGAGTACAGCTTTCTGCTTACTTTGAGTATTGGTAGAACTAAACAGTTAATTCTGCCCTCTCCTCCCAATGTCATTTTTATTATAGTCAGCACAGTGCTTGTCGATTCAGAAAGGCTGAATTGTGCTTCATACATTGTACTTTAACTTCTGCTATTTCTACTTATACAAAAAAAAAGTTCAGAGTAAAATTTATAATCAGAGAACATAAGTGTCACCACATAGGACCCTGAGGTTCTTTTTCCTGCAGGCTTACTTAGCAAATCTATAGAACAGTACCTGTAAATGGGATCACTGAACAACAAACTGGGCAAATGCAGATATAAATAAATAGCAAGAACTAAAGAGAGCATGAAATAACAAGAAGAAGAGCCCTTAAAGTGAAACCATTGGTTGTGGGAACACCAGAAATAGAACCAGTGTAATTATCCTCTTTTGTTCAAGATCCTGATGTTGAGGGGTAGTAACTGTTCTTGAACCTGGTGGTGTGAGTCCTGAGGCACCTGGACCTTCTACCTAAAGGCAGCAGCGAGAGAAGAGCATGGCCTGGGTGGTGAGGATCTTTGCTGCTGGAATGTGATCTTCTACAGCAATGTTTCATGTAGATATGCTCAATGGTTGGGAGGACTTTACCTATGATGTACTGGGCCGAATCCACTACCTTTTGTAGGATTTTATACTCAAGGGCATTGGTGTTCCCATGTCAGACCATAATGCAGCCAGTCAATGCACTTAAGGACAAACCAGAAGACTGAGTACAAGATTAATGGTCAGTTACTTAAGAGTGTGGATGAACAAAGAGACCTTGGGGTTCAAATCCATACATCCCTCAAGGTTGCTGTGCAGGCTGATAGGGTAGTTAAGAAGGCCTATGGGATACTAGGCTTCATAAACAGGGGATTGAGTTCAAGAGTAGAGAGGTCATGATGCAACTCTACAAATCTCTGGTGAGACCACACTTAGAGTATTGTGTTCAATTCTGGTCACCTCATTATAGGAAGAATGTGGAAACAATGGAGAGGGTGCAGAGGAGATTACCAGGATGTTGCCTGGTTTGGAGAACAAGTCATATGAAGCAAGGTTAGCAGAGCTGGGACTTTTCTCTTTGGAGCGTAGAAGAATGAGAGGGGACTTGATAGAGGTCTACAAGATTATGAGAGGCATAGATAGGGTAGATAGTCAGTACCTGTTTCCCAGGGCACCAATAGCAAACACCAGAGGGCATATGTACAAAATTAAGGGAGGGAAGTTCAGGGGAGATATCAGGGGTAAGTTTTTTACACAGAGGGTTGTGTGAAAGATAGTAAGAGAATTGAAAGTAGGAGGGGGAAAGGAAAATGCAAAATGATAGGAGAAGACCGTAGGGGGTGGGGTGAAGCTGAGAGCCAGAAAGGTGATTGGCAAAAGGGTTACAGAGCTAGAGAAGGGAAAGGATCCTTCTCTTCCTACTTTCAAATCTCTTACTATCTTTCCTTTCAGTTAGTCCTGATGAAGGGTCTTGGCCTGAAACGTCGACAGCGCTTCTCCCTATAGATGCCGCCTGGCCTGCTGCGTTCCACCAACATTTTGTGTGTGTTGCTTGAATTTCCAGCATCTGCAGATTTCCTCATGTTTAACTTGATTACTCTGTACTGTTTATCAAAGGATTCAAGATTCCAGATAATCACTGATGGAATTTGATCTGCTCGCTCTGGCAAGACCAGTCGCATGGTTTTGATCTTTGCTTTGCATAGTGCATAGGCAGACATGTATAGTGCAACCTTTATGAACTTTTGATATTTACCTCAGGTGTAAAGTGTATTTTGTGAAGTTTGGTCAAGTTCAGGCAATTAAAAGATCCTTGAAATTATGTGCTTTCAGGACCTTTATCTTTAATGGGTGTTAGGCTCCTTGAGGCTTATTTGCTTTGCATGAGTGGAACACTATTGACCAAGAATGCTCCACAATCAGTGCCAGAGTCAGAATCCAGTTTATTTACCAGAAACGCATGTCATGAAATATGTTGTTTTGTGGCAGTAGTACAGTGCAAGACATACATGATTACTGTAAGTTACAATAAAAATCAACAAGTAAATAGTGCAAAAGGTAGTGTTCATTGGTTCATGGACTGTTCAGAAATAAGATGGTGGAGGGGATGAGGCTGCCGCAAAAGCATTGAGTGCGGATCTTCAGGCAACTGTACTTCCTCCCTGATGTTAGTAATAAGGTGAAGGCATATCCTGATGGTGAGGTATACCACCTTCTTGAGGCACCAGCTGTTGAAGGTGTCCGCCGTGGTTGGGGAAGTTTTGCCCTAGATGGAGCTGACTGAGTTTACAACCTTCAATCCTGTGTAGGGGAACCTCGATACCAGTTTGTGAAGCAACCAGTCTGAATGTTCTTCACGGTACTGTAGAAGTTTGCTAGTGACTTTAGTGACCTACCAAATCTCATCAAATTCAGTCATATATTCAAACATCTATATGTACTTACAGAACAATTTGATTCAGGACATCCCAAACAGGCTGCCCCTTCTTACTCAAACATTGATACAGACCTATCAAAAATGTCTTTATTGTTTTTTTTTTGCTCTAATAAATTAGCGATATAGATGAATGGGAAAGGTTCAACCATTCCAGCTTTTTCAAAACTTTTTACGGAATGAACAGCTACGAATGGAAAAGATCACTTGCTCATACACAAAATGTTAGAGGAACTCAGCAGGTCAGACAGCATCTATGGAAAGGAATAAAGATTTCCTCAGTCCCTGATGAAAAGCCTCAGCCCAAGAAGTCAAATCTTTATTCCTTTCCTCGTTGCCTGACCTGCTGCAGTGACCAATGCTGACCTCTAGCATTTCGTGTGTGTGTTGCTCTGGATTTCCAGCATCTGCAGGATCTCCAGTGTTTAACACTTGTCTCATGGACAAATGCAGTATTCTTCACTTTTTGTTGATACATTTGATGGGTCCTTTTAGTTACTGAAACAAAAATGACATTACCCTCATGTGTTTCGGAAATTCATTGCATCAGCTGTCAGAATTTCTCTTCATTTTTCAAATATATTCTATTGCCTTGAGGCTGAATGCTGTAGTTGCTTTTAAACTGCAAATACTGCACATTGTTGTGAAACCACCCCTGTCAGGTTATTGCAGTCAGTGCAATGACATTACTATGTCTTTCTAAACTAAACCTTTGGTATCAGTACCTCACAGCCTCTCAGTTCAGAATAAAGTGTACTACACTAAAATTATTTGTTCTGAATTAAGGTAAATTAGCTCGAAAGAAAGAGCTAAATTGGTTGGTATTCCTTAGATGTCTAAGTGGTACACATCTGAGGTTGCTGAAAGAATCTGCACTGGGGATGGCTGTGTAAGGTAATAGGTGACACATATTTTTCATAACAGAAACTGTTCTACATAATTCACAAACACCGTCATTGAGTTGTCTTCATTTTAAGAGATAGTGCCTGACATATTGACGTCAATGCAACTGCCTTTGGTTTGTTTGTGTTGGAAGTAAAGGCTGCAGCTTTTGTTAAACACATAAGATGACTGTTGCATGTTTTATTCAAAAAATCCTACAGCAGAAACTCTGACTTCAATATTTCAATCTTCCTTGGATATGGAATTGGTATTAGACTCAACACGATCTTTTAAAAAACAAATACTGAAAGCTATGCACAGAAATCATTGTGCAGAACAAGACTAACTGTTACTTGGAGAAGCATTGGTTGGGATACAACCATCTATGGATGCACAGTGGAGTGCATTCTGACTTTCTTCATTACCTGATATGGAAACATCGATACCCAACAACAAAAGAACATGCACAATGTGATGGATACAGCACAGTCCACCCGAAGGAAAGCTCTCCCCACCATTCAGCACATCTACAAGGAGCACAGCCACAAGAAAGAAGCGTTCATCACCAAGGATGCCAATCGTTCAGGCTGTGCTCTCTTCTTGCTGCTGTCATCGGGAAGGACGTGCAGGAGCCTTATGTCCCCACCAGCTGGTTCAGGAACCATTATTACACGTTAACCATCAGGTTCCTGAGCTAGTATGGATAACTTCACTCACCTTAACACTGAACTGATTCCACAATCTACTAACTCACTTTCAAGGATTGTACAGCTCATGTTCTCAGCATTATTTTTTTTTTATTATCTCTATTACTTGTTCTTGGTATTAGTTACCTATCTATATATTTATATATTTTGCATTTTGTATAGAATGCCTTTTTTTGAACATTGATTGTTTGAGAGTCTTTGCCTGTGTATAGTTTTTCATTGACTCTACTGTATGCCTGCAAGTAAATGAATCTCAGGATAGTATATAGTGGCATATACATAATATGGTAATAAATTTACTTTGAACTTTGATCAAGATTGTATTTAAAGGCACATTATGTCTACTGCTTATCTAGTGACTATAACGTTTTTGGAGTGTTCTGGTTAACTTGGATATCTAATTCTGGGATCTTTTATGCCAGACTGCCTCCCAAATTCAGATTCAGATTTATTTATCACATGTGCATTGAAACATACAGTGAAATGTGTCATTTGTGTTGACAGCCAACACCCCCCCCCCCACCCCATGAAGCGGCTTGGAGAACCTGCATGTGTCACCATACATTCCGGTGACATCATTTCATGCCCATAATGCTCGATGAAACAATGCAGGACGCAAATAAGCAGAACATACCAAGCAACAGAGCAATAACAGCTAAACAAGTCCATCCTTGTCTCATCTCCCCTCATAAAAAGCAACCTAATCATCCCTGCACACAACTGCAATAACTGCCTTCAAGCCATCTCTTCCCCCATTGTCTTCACAAAAAACTTGGTCTCTCCTCTCCCTTTCCAATGCATCAAATGCTCCATGGCCCTTCCAGCTCCCACAGTTCAATCCATCAACATTTTTGTTTGTGTGTAGTTTTTCATTGATTCTATTGTACTTACTCGTTCCACTGTGAAAGGCCCTTCCCTCAATTGCCTCAACTCCTCACAACTGCCGGTGAGTGTCTGATCCAAGGTTGAAAGTTCATAGAAAAGTTATTATCAAAGTGTGTATATGTCACCCTCTACTACCCTAAGATTCATTTTCTTCCAGGCATTCACAGTGGAACGAGTAAGTACAATAGAATCAATGAAAGACTACACACAAACAAAAACGGACAACCAACCAATGTGCAAAAGACAACAAACTCTGCAAATACTAACAAACAAACAAACAAATAAATAAATAATACTCACTGCCTTAATCACGGGTTAGATAAACCTTTGGCTCGCAATCTAAGTCTGGATTCAGGGAGTAGGGTCAATGGTACATTTTTCAGATGGGCATTCTGATGAAGTGGGCAACACCCATATTCACTATTCTTCCAATTATTGAAGCTAGTGCAATACACTATTTAGCAATGTTTGGAAAGTAACAATGAGGATGCAGCATAAATGTGTGAAATGGAAGCATGCATTGGAATCCCCGCATCAGATTTCCAGCATGAGGCAACAGAGCCCCTATTTTGTTTTACCAAAGCAAACCACATAGTTACCATATAGCTTTTCGCTTCTTGAATAGAATGTGCAATTTCATGAGAGAATATAATTGTAACTTTGAATACAGATGAAATAATATGAGATTTTAAAGTCAAGCAACAAAATATGCTTTCAAAAGGCAAAAAAAAGATGGTGTGCAAATCATTTTCAAATATATAATTATATAATCTAAGAATTCTCCTCAAACAAAATGTTTAAAGGAAGGCAAATCAGAGAAAGGAAATACTTCTTCCTGTGCACACATTGTTATAATTCAAACTTCCTTCAAGAACTAAAAACAGGGAAATGAACATTTCAAGGTTGCCATTTATCTTTAAGTTAGTTCTTTGGCCACAGTAATATTTTCAGATTCTGTTGTGATACCCTGTTCTTTAAGTGTTTACAGTTGTTTGATGAATATTTAAGCAACAGAGAGACACGCAGCCAATCTGACATTAAAGGGTTCGGCAGGAAGATTATCACTGGTTCAGTGATTGTTACTAAAAGTTTAAATGATGACATTTTGGGTAAGTGCATCAGTTATTTACATTTTCTACTAAGAAAGAAAATCAAATTATATTCTTCTCAAATGTTATGATGTACTTTGATTATAATTTCACTGGCTCACAGTGTTTCCTATGTTAGAATGTAACTGGATGGTCCATTCTTAAAATATGATTCAGTGTTCTTAAACAGCTTGCCAGAAAATATGTAAATAATCCCACAACTCATATTTCCATATCTCATCTGTTTTTCACTCTAGGCTGCTTATCACAATTTGGAGGATTAAATTGTTAACTGGTTTAGGGCTAAATGGTTTCTTTAGATGTGTGCAATTGCAGGCTACATAAATAAACCTGTGTAAGGAAGAAACCATCCTTATATTCCTTCTACTCAAAATGGAGCTACTGGTAAAGCAGCTATAGGATTACAAAGCTTTGTGCTGAATATGGGTGCACTTACCTCTGCCTGTTGTGTGTTGCTTTGTGAATTATTACATGTATTCCTGGTGTGTCACAGTTGTGCTGCACCCAGCTTGCCCTAGTTTGATTGCAATGCAAGAGTGAAAGGAATGCTGGGAAATGAGATCACGGGTTGTGGTGGAAATCAATCTGCTGGCCCACAGAACTTCATAATTTTGAGCGTCAGATGTGTTCTGAATTGATCCCACTTTGCATGGACACCCTGTCATAAAGCATAATCCTTAATGTTAAATTGGGACTTCAGTAACACAAGGGTTCTGAAATGATTCCTTCAACTTATATTGCAGGGGCATGTTGACCATAAACTGTCTGATTAATTAGCAGTCCTAGAAAATGCCATTTTTGACTGATGGGGCATTGTTTGGGAAGGGGTGGGGTTGTTGGCAAGGCTAACAATGCAGATATACCAGTCATGATAGGAGGCATATTCTATGCCGGACTTTATTCAAAGTCATTATTGGATTTGGTTTATTGTGACATTAGGCAAAGTACACTGAAAAGCTTGTCTTCCATAATATTCATATAGATCAAATCATTACACAGTGCATTGAGATGGAACAAGGAAAAATAATAATAACACAGAATAAACTGTATCAGCTACAGAGAAAGTTGGTTGGTTGGTATCCATCTATCTTGAATGACAATCGGTGATGATCATCATCACAAGCCTGGGCAGAAGGTATGGAGATCCTGAGGTGCCCAGTCATCAAGATCCCCCTCTCAGTCTCATCGTTGTAGTCCAAAGGAAAGCTTATGAAGCAGTATGTTTGGCACCAGCTTGGCTGCAGGAGCTGCCAGAAGGATGTTCAATGACATCCAGTTGCCTTAGGGGCTTCTCTCCAGACTTGCTCTCTGGGTTTACTCCCGTAGTCTTTGTCTCTCCCGAGGCTGCCCACAAGGCAGTGGAGTTATTTCCCCAGAACTGGTGATCTGGTTCACGAGTACCAGGGCATGCCCACACACAGGTGGGCCTACATGCTATGTGTGTAGGAGTCAGACCTACTCCCCGTTCTCTCTAGTTCAGCTCTCCGAAAGGAGTTCATTTTCCGTGTGTTGCCAGCGAGGAGGCACTACATGAGGCTTGTTATTGGAGAGGCTGTGTACTGGCAGGGAGAGACTTGCACACTCGACTTTCTTTTTCACAAGACTGCTAGGCAGTGGTGGAAGCTCAAAGTAAGAGTGATATGCACTACCCGCTACACTAGCACATTAGGTGCATCACACAACCATTTTGACACTACAGAGAAAGTATAGTCAGGAAAATAATAAAGTGCAAGATCAGAATGAAGTAGATTCTGAGGTCAAGAGTCCATCTTATCATACAGTGAACCATTTAGTCAGAATCAGAATCAGATTTAGTATCACTGGCATAATGCCATGAAATTTGTTGTCTTTGCAGCAGGAGCACAATGCAATACATAATAATAGAATAAAAGGGAATTACAGTAAGTATTAAAAAATTAAATAGTGTTCACAGGTTCAATGTCCATTCAGAAATCAGATGACAAAGGGGAGGAAACTGCTCCTGAATCGTTGAGTGTTTGCCTTCAGGCTCCTGTACCTCCTCCTGATGGTAGCAATGAAAACAAGACGTGACCTGGGCGATGCGGTTCTTAATGATGGACACCACCTTTTTGAGGCATCTCTCCTTGGAGATTTTGCTGAATGCAATGCAGTGGAGGCCAGTGCCCATGATGAAGCTGACTAAGCTTACAGCTCTCTGAGCTTATTGCGATCCCATGCAGTGGCACCCCTCCCCCCATACCAGACAGTGATGCAGCCAGTGAGGGAATGCTTTCCATGGTACATCTGTAGAAATTTGTGAGTGTCTTTGATGATGTACCAAATCTTCTCAAACTCCATAGGAAATACAACAGCTGTTGTGCCTTCTTTGTAACAGCGTCGGTATGTTGGGCCCAGGATAAGTCCTCAATGATATTAACACCCCAGAACTTGAAATTGATCACTCTTTCACTTCTGATTCCCCTATGAGGACTGGTGTGTGTTCCCTTGTCCTACCCTTTCAGAAGTCCCCAATCAGTTCTTTGGTTGCACTGACACTGAGTGCAAGATTGTTGCTGTTACACCACTCAACTAGCTGATATATTTTGCTGTTGTACGCCCTCTCATCACCATCTGAAACTCTGTCAATGATAGTTGTATCATCAGCAAATTTATAGATGACATTTAAGCAGTGGGGGTAGAAGGGTGGGTTGGCAAGTTTGCAGATGACACAGAGGTTGGTGGTGTTGTAGATAGTGTAGAGGATTGTCGAAGATTGCAGAGAAACATTGATAGGATGCAGAAGTGAGCTGAGAAGTGGCAGATGGAGTTCAACTCGGAGAAGTGTGAGGTGGTACACTTTGGAAGCACAAATTCCAAGGCAGAGTACAAAGTAAATGGCAGGATACTTGGTAGTGTGGAGGAGCAGATCCCTGAAAGTTGCCTCACAGGTAGATAGGGTAGTTAAGAAAGCTTATAGGGTGTTAGCTTTCATAAGTTGAGGGATAGAGTTTAAGAGTCACAAGGTAATTATGCAGCCCTATAAAACTCTGGTTAGGCTACACTTGGAGTCCTGTGTCCATTTCTGGTTGCCTCAGTATAGGAAGGATGTGGAAGCATTGGAAAGGGTATTGAGGAGATTTACCAGGATGCTGCCTGGTTTAGAGAGTATGCATTATGATCAGAGATTAAGGGAGCTAGGGCTTTACTCTCTGGAGAGAAGGAAGATGAGAGGAGACATGATAGAGGTATACCAAATATTAAGAGAAGGAAGATGAGAGGAGACATGATAGAGGTGTACAAGATATTAAAAGGAATAGACAGAGTGGACAGCCAGTGCCTCTTCCCCAGGGCACCACTGCTCAGTACAAGAGAACATGGCTTTAAGGTAAGGGGAGGAAATTTCAAGGGGGGATATGAGAGGAAGGTTTTTTACTCGGAGAGTGGTTGGTGCGTGGAATGCACTGTCTGAGTCAGTGGTGGAGGCAGATACACTAGTGAAATTTAGGAGACAACTAGGCAGGTATGTGGAGGAATTTAAGGTGAGGGTTTATATGGGAGGCAGGGTTTGAGGGTCGGCACAACATTGTGGGCCGAAGGGCCTGTACTGTGCTGTACTATTCTATGTTTCTATATTCACACAATCATGGGTGTAGAGAGAGTACAGTTGTGGACTAAACACACATCCTTGAGGTGCACCAGTGTTGATTATTAGTTAAGTGGAGATGTTATTTCCGATCCTTAGAGATTGTTGTCTTTTGGTTAGGAAGTAAAGGATCCAGTTGCAGAGGGAGGTACAGAGACCTAGGTTGTGGAGCTTTTTGATCTGATCTGTAGGAATGATTGTGTTAAACATGGAGCTGTAGTGAATAAACTGCTGTCTGACATAAGCGTTAGTATTGTCCAGGTGATGCAAGGGCGCGTGAAAGCCAAAGAAATTGCATGCAGTGGGTCCAGGTCCTTGCTGAGACATGAGTTAATTCTAGCCATAACCAACCTCCCAAATCACTTCATCACCATAGAGGTGATTGCTACTGGACAATAATCATTTGGCAGCTCACCCTGCTTTTCTCTGATGCTAGCATAATTGTAGCCCTTTTGAGCAGTTGGGAGTTTCTAACTGTAGCAATGAGAGATTGAAAATGATTGAAAAACCTGCCAGCTGGTTAGCGTAGGTTTTGAGAGCACTACCAGCTACTCCGTCAGGGCCAGTCACCTTGCGAGAGTACACTCTCTTGAAAGACAGCGGCCTCTGAAATCAAGATCACAGGGTCACCAGGTGCTGCAGGGATCCACGTAGCTGTGGTTTTATTCTCCCTTTCAAAGCGAGCATGAAAGGCATTGAGCTCATCTGGGATTGAAGCATCTCTGCTATTCATTATGCTAGGTTTTGCTTTGTTGGAAGTAACGGCCAGCAGACCCTGCCAGAGTTGATGTGCAGCTGATTCCACCTCCAACCTCATTCAAAATTGTTCCTTTGCTCTTGAGGTAGCCCTCCACAGGTTGTACCTCAGTTTTTTGGACAGACCAGGGTTGCCAGACTTGAATGCCACAGATCTAATCGCCAGTGGACTATGAACCTCCTGGTTCGTCCATGGCTTTTGATTTGAGTATGTGCAGTAAGTTCTGATAGGCACACACTCATCCACACAGGTTTTAATGAAGTCAGTGACAGCTGAGGCATACTCATTCAGACTCAAGAGTAAATCTCTGAACACAGTCCAGTCCACTGATTCAAAGCAGTCCTGTAAGTGTTCCTGTGTCTCCCTTGTCCATACCTCCTTGGTCCTCACTACTGGTGCTGCAGTCTTCAGTCTCTGCCTATACTCAGGCAGTAGAACTACAGCCAGGTGATCAGACTTCCCAAAGCGGGATAGCATGGTAAGCACTCTTGATTGTGGTGTAACGGTGTGCTGGTTCCACTGGTATTGCAAGTGATTGGATGGTTATAATTATTTAGAGACTTTTTCAAGCTAGCCTGGTTAAAATCCCCCAAGGTGACAGGGAAGGCATCAGGATCTGCTGTTTCATGCCTGTCTAATGGTCTTACCACAGCAGCAGAGAGACTGTCTTTGAAGCTGGTGGTAAGTGCTTTCAGGGTTTTGTATCATTTGCCCAATGGAAGAGGGGAGAAGAGAAGGAATGTCCCAGGTGCATGGTATTGAATTGAAGATTAAAGAATTGTTGCTTTAATAGCAGAGGATTTGGCGAGACCACACCTGAGCATTGTGTTTACTTTTCATCTTCACATCAAAGGGTTTGCCTGCCTTGAGTTGGTGTTATGGGCTTCATTTGTTCCTGGGTTTATTGTATGAAGAATTAAGAATAATGGGTCCATGTTATTGAGGATGAAAGTCAATTTCACTAAAAAGAGGGCTGAACTATAAATTTGTTGGTAAGGGTTGAAATGTGAAGTTGGGGAAACATCTTCTATCTAACCATTATCTTTTGTAGATTCTTTGCTGTATGTTTTGGCTAGGTCAATTTTGGGGCATGTATTTTAGTATCTTCTTTTGTGTGCTTGCACATTGTTGACTTATCCTAGATTACTGTACATGACCCACTTATTATTGTGACACAATAGTTATAGGATTTTAGCTACTCTTATTTGCCATTTAAAATTGCTGTCGATTTGCCGGTGAAAGGATGGAATACTTGGATTCCTGAACAGATATTCTGTTTAACTTTTATTGGCTTCTGTTAATGAAAGGCAATTAATACAACCTGGTATGGGGGAAATTTCACCACGTATTTTTGTTGTCACAGATGTACTTCCTGTGTTGAGAAATCCCTATTATAATCAACATCATAACTCGATAATTAATAAGGTTAATGAATTGCCTTTCCACTATAAAAATTGGAAAATAAGAGAAAAACAAAAGCATAAAAGAAAAGCTTGAAAAATCTTGAAAAATCCAAAATATTTCACAGACAGTAATTGCATACACCGTGAAGGAATAATTAAATTAACTGCTTTGTTGTTACCTTACGCTTTAACAAAATAAATTTCAAGTTTCTTGGGCTTTAGATTGCAGGTTGGCTTTGAGCAATTCAACATAATTGGTTGTTTCCTAAATTTACTCATTCCAGACAAGGTAAAGAACAGTTACCTCAATTGTCTTTGCCACTCCTGAGTTAAAGGAAGTTAAAAGAACTATCAGTTGGCCCTTCTGAAGAAATAATATCTGTGGTCTCTCTTACTGTATTATTCCCAAATAGGTCAAAATCCTGAGTCAATAAAGAAGAAATATGCAATTAGACCTGCTCTGTGGAGTCTGTACTGTGTATGCATTTGAAACATTGTTCTTAATTACTGCAAATGTGAGGATTTAAGTTGTTTACATGTTTTGAAAATGATTTCAGAAATTTTCCAATGAAACTTTCCTGATGCTTCATTGGCTGAAATGTAAGCATTCAGTCCTAAGGTGAAAGTGAAATTCAGTGGATGCAGCAGCCCTGACATAACTGAGAGGATAAGTTTTTCATTGCTTTGGAAGTTAGCAAAGACCCGCCAATATTGCAAGGAAGGTTTTAAAGTTTTCCGGATTTCACTCCAGTCTAAGCTAGTCAAGGCAGGCAAATTAACTCAATACATCTTGTTGTGTATTTATTATTTCAATGATATTTGAGTAATCTTTTACATATATTGTTTGATTAAGCATTCTTGTTCATTTAAATAATTCATTAGAGGTTATGTGTATAAATACGTGAACTGCATATGCATCATGCATGATACACGTGCCCATCGCTTAAAGTAACCCCGAAGTTAGAAGCACATTTTGGATTCCCATGTCTTCCTTTGGATTAATTTAATATTTTCAAGTTACAAAACATAACACATCTGACATTAACTTCTGTCCAAATGCTTTTAGACTCAAACATATGTTGGCTCTGTTAGGGTATGTTATGGAGTAGGTATATAGGAAATATTAACTTCATCAGCAACCAATCTTTGGACATGAACATGGATTGTAGATTGAATTTAAAATGCAGCCCTGAACAATAGTTTTCCTGGAGCTGTGAACAGCAGTGGATTGCAAACCAAGAAATGCTGATTAATGTTCATTTTAGGTGTCTAGAGTGTGGGTGCAAAGAAGGAGGTGTGTCGACCTTATGTGTAATTTAAAGGAAGCATTGCAGATACACTGTAATTGTCCTGCTGTAACCTTTGACCTTTAGCAAATAAAAATGTCATGTAATATTGTATCAGGAGGCTTTTTCCTTCAAGAGTATCTCAATATGATGCCTGCTGCTTGTCTTCATTGTATAAAACACTTTCATATCCATCAGCTTCAGTGTGTCTCCAGTAACTTCATTCACATCGCAAAAAACTTGTACTTACGCTAGCTGATAATACCAGGAAAGTATGTATTTCCAGAAGAGGCTTTAATAAGTGAGTATAGCCCAACCATTCAGGTAATGTAGAAACTATACTGATATTGGAAAGTATGTAATTCCATTGTTTACTTCCTCTTCCGTGTTAGTGGAGGAAGGACAAGTATACCCGTCGCTTAAGTTGTAAGGTACATCAACAGGAAAGGCAAGAGTGTTGGGCACTAGCTTGAAGCTATTCTGAAAATAAGACAGTTCATCAGGCAGTGCCCAATATTAACGTTATATTTGCACATTATGGTTAATTTCTGCCCTTTACTGAAATACTGCACTCTCTCCCAATCCTGTTCCTTCCAGCCTATTCCTTCCTATCCTCCCACCAATTTAAATCACATTCTTTTTCCCCATGTCAACTTAGAGAATTAAAATTCTGTTTTCTCAATGCAAATTGCCTTACTTTTCCCTCTACAGGCTTTGAGCTCTTTTCCCTTCCCTCTCGTTCCTTACATGTCCCTTAGAGTCAACACGAGCGAATCTGCAGATGCTGGAAATAAATTAAAAAATTAAAAAAACACGAAATGCTGGCAGAACTCAGCAGGCCAGACAGCATCTATGGGAGGAGGTAATAACGACGTTTCAGGCCAAAACCCTTCATCAGAAATACCGATGAAGGGTTTCGGCCTGAAACGTCGTTATTACCTCCTCCCATAGATGCTGAATGGCCTGCTGAGTTCTGCCAGCATTTCATGTTTTTTATGTCCTTTAGACTGTTGTCTCCAGCTTTTATTGCCTTCATCAGCATCTATTTTGGTATCTGTTATCTATTCTCCACTTTACTACTAAACACTCCCTCTAATTCTAAGAGTATATATTGTGTTACATTAAGTTAGAAATTTTATTTATTTAGTGATACAATATATAATAGCCCCTGCTGACCTTCGGGCCATGCCACCTAGCAACCCCAGTGAACCCCGATTTAATCCTAGCCCAATCATGGCTTACAATGACCAATTTATGCCTTTGGTCTCTGGGAGGAAACTGGAATACTGGGGGGAAATCCATGTATTCCAAAGGGAGGATGTAGAAACTCCTTACGAGGATGCTGGGATTGCACTTTGAACTCTGATGCCCACAGCTGTGATAGCATCGTACTAACCACCATGCTACCATAGCGCTCAAGGGCCAACTCAGCTCATTCTATTATTTTACATCCCATCACACATCACATCAGCTCCACAAACACTTAATTACTTAATGTCGTTCAGCAAGAATCCACTCAGACCATTGGTTTCACCTTTGCTCCCAGGTGAGCAATCTCATCAGTCTCATTTCTCCTTTCCTGCAGTCCAGCCACTTACTCTTGCCGCACATCCCATTAATTTCCCCCTTGGTTTTTGCCACTGATCTGCACCAAGTTGTAATTTATGGTTGTCTCCCAATCTATTAGCATGTGGTTGGAACATGGGATGAAACTAGAGCACAGTGTTATTGTACAAACTCCAGACAGATTACAGTCAAGCCAAGAATTAAAACCAGGTGCCTAGACTTGAGAGGCAGCGGCTCTTAGCGTAGAGTTGTATCCATCATTGCAACAAGAGCAGCAGTACTGCTTTGGTGAGACTGAGAGAAAAAAAATTGCTTATCTATTACTCTCCGATGGATCTGAAACTGTTTATCTTCTTTTTCAGATATGGAATGGAATGATCCATCCGTTTGCAAACTAACAATTCACATGGACCGTTTAATATTTACTCTTTTAGTCCATTGTCTAGTACTGTTAGTTAGATCTGACATTGTGCTTTGGTATTTAAATGATAATATTGTCATCCCCAAATAGATTATATCATCTTCCCCAAAACTAGCCTATGTAACAGTTGAATTTCTCTTGCTTTCTGACCTTCATATGTATTGCCATTGCTATGGAAACTGGAATAGAAACTTAATGTTTAGATTTAAATCAATGTTTAGATTTAATGACCTTGCAAGACTTTAAACAGGAAAGGGAAAAGTGTGTTTCCAGTGCAAGTCAGGAAAGGGCTAGAGCTTTTGGATTCTAATTTACAGTTCATCAGTGTAGCGATAACTAAGGTAACTTGGAGCCCCACATTGCTCTAAGATAACTCAAATATTTAGTCAGATCACAAATAAAGAGAAAATCTTCAGATGCTGGAAATCCAAGCAACACACACAACACGCCAGGCTCAGCTGAAGGGTCTCAGCTTGAAACGTCGACTGTTTACTCTTTTCCATCGATGCTGCCTGTTCTGCTGAGTTCCTCCAGCATTTTGTGTGCGTTGTTTAGTCAGATGACAATAATGACCATATAATTTATGTCTCTTGGATCACCTGTTGTATAATGTTTTTAAAGCATGGCCCACACTAATGCCAAAAGTAGGGTTGATATATAAATGTCTTTAAAGCAGTAATTGGGATGTAGTTCTTTTCATATTTACACTGTTGAATTGTAGAATAGTAGAATACAAAGGTTCAAACAGTATATAATAGGATTCAGTTACGAAATTCCAACCAAATTCACTTTTCACTTATTCCCAGTATAATCACGTGAAATGTTGATGAATTAAAATTTTAAACTGAACATAACATTTCACTGTTTGAATACTATGATCTCATTAAAGATCGTGGATGCAACAGTGCTTTCATCTTTGAACAGCACTTTAGGTTGACGCCCTCTTGTAAGATTGTTTCAAAATTCATTAGCTGAGATTCAAATGATGTACGTAGCTGCATTTTGACTAACAGCAGAATGATTGGACATCAAGGTGCAGGAATTCATTGACAGCGAAAAGCTTCAAAGTGTACCATCTTACAAATTCATCCCATTAATTTTAATACTGGATGAGAATTCTCACGTGCAATTAAGCCAAGGACATCTTTAATCTTTTTTCTAAGCAGGCTTCTGATTTGGTAGGCAGCAAAGGAATGGTTGGCAGGCAAGCAGAAGATTGCAGAGGTTGGTAGGTAGTACACAGGAGGGGTCGCTTTATGGAAAATCTACAGTAGGTCAACTTATTATGTTGGAGTGGAGAAAGCTCATTGTCTTGCCCTACTTAGCTCACTGCTTTTCCTCTTTTCATCCGGTCGAGCAAGTGCCTCCACTTACTCTGCACCTGTCAAAAGGGTGGGAAAGGGCTAGTTTTGTCTTCTTGATGTTGCTTGTTGGCTATGTTGCTCTGCTAAACATTGTGGGCATGACATGTCGGCACTGGAATGGGGGCAACACTTGCAGGCTGCCCCCAGCATATCCTTAGGTTGTGTTAGTTGTTAACACAAATGATGCATTTTTCTGTATGCTTTGATGTGCCTGTATTAAACCTAATCTAATCCAATCCAATCCATCTGTGATGTCTATTTAAACAGAGAACTGCCATACTCCATGTATCTACATGTATGCTCTTACTGTAACCTTGATTGGATGGGTGAGTCACGTCTCTTTTGGAGCACAGACGTTGTCATCAAACCATTATCTGCCAAGCCAACGTTTCAGTGTGCAAGTCATTTAAGTGTGCTTCTTGTAAATAAACCATTGCCTCTTTCAGTGAATACAATAATGAATTTGAGAAAAGATTGCTAGTTCACAACCTTTCTTTGGTTTGTGGTTAAAATTTCTCCAGTGTTTCAGGTTGATGAATTTGAGCTAAGCTGGGGAATTCTAGTGGATTTTGGAAAAGCAATAAAAGGTAAAGTCCCACAACGATGGAGAGGGGAAGACTCAACCTTATCCAGGTATAGTTGTTTTACCAGTAACTAAGTGAGATAGACACATTTAACCAGAAAGGTGCTGTGGTTTGGAAAAATAGTGTTTGATTTTCACCTTAAAGGAGATGGTACTTTGTGCTTAATTCGATCAAAGGTTAAAAATAAAAGGAAAGGTAACTTTTGCCTGAGCTTAGAAGCCATGAACTTTACAGTATATCTTTAAGATGGACATGTCTTTCACTCTGTATCTCACCAAGAGTGATGGAATCCCAGCAGAGTTCTGAAGGGTTGACCACTGGAGAGTAAGTAGATTAATATTTTAATGATTAGGTAATTGATTATGTGTATGATATTAGTTAGGGGAACTTGCACAACATGGAAACAAAGAGTGGGACAGACCAACAGTGATCGTACTAAATGATACGGCAGATGCGAGGAGCCAATATTCTCTTCTATTTTTGTGTGTGTTCATCGTATAGGAAAGTCTTGTGGAATATCTGCTTTGCTCCTATGTAATATGGGTCTCAGGGACACAAGCATCTTAAAGATACAGTAAGTGAATAATGTTCTGCTTTACAAATAGCCCATTACCCCTTTGGTCATGTATAAAGCCTGCTTCTCTTCAATTGTGAAGATATTACAGATGGCATGCCAAAAACCTGGAATTTAATAAGTAATTAATATTGGATTAGCTGAAGGGATTTGGCCCAAAACATCGACAGCTTATTCCCCTCCATAGATACTGCCAGACTTGCTGAGTTCCTCCAGTATTTTATGTGTGTTATTTTAAGAATTCCAACATCTGCAAAAACTCCTGTGTTTTGGATTAGGTGCTGCTGGAATCTATTTCATGTTGCCTTTTTCAAAACAACTAAAGTGGTAGGAAGAGTAGAAGAACAGGTTACTGTTTAAATCAAGAAAATCTATGCAATAATGCAGTGCTAAGAGATTAGGGTGTCCTCCCACATAAAATTCAAGTTTAAATGCAAGTTCAAACAATTAGGAAGGGAAATGACATGTTGGCATTTCTTCAAGGGAGATGGAGAGTAAAGAAGGGGATTCTTGCTATAAATATACAGAGCAATTTCTTATATATCCTAGATAATTCTGATCTCCTTATTTAAGGTATGTTAGATATCAATTTCTGACAATTCAAAGAGGGTTCTTGGGGTTGGGTAAAATGTTTTTTTTAATGAGGAAACCTGAGCTGGTTGGCCAATACATATTAGAGCTTAGAGGAAATAGAAGTAATTATATTGCATTGAAACAACTTCTGACATATAACCATGTAACCATATAACAATTACAGCACGGAAACAGGCCATCTCAGCCCTTCTGGTCCATGCCGACGCTTACACTCACCTAGTCTCACTGGCCCGCACTCAGCCCATAACCCTCCATTCCTTTCCTTTCCATATACCCATGGACATGAAATAAGGTGTCGTTGATCGTGAAGAAGGTTATTGTAGGTAAGGGAAAACCTGCGGATGCTGTAAGTACATTGGTCATTTGATCAATTTCCTTCTATGGCAGTTACTCGGAACTAAACCCAACTTGTTCCGAAGCAACACACACAAAATACTGGAGGAACTTAGCAGGCCAGGCAGCATCTATGGGAAAGAGTACAGTTGAGGTACTTGTTTCCATAGATGCTACCTGGCCTGCTGAGTTCCCCCAGCATTTTGTGTGTGTTGCTAGGTTATTGTAGACTATAGGCGGAGCTTGATCGGTTAGGGCAGTGGCCCAAGAAGTGGCAAATGGATTTCAGTGCAGATAAATGTGAGGTGATGCATTTGGAAAGTCAAACTATTGTGGAACTTGTACTATGAATGGTAGGGCAGCGTAATAAAATAGAGGGACCAACGGGACAAGTATATTGCTTATTAAAAACGATGTCTCAGGTAATCAGGATGGTGAAAAAGCATTTAGCATGCTGATTTGACCTTCATCAGTCAAGATATTGATTGTCGGAGTTGGGATGTTATAATCAAGTCATATCAGTTGTTGGTTTGGCCGCACCGGGAGTACTGTGTAGAATTTTGGTCACCTTGGTTGTAGGAAAAATGTGGTTAAACTGGAAAGAGTACAAGGTTGTTGCCAGGACTAGAGGGCCTGAGTTATTGGGGGAGAGATGCTGGGCTAGGTCCTTATTGTTTGGAACATAGGAAAATGAGAGACAAGTGAAAAGAAAAATTTAAATTTAAATTTATTTATTTATCTAGCAACTATATTGTGGAGTAGGCCATTCTGGGCCTTTGAGTCACGCCAGACAAATCCAATTAACCCTAACCCTAACCTAATCTCAGGACAATTTACAATGATTTGGTACGTGTCTGGACTGCAGGTGGAAAAAGGAGGATCCAGAGAAAAACCACATATTCCACGTACAGAGACTCTACAGAACGGCAGCTGAGTTGAACCCTGAACTCTGCAATGCTCCGAACTGTAATAGTGCCATGCCCAATATAAAAGGCACAGATAAGATGAATGGCAACAGCCTGTTCTCCAGGGTTGGGAGTTCAAAAAATAGATTCAGGGTGAGGGGGGCAAGATTTAAAAGGGACTTGTGTGGCAACTTTTTCACAGGGTGGATAGTGAGAATGTAGAATGAGCTGCCAGAGGAACTGGTTGAGGCAAGTACAGTAGTGTCATTTAAGGTACACCTGAATGAACTGAATCGACTTTATTTCTTACGTCCTTCCCATGAGGAGTAAAAATCTTTACATTATGTCTGTCTAAGTGTGCAATGTGCAATTTATAGTAATTAGTAATAAATAGTATGTACAACAGAACAGTCAATATAGCATAGAAGTACAATTGTACCAGTGTGAATTAATCAGTCTGATGGCCTCGTGGAAGAAGCTGTCCCGGAGCCTATTGGCCCTGGCTTTTATGTTGTGGTACTGTTTCTCAGATGGTAGCAGGTGGAACAGTTTGTGGTTGGGGTGACTCGGGTCCCAATGATCCTTTTTACACACCTGTCTCTGTAAATGTCCTAGATAGTGGGAAGTTCAGGTGTACAGATGAGCTGGACGGTACCTGGAAGGGTGGGGCTTAAAGGAATATGGGCCTTTACAGCAGGACGATTTGGGTGTGCTCTGTGATCAGCAAGAATGAGTTAGGTCGAAGGGCCTGTATCTGTGCTGAGTTCCTCTCGGACTCCATATTTAGGACTCTTGGAGACCTTGGCAAAATAGATCTTTAGTGGCAGCTTTTTCTCAGAGTGGGATATAGAACTTGGGAGAATAGTTTCAGATTAAAGGGACATTTGTTCAGGATGGATGTGAGGATGTATTTTGTAGAATGCTTGGATCGCTTTATCTTAGAGAACTTTGAAGATTGAAAAATCAAGTAAGTTCAAAGTTGTAAACACGAGGAAATCTGCAGATGCTGGAAGTTCAAACATCAACACACACAAAATGCTGGTGGAGCACAGCAGGCCAGGCAGCATCTATAGGAGAAGCACTGTCAACGTTTCAGGCCGAGACCCTTCGTCAGGACTAACCGAAAGGAAAGATAGTAAGAGATTTGAAAGTAGTGGGGGGAGCGGGAAATGTGAAATGATAGGAGAAGACCGGAGGGGGTGGGATGAAGCTAAGAGCTGGAAAGCTGATTGGCGAAAGTGATACAGAGCTGGAGAAGAGAAAGGATCATGGGACAGGAGGCCTCGGGAGAAAGAAAGGGCAGGGGGAGCACCAGAGGGAGATGGAGAACAGGCAAACAACTAAATATGTCAGGGATGGGGTAAGAAGGGGAGGAGGGGCATTAACGGAAGTTAGAGAAGTCGATGTTCATGCCATCAGGTTGGAGGCTACCCAGCTGGTATATAAGATGTTGTTCCTCCAACCTGAGTGTGGCTTCATCTTGACAGTAGAGGCCATGGATAGACATATCAGAATGGGAATGGGACGTGGAAGTAAAATGTGTGGCCACTGGGAGATCCTGCTTTTTCTGGTGGACTGACTATATCTACTATATCTACTTATCTACTATAAGCCTACAGACACTCACAGCTACCTGGACTATTCCTCTTCCCACCCTGTCTCTTGCAAAAATGCTATCCCCTTCTCACAATTCCTCCGTCTCCACCGCATCTGCTCTCAGGATGAGGCTTTTCATTCCAGGACGAAGGAGATGTCTTCCTTTTTTAAACAAAGGGGCTTCCCTTCGTCCACCATCAACTCTACTCTCAAACGCATCTCTCCCATTTCCTGCATATCTGCCCTCACCCCATCTGCCCGCCACCCCACTCGGGATAGGGTTCCCCTTGTCCTCACCTACCACCCCACCAGCCTCCAGGTCCAACGTATAATTCTCCGTAACTTCCGCCACCTCCAACGGGATCTCACTACCAAGGACATCTTTCCCTTCCCCCCCCCCCCCTTCTGCTTTCCACAGGGATCACTCCCTATGCGAATCCCTGGTCCACTCATCCACCCCATCCCTTCCCACCGATCTCCCTCCTGGCACTTATCCTTGTAAACGGAACAAGTGCTACACCTGTCCTTACACTCCCTCCCTCACCACCATTCAGGGCCCCAGACAGTCTTTCCAGGTGAGGTGACACTTCACCTGTGAGTCGGCTGGTGTGGTATACTGTGTCCGGTGCTCCCGGTGTGGTCTTTTATATATTGGTGAGACCCGGCGCAGACTGGGAGACCGATTCGCTGAACACCTATGCTCGGTCCACCAGAAAAAGCAGTATCTCCCAGTGGCCACACATTTTAATTCCACGTCCCATTCCCATTCTGATGTCTATCCATGGCCTCCTCTACTGTCAAGATGAAGCCACACTCAGGTTGGAGGAACAACACCTTATATACTGGCTGGGTAGCCTCCAACCTGATGGCTTGAACATTGACTTCTCTAACTTCTGTTAATAATCCCTCCTCCCCTTCTTACCCCATCCCTGACATATTTAGTTGTTTGCCTGTTTTCCATCTCCCTCTGGTGCTTCCCCCCCCCCCCTTTCTTTCTCCCGAGGCCTCCCATCCCACGATCCTTTCTCTTCTCCAGCTCTGTATCACTTTCGCCAATCACCTTTCCAGCTCTTAGCTTCATCCCACCCCCTCCGGTCTTCTCCTATCATTTTGCATTTCCCCCTCCCCCCACTACTTTCAAATCTCTTACTATCTTTCCTTTCAGTTAGTCCTGACGAAGGGTCTCGGCCCGAAACATGGACAGTGCTTCTCCCTATAGATACTGCCTGGCCTGCTGTGTTCCACCAGCATTTTGTGTGTGTTGTAAGTTCAAAGTTCTGATGGATCTTTGGCCTTTAGGAGTGACAAAGGATTTTGTTAATGGACAGAAAGAGGATCTGCTCTCAAGGTTAGATGACACATTATCTTACTGAACACATTATTGTGATTCCTGTTCCCATGTCTTGTGTTCTTGTGTAATCAATCCTCTGGTGCCACCTTGCACTTTATCGGCAAATTAAATATTAAAATAAATCCTCATTGAATTCAAATATTCAAAAGTGTGAGACCATAAGACATAGGAGCATAATTAGGCCATTCAACCCATGAATTCTGCTCCGACATTTCATCATGACTGATCATTTTCCCTCTCAGCTACATTCTTCTTTCTTCTCTCCATAACCTTTCATGACTGACTAATCAAGAACCTATCAACTTCTGCCTTAAAAACACCCAATGATCATTTCCATCAGTGACAACAAATTTTGCAGATTCACCAAACTCTAGCTAAGAAATTCCTTCTCATCTCCATTTTAATTGGATGTCCCTCTATTCTGAGGCTGTGCCCTCTGGTCCTAGACTCCCCAGCTATAGGAAATACCCTCTCCATATCCACTCTATCTTGACCTTTCAACATTTGATAGGTTTCAATGAGATTCCACTCCCCCCATTCTTCTAAATTCCGTTGAGAACAGGCCCACAGCCATCAAGAACACTTTATATGTTAGCTCTTTCATTCCTGGAATAATTCTCGTGAACCTCCTCTGAACCCTCCCCAATGTCAGCACATCTTTCCTTAGATAAAGGGCCCAAATTGCTCACAATACTCAAAGTGAGGTCTCACCAGTATCTTAAAGCCTCAGCATCACACCCTTGCTTTTATATTCTAGTCCTCTCAAAATGAATGGATTTGGATTATTCGTTTAAATTTATAGGTTCGGAAGACTTTGTAATGGATTCTGAATGTCAGTGTTCAGATATTGCATGTAATTATGAGCCTTTTCCTCATATTTATGATTTAAGAGAACCTTTTGATAGAATTACCACCTTACCACCTTATATGCACTGTATGCAATGGATGATTAATGCTGTAGAGTATGATTAAAATAAACAACTTTAATATGAAGTCCTTGGCTCCTCTTGTCAGCTATTACAATACTCCTAGTTTGCCATTCATCTCCATTTGTCTAAAGATGCTGTGATTCACCGTTGTTTCCTGCCGCTTTCTAGAAGAGTGAGTGAATGTTTTTTTTAATTGTTACTTCACAACTGATTGTATTCTTAAATGATTCCAATTATATTTCAGCCCCAGGGCTTCATTTAACAGATTACAGCATTGAAATCATTACGTTATGTTAGGTTTAATGAAATGGATATATTTTAGCATGTTAAAAACCGTCTATTCCTGCAAGTTATCTGGTAGTTTTTTTCATTTAAAATGCAGTGAATAGGCTTATTGGATCTAAATGAGAAAGCAGGTACAGGGTTCTGAGTTGGATGATCAGCCATGATCATACTGAATGGCGGTGCAGGCTCGAAGGGCTGAATGACCTACTCCTGCACCTATTTTCTATGTTTCTAAAGTTTGGCGAAGAGGACATTTGATAGCAGCATCCATTCAAGTACTGCATCCGTGGCAATAATTAAAAGCAGAGCAGCTTAACATATTTCATACAAGGATAAAGTAATTTGTTATAGGCAGCTCAAAGAATTCAATACTGGATTAGATAACATGTAGAGGTGCCTGTTTTCTGAAATATGTCATGCTGGTTTCCCATCTTCACAAGCACAGGAGGTCTTGAAAGAAAACACTCTGGAAATTAAAGAGCTCCCCATGACATGAATGAGGACTTAACAGTTGTTCTACTCTATACTTATTGATGCTGAAGTCTCTTTGGCAAGCCAAATCAACAAAAATAGAAGAAAATTAAACTGCTCAACTCTTGTTTCATTTTGCCTTTTCCTTCTGCAGAAAAAGATGATTGCTCCATGGGCAGCCACCCTTTGGTTGCAAACAGCTGAAGTTAATCCAATTTTAGCATTTTTACAGATTGTGAACAATTTTCCAAAAGCAATGGGTTGGGGTGGAGTTGCAAATGAAAAGGACAGATTTTACATTTTTGTGACGATATTTTCTAAATTCATTTTCAGATTCGGTTGTGCTTTCCTTTGTTTTGATCTCTGAGTGTGGCCTCCTTTGGTCAGGGGTCAGGGTCAGCCATGGATGTTGCATCCTAGCTGTCTAGATATGTAAGTTGTTGCCCATGTAGCAAGCTCCCCCCCCCCCACTTCACACAGCTAATAATCCTAAAGGAATGGCAGAGACCGATTAAGTTCGGTCCCAGCAGTGTCACAGGAGTTGCCAGTCCGCATTGAACTCAACATAAGACTACATTAGGGACTCCAGTTCCAGAGTCTTCCCTCGAGGTTTACTCCCAAAGGCTTCCCCATGATCGGATATAGCTGCAAGGTCGTGGAGGTTTGAGATCTGAGCTTTCTTTCTCCTATGTGAGCTGCCAACCAGGGCTGACGAGCCCCATCTGCCCAAAATGACTAGTTTTAAGGTGCCATTAATCCATCATCGCCCCTTTTCCTGTCAGTAGAAATGGCTCTGCTTGGGTTAGTAGCTAAGCTGCACATGAAGGCCATGTTGTCAGAGACTATTTGAGACACATCCTATTGGAAGCATTTATTAGATAGTGGTAGCTTGTCCCCATTTCCACCCCTGGCTTTAACAACCTTAAGGAACCTTTGATCTTTATACACCCAATGTCATCCAAGCCTTTGATTGTCAAGTCTTATTGTGTACTATACTGCTCTAATCCCTCTCTCTAAATCTATTACCTTCTCTTGTCCCCTCACCCTCCATGTAATCCCCTGCATTTCCTTCATGTTGAATATCCATGAAGGGAATCTATTCTATAAGAAAGGCAATCATGCCTTCAGTTGCTAAATTCTTGAGCTCCAGGAATACCAATCCTAAACTTGGTCTCACTTTATCCATAATAATGCTTTTAAAAACCCATCTTTATAACAAGTTTTTGGTGATTTGCCTTGACTAGCTATTTACCTAATGTCAAATATTCTTTGAAAACATCTTATGAGCTGCCTTGTAATGTTTGCTATGTTCAGGATGCTGCGTAAATGGAAGTTGTAATTGATGCCTCACTCTGTCAAGTGCTGCATTCAAGAAAAAGGCATTCACTTTCAGCTTGTTCATGAATCACGGAAAGCTAACACACTGTTAAGAAACTAATTAGGAATGCAAACATTTTTGTTTGGCTTCTTAATTAGATGCTCTACCTGAATCCTAACATATTGAAAAAGACTTCTATTATAGAAGTAACAGCTACATGTTTCAACTGTACAGGCTGTTGCAAGTATTTTTACTCTCCTTATTTAAGGAATACTCTACTGGCATTGGGCTGGCAGGATGGAGATACATCTCTATCAAAGGAGGTGTAAGGGGCTCCTTCCCTCCATTAGCCTGCAGGTCACCCTAGAGCAAGGTGCAGCACCTGTTTAGCCACCCCAATCAGTGTCATGTGAAGCCATGGGAGGAGGTGATGGATGGTTGTATAAGCAGCGGCTGTATATCACAAGTCCTGGTTATGCGACTGCTAACGCCAGGCAGCCAATCTCTGAAGAGTATTGATAATGGCTGGGGTCACCCATCTTGTAAAGACACTGCCCAGTAGAAGGCAGTGGCAAAACACTTCTGCAGAAAAATTTGTCTCAAGAACAATCATGGTCATGGAAACACCATGATTGCCTACATCATTTGACATGGTAGATGACTGATACTGGCATTAGAAGTAATGCAGAGATGTTTTAAAGATTAATACCTGGGTTATCTTGTGAGAGAGGACTGAATGGGTTGAGTTTATACTTACTGAAGTGAGAGAGGCATTATTCATGAAATGCAGGATCCTGCGGGGGCTTGACAAGGGGTCTAGTACTTGTGGGCATTGTTTGAGAACATGAGAATATGTCCATGTAAGTTAGAAGTAAGGAGGAATTTCTTCCTGAGGGTTGTGAAAGTTTTGAATTCCCTTTTTCCAGAAGGGTCTGGTAATGGTATCATTTGCACCTTTGATGCAAGATGGATATTGATCTGATACATAGGGGAATCGAAGGTTGTGGACAACAGGCAGCAAAGTGAAGATCACAATCAGAATGGCCATGATCTTATTGGCTGTTGAAGTAGGTTCATAAAGCCTTCTCCAGCTCCTATTCTTATATTCTTCTGCTCACATCACCAATACCATTCTTTTTTTTCTCTCTACATTTGGTCCAAGATGGTAATGAGATCTGGATCCAAAGATCTCTGGCATAGAAAAAACTTTCACTTGCTGATATACCTTCTATCAATCTGCTGAATGATTTCAAGTAGAACAAGAAACTGGATGAATTTGATCTGCCCTGCATTTGGTATATTTAATTTTAATAAAGAAAATTTCAGACAAATAGGTACAATTAAAATTGCATAAAGTCCATCATTTTCTTCCCAAGTTCTCTGAAGATCTGATGCCTTAAATTAGTGAAACATATTGGATTCATATCCGTGTCGGAATCAAAGAGTTGTGATGGATAGAAGGAGGGATCTTCTTCCATCTAGTCAAAGGGGTTACTTTGATGAAGCTTCTGGTGACTTCCATTCCAGTCAGTCTCTTTTCCTGTGGATCTGCATTAAAAGGGTATTCTTTGGAAAGGGAACCAATATTATTTCTATGATAAACATCTAGTTTGAGTGAAAGTGAAAAGTGATTTTCAGCTTGATGTTCTTTTCTTTGTGATCTTCAGTAAAGAGGCATGGCAACGTAATGATAAAGTTACTGATGTAGTACCCAGAGATCTGAAGACATAAATTTAAATCTCTGCATCTGTGGGGCTTAAATCCAAATCTTTAAACAAATTTGGAAAGAGGAATAAAGCTAGTAGTATTAATGATGACCCTGAAACACGAGGTTTTCTCAATGATCCCCGGAAAGTTTTCAGTTTTGCAATAGGTTAACTTCAAAGCAGGACTTTTATATATATCTTTAATGTGCCTTTATGAGGTGGCAGTATCAGGTTCTTCCCAAAGCCTGCTACTTCCAGTTTGTGAATTTTATATTATGTGCTGAGATATTTATTACATGCGGTTCTCAATAAAATATTAAAAATTACCAGATTGAATGGTTGCAGAGCAGAAATAAATCAAACAGCCCTTGGCTAATAATCACCAAATGGCCAATTAGACTAGCAAATAATGAAAATGAAAATCACCTGAAAGTCTTAAACATTACTACTTCCATTACACAAATCACAATGAAAATAATTAATTATTATTTCAAAAATGCTTGATGTTCCAATTTAATTTTGAAGGGTCTGGATTCACCTATCCAAACGCTTGCACACATGGCACTCAGCACTTGCTGTTTAACTGCCGTGCACTGATGATGCTTTCTGTGATTTTTAACATGCGTCTCCAAAATCATTTTGCACAAAGGAAAACATGCAACCTATTATGTTCATACTAGCTGTTTAAAAGTTGGCCAATTATTTCCCTATCTGCTGTTATTACCTATTAAGTGGGGGAGTCATGCTTGAAGTAAAATATATATCTGCTTCCATCGCCACTTCAGGCAGAGCCTTCACGTACATTGGTCATTTGATCAATTTCCATCTATGGCAATTGCTTGGAACTGAACACAACTTGTTTCTAAGCGACGCACACAAAATGCTTGAGGAATCCAGCAGTCCAGACAGCATCTATGGAAAAAAGTATAGTCAATGTTTCAGGCCGAGACCCTTTGCCAGGACAGGAGTGAAAGAGATGAGGAGTAGATTTAAAAGGTGGGGGAGGGGAGAGTGAAATACAAGGTGATAGGTGAAACTTGAAGGGGGAGGGATGAAGTAAATAGCTGGGAAGTTGACTGGTGAAAGGGATACAGGGCTGGAGAAGGGGGAATACGATAGGTGAGGTTAGAAGGCCATGGAGGAAAGAAGAGGGGGAAAAGCATCAGAGGGAGGCGATGGGCAGGCAAGAAAATAAGGTGAGAGAGAAAAGGGGATGGGGACTGGTGAAGGAAGGGGCAGGGAGGCTATTACTGGAAGATCGAGAAATCGATGTCCATGCCATCAAGTTGGAGGCTACCCAAATGGAATATAAGGTGTTGTTTCTCAAAACTGAGAGTGGCCTCATCGTGACAGTAGAGGAGGCCATGAACTGACTTATCAGAATGGGAATGGGAAATGGAATTAAAATGGATGGCCACTGGGAGATCCAGTTTCTTCTGGAGGATGGAGCATAGGTGCTCGGTGAAACAGTCTCCCAATCTATGTTGGATCTCACTGATAGACAGGAGGCTACATTGGGAGCACCAGGCACAGTATATGACCCCAACAGACTCACAGGTGAAGAGGTGCCTCATCTGGAAAGACTGTTTGGGACCCTGTATGGTAGTGAGGGACGAGGTGTAGGGGCAGGTGTAGCACTTGTTCCACTTGAAAGGATAAGTGCCAGGAGGGAGATCAGTGGGGAGCGATGAATGGACAAGAGAGTGATCCCTGCAGAAAATGGGGAGAGGGAAAGATGTGATTGTTGGTGGGATTCTGTTGGAGGTGGTGGAAGATCCAGAGAGTTACGTGCTGGATGTGGAGGCTGGTAAGGTGGTAGGGTTGTTACCATGGGCACTCGAATGGGTAAGGTCAGCCAATCTTTGTTTGGAAAGTGAAATTTACTGGAAAGGTAAGCAAACCAAAATCAATATAATTTTTCAAGATGACATCCTTTGCACTGAGGCCTTATTCACTCTGTTATGCTGGGCTGACTGCTTCATTTGCACACCCTACTCATTAAATAATATCACTTTAAAAAGCTTGATTTTACAGAAAATAGACTAAGTGAAAGCTGGTGTTTTTTTTTAAATAACTGATCATTTGATTTAGTGATCAGTGAGACTGAGAATTCCTCTTCAAATGAAAATAAATTTTGGTTGTTGAAAACTAAAAAGGAAAAACTGCCAATAGTGGAATTCTGAAACAAAAACTGAAAACACTCAATGGATCAGGCAGAACTTTTGGGAAAATGGAGACACCGCCTTCTCTCTCATTAGGAAGAGAGATAACTTTGTGGTATGTTGAATGCCGGGTGAAATGTGAAGTCTTTGGGGTAACTGCAAATCTGTGTCTTTGCTATTGCCTTGCTCATGCCTGAGTGCTCAGTGATGGTGCCGATGCTTTTTTTTTACCCATGTGGGGAGGGGGGACTGTTGCTCGCTGCCGCTTATGCCCGGGAGGGAGGGAAGCTGCGGGGGACTTTGGGGTTCTTACATTTAACTGTTGGTCATTTTTTGGGGCACTTCTCTGTTTTCGTGAATGTTTGCGAAGGAAAAGCATTTCAGGATGTATATTGTATACATTTCTCTGACATTAAATTGGACCTTTGAACTGTTGAAGTTTCAGGTGACCAGAATTCTGCATGTTGAAATCATCTGGGAAAGTTTTATGCTGGATGAATAAACAGACAGGAGAAATAAAATACTGCTGAAAAGTGAGGAGTCAAATTTACTGTGGGATACTTAATTGGAAAACTATCTCAATGTCTATCATACAGTAGCACCTACATTTATTGTGATGAAGTGCTTTGAGAAGCTGATCATGAAGCCTACCTACTCCTATCTGCAAAGTGACTTGGATCTGTACCAGTTGCCTACCTGCACAACAAGTCAACAACAGATGCCATTTTATTGACTCTCCACTCAGCTTTGGAGCATCTGTGCAGTCAAGATGCATACATCAGGATGTTCTTCATTAACTACAGCTCCGAATTCAGCATTATCATTCCATCACAGTCCATTCTATCACAGGAAAGGCTCTCTCCACCTTTGAGCACATCTACAAAGAGTGCTGGCTCAAGAAAGCAGCACCCTTCATTAAGGTGCCACACCATTCAGGCTCTCTTCTCTCTCTTACATTCAAGAAGGAGGCACAGGAGACTTAGGTTCAACATCACCAGATTCAGGAAGAGTTAATACCTTTCAACCATCAGGCTTCTGAACCAGCATGGATAACCTCACTCACCACAACACTGATCACTGAGCAAAACCTATGTATTCACTTTCAAGGACTCAACAATTAATTTCCTTGGTATTTGTTTATTTATATATTTCCTTACTTGTTTATTTGTCACTTTTTTTGTATTTTCAGAGGCTGCTTGTCAGTCTGTGTAGTTTTCCATTGATTGTATGTATTTCTTTGTTCTACTGTGAATGCCTGTGAATTTCAAGGTAGTATATGGTGACACAAATTATTTTCTACATCATAGGTGTCAAACTCAAGGCCCGCGGGCCATATCCGGCCCGGCGTACAATTATATCTGGACCGCGAGATCATTTTAGATAGATCTATTATTTTAATTATTAATGGCCTGGCGATATGAAGCCTATGATTGTAAGTTAATACCAATCATAAAAATAATGCTTGCTCAGCAGTCTTCTTCATAAGAAACGGAATTTGTGAAGTGAAACACTTTGTAGTTATGGCAGAGACTGAGACACATGAGAACAGGCTGAAAAAACGGAGGCAATGAAAGCTGCGTTTACACGCGCCCGACTGATCCGGCCCGCGTGAAGCTGCATTTTGCTCAATCCGGCCCATGACCTAAAATGAGTTTGACACCCCTGGTCTACATAATTTGAGCTTTAAACCTTAAGATGCTCAGAAATGAAGATAAAAGTGCTCTGTTTCAGAGTAAGATAATTTTCAAGATTATTAATGCCAATTTTTCTTGAGTCCTGTGAACAAATTTCTTGTATCCTGTCATCAATTACTACAACTATTTTGTGAGGTTTAAAAGCTTCATAATATTCTCTATGAATACTCCCAATTACAAAGATCATTGTGGAGCTCAAGTGTTCTTAACTTTGGGATCTTTTTATTGTTCTTTGCCTTCTAGATCTACATAAGTGACAACATATCCATTAACGCAAGAGGTTCTGCAGTTGCTAGAAATCCAGAAGAACAAACACAAAATGCTTGAGTAACTCAGCTGGTTAGGCAGCATCTATGGAGAGGAATGAATAGTCAATGTTTTGGTCTGAGGCCCCTCATCAGTACTGGAACAGAAGGGGGAAGAAGCCAGAATAAGAAGATGGGAGTGGGGAAGGATCTTTGGCTGGCAAGTGAGAGGTGATACCAGGAGTGGTGGAAGATGGGTGGGTAGGGGAGGGGTTGAAGTGAGAAGGTGATAGATGGAAGTGGTAAAGGGCAAAGGAAGAATAGTAGAGTGGACCGTGGGAGAAAGGGAAGATAATTTGTGACCTACACTTCTTGCAAATCTTATTTCCACTAAACTCAAGCTTGATTTTGATTTTAACAGTTTAAGGATACATTTCTATTATTGATTTTTATAGACATGGTAACAAAGTCCCTGTCTGCATCTCCGCTGGATGTAAGATCATGTGGTACCTTTCGGTAAGGTGAACAAGGGTGTTCTCAAAGATGATGTGTCAACCTCCATTACACACACACATTTGTCAAATCCTCTCATTGTAATTATATTTTTGCTTTAAGAAAGTTGCTCAATTTCTCATATTAATAAGGTGATCATGCTTAAATAATACTTAGCGGGTCATATACTTTTACAATGTTAAGAGTATTTGGTAACTGCTAATTGATTTATTACAGTCACATGTACAGAGATACAGTGAAAAGTATGTGTTGCGTGCCATTCAGCCAGTTTATTCCAAGTTTAAGTACATTGATGGAATATGGATGATAAAAGAAAAACACAAAATGCAGAGTATGGTGTTACAGTTACAGAGAAAGTGCAGTGCCAGTAGACAAATAAAGTACAAGGACCATGACAGAGTAGACAGACAGATTAAAAATTCATCTTTATGTGTAAGAAGTTAGCTCAAGAGTCTTATAACAGTGGCAGAACAATTATAATACATTGTGTGTAATGAACAGATCACTGAAGCCATCTTGCAAAGTCATGCTCTGGTGCCATCTTATGCATCAAAGCTATTTGGCTAATTTCTAGTGTTCAATTTCTGAGCAAGCCATGTTTTCCTTTACTTCACTGAGCTCCATTAACCTTGAGCTTAGATACAACAATGGGTCATGCCATCTGCAGAAATTCTCTGCTGGCTCAGCAATAGTTGGATGTAGAAAGGGAAGATGGGAGAATAAGTGCAGGGCCCTAGTGGCGGGCTTTGTCAAATGGTGCAAACTGAGTCATCTGCAGCTCAACGTCAGTAAGACAAAGGAGATGGTGATGGACTTTAGGAAGACTAAGCCTGCACTGCTCCCTGTTACTATTGATGGTGAGGACGTGGATGTGGTGAGGACCTACAAGTACCTGGGGTGTGCATCTGCATGATAGATCTGAGTGGAGCACCCACACAGCCTGTGTACAAGAAAGGTCAGAGTTGCTTCTCCTTCCTGAGGAGACTGAAGACCTTTGGAGTATGCAGACCTCTCCTTCACATTTTACCAGTCTGTTGTTGCCAGTACAATCTTCTATGCAGTGGTGTGCTGGGGCAATGACATCAACACGTGATGCGAACAGGCTCAATAAACTGATTAGAAAAGCTGGCTCTGTTATAGGAGTCAAACTGGACACACTGGAGGCTGTGGTAGAACAAAGGACCCTCTGGAAAATCCTGGCAATTTTGAACAATGTTTCTCACCCTCTGCATGCCACCTTGGCTGAACAGTGGAGCACTTTTAGTAACAGACTAAGACAACAGTGCTGCTCCAAAGAGCACTGTATGAGGACAACCTTACCCTTGGCCATTAGGCTCTATAATGAGTCAACCTATAGCCGGGGAAGTGATGATCCCTTCCTTTTTGACTGTTTGCGGTAACTTAGTTTTTATTCTTTCTTACTTCTCTTCTAATATTTGTATATCTGTGCAGTTGAAATGCTGCTGTGACTCTGTAATTTCCTTTGGGGCCATGAAGTATCTATCTATCTAGTTGCCTTACACATTCTTTGTATCAGCATTGCAGAGTAACCATCATATGCCGTAGGGCATTTAGTTTTACATATACATTTTCTAACGGGTTTAAATATATTCTAAGCCAAGGATTTATCCAATTCTTTTCAAAATAAGTTAGTGGATGGATAAATAAGCTCCGTTGCTTTTGATGTAATCTGTTCAACAAATCCATCACTCCTTTGGGAAGAAAGGTATTTGCAAATGCTAATTTTGTTTCCATCATGTCAACTTGAGCAAATGTACAACTCTACTAATCACCTGTAGAGTGGCAGAAAATTGAAATGATGTTTGCCTGCAGCAACAAATAATCCTCTTGCATCATAGGAGGCATTGTTCCTTACTCCCAGCTGAAATGTGTGGGTACAGTTCCATAGCAGGCACGGTATTCACTGTTTATTCCATGTACTTTGGGGTTTAGTCGAAAATGGTACTCTCACCTTTACTCCAAGCCGAACTATTACATGTCCTGACATAATAACAGACTTATCCGTGATAATGATAATAGCCAGCATAATTTTTCAATAGTTTTATTCCAGCAACAATTTCATCTCAAATAGGGCTTCCTTTTTTTTCACCTCATTAGAATTTGTAATTCTTGCTAAGACAAACTGTTCTTTTATTGTTCTTTTCTTTAGAGGATTAATTTTTGCTCAGTTTTATTTAACTTATCCATGAATCTGTGTGGAATCATAAGTGTCAACTAAGAACCCGATTAAGGAGGAGTAGATGTGATTGGACCTGACCAAACATGCCTCTGCTGCTGCCCTAATCAAAGCCACAGATACAGAACCAATGAAAGTACTTAATATAAAGAAAAATACTGTAGTTATTGAATGCCAGATGCTTCTTTCCTGGAGTATCACAGCACATGTTCCACTCAGTATTCCTAAACCATTTTCAATTTCCTCACCGATGATCTTTCCTTCATAACAGAGGTTAGAAATGCAAAGCTACCCAAATGATTGCTCAGTTCCATTCATTAGGGGTGAATGCAGAAGACAAGCAAAGGGTTTCAGCGCTGAATGCCTGTCTTTTGATCGCTGCTGGAGAAGGAGTCTGTGAGTGACCTGTCACTGTTTTGTTACGCAAGGGGTGGGTGTTTGGGGCTTGATGTTAGTGTTCTGTTAACTTTTTTGTGCAGGGGAGGGTTTGTTTTTTGGGGCCAAGGTTCCTGTTCCCTTTTGTGTGGTTGAGGGGGGTTTTGGAGCATTGAGATCGGGATGCCATTCTTTTTTATACAGGGGTGGGGTTGATGCTTCTCTCTGAACAACTTTCATGTTCTTTCATTGTTTTGTGGCTATCTGGAGAAGACAAATTTCAGCATTTCAATGCATGCTTTGATAATAAATGAACCTTTGAAAATGTAGCAATCCATGCAGCAAGAGTAGAACCATACCTAGCCATGTACTGATGATGATGTTTAGTTATGTTCACTCTGCACAATTGCTAGGCGGTGGCAAACACTGAATTGTCCACCGTCAACATTCCAGGAGCATAACTATTCTGATGAACAGTCTTGAAATTGGTTACTATGTGGTGAATTATTCACTTAATGCATCCCTGCAACCAACCCACAAATGGCTTGAGCTGATCATGAATAGTTCAAGGTGGAGCCCAACAAAATTTTAAGAATCTGTGTTGGATACTAATTGTGGAATTTGTCAATAGTGTGCATATCTCATAAGTTAACTGAATTGAAACTGTGATGGACTATCCTTCACAGATTTCATGAACTCTTTGAAGCTGTTTTATATGGTCAGTCACACAGTTTTCTACTGTCTCAGTGACCTCACTTAGTTCCACTTTTACCCATCTTAAGGGTTCTAAGTATTGCAGCAAAGGACACCATTCAGTACCCATCCAAAATGCCTGTAGAAGATGGTGGTATGGACCAACAATGGTGGTCCTTCCTTTGAAGGTAGTCCTGCAATGTTATTAGGTACAATATTAAAATTTGTGTGTCTCATATTTATTTCATTTTATGTTACGTAATGTTACCCAGGTCTTCTGTGTTTTGGATATGGGTAAGACTTTTTTTTAAACCAATATTATATTCTTTTTATACTCTGATTTTTTTGCCCGATCTTCCTTTTTTGTGTGCAGGGAAAGGGATTTGTGGGTTGATGAGCCTGTTCCATTTTTGTTCCTTTTTTATTGTGCAGAGAAGAGGGATTTGGGGTTGATGATTGTGTTGCTGTTTTTTACTTTATTGCTTTCATGGCTATCTGTAAAAGAGGAATTTCAGAGTTGTATACTTTGATAATAAATGAACCTTTGAACTTCTGATTTAGTTTTCTTCTCAACATAATAGGAAGCCTACTGAGCCTGTCTCAGTTCATCGAATAATCCCATTCCCACTGATGGTTCTCTGTAAACTATTCTTCTCAAATTCCTAACAACAGCTCTGAGATTTGTCATGATAAACTCACTGGGACCAAATTTGTAGTGGCCACTAACCCAAAAACTGAGATGTAGATGCCCAGAAAAGCTTATCAATGAAAGTCATAATGAACATACCCTTGACAAATTTTATGGTGCCCTGCTTAAAAAATAGTGATCAGTAACTAAATCAGCAATAATGTTTAAAGGGATGTCAATTCTTTCTGAATTTTGACACTCAGATATTGAAAGTGGCAAAATTGCTGAATTGGTGAAAGTGATGTTTTTGCTTGTTATTGGACCTTCAAAAAGTAAATCAATTTTATTTTGGCCACCTTTTCACTTGTTACTGATTTTATAGCCACATCAGTAATCTTCTCATCTTTCCGATAACTAATTTCCAAAAGACTGCAGGTGTAGAATTATCAAGGAGATTTTGGTGAACTAAAATAGATTTTAAAGTAAAACTCTTAGAATTATTCATGAGCTCTGCGAATTCCCATTGATTTTAAAATCGATGAGCTCATATTACAAAACATGGTTAACTAAATGAATCTGAAGAATCCAATTACATTTTGTATTAAGTTTGAAGTTGGTTTTTAAGGTACCATAATTCAGTTATTGACAAGCCTAAGATCTAACTGATAAAAGTACAATAGAGATTATGAGGTTACCAAGGTCAGTTCATGATCTGTCCTGATTTAGTCACTCACAGAATGGATAATAGTGCAGGCACCTTAGGTCCCACACCACCAGGTTCAGGAACAGTTATCACCCTTCAACCAACAGGTTGCCGAACCAGTGTGGATAACTTCACTCACCTCAACACTGAGCCGATCACAGAACACAATCTATAGATCCATTTTCAATGAATCACATTCTCAGAATTGTTTGTTCATTTAATTAATTTTTGTTTTTTTTGCACAGTTTGTATTCCTTTATACATTAGTTGCTTGTCAGTCTTAGTGTGTAGTCTTCCATTGATTCTATTGTATTTCCTTGTATTATTGTGAGTGCCTACAAGAAAATAAATCTTAGGGTAGTATATAGTGACATATATGTACTTTGATAATAATTTACTTTGAATTTTGAACTTAACAATGGGATCAATCTGTCAGTCAAATGCTGAGCGAAAAAATCATTCGGGGTTCCCTCCCGAGTTGACCCTTTGTTGAGCAAGATATATCATTTTGTGAAGAGATGATTGGACTCTGAAACAGGAATAACCAGCCTCAATAACCACGATACAATACCTTTCACAAGTTTAGTATCTCTAACATGATAAAACGTTCCAAGTCTATTATTAGGAATGTGAATAATGAAATCTGACACCAGCCTAAAGAAAACAAGCCATGATGGCATATCATCAAAACCTTGTTCAAAGAACTAAGTTTTTATGGAACATTAGAGATGGAAAGGTTTACATGAGGGTCATCCAGAGCATGGAACCACAATGGCTAAAGACATACATTGTAGCAAGCAAGGTTGCTCAAGAGTTCAGAATTGGAAGAGTGTAGATATTCTGCAAGTTTGGAGCTCTTTCAAAATACTTGGACTTGGCATTCTATAGAACGCACTCCATTGCAATTAAATTAAAAGCCTGAGCAGTTGTTTTTTTTTTCAATGCACTAGACATTTTATAAAATGAATCATGTTTTCTTCAATTTTTGAAACTTATCAAAAGCAACTTGGTTTCTTTTCCGTGTTGCCCAAAACATAAACAAAGCTATGAATATCCTTACAATGCACTGGCCGCTGCCAGAAAATATTTTGTGGAAGCAAGTCTTGGACCCAAAGAACAGATTAAGGATAACTATAATAAAAATCCAACAACCTTCTTCAACACTTACCTCAGCAATTCTAGAAATTTCAATAGATTTATTCCCCATGAGTTTGGTGAGTGGGTGAATTCAGCCCATCAATAAACAATAATTTCTTATATCTATTATATTCTTTTATAGTTTGTGTTCTGCACTTAAATGTGATGAGCATATTTTATGTTTTCCTGTCCATATCTATTCAGAACTATTTTCTCCATGAGCTTTTTCCTTTCCCTTTTATCAGCATTCAAATTTGTGGCCAAGCATTGGATAGACTGTGAATGTCTACATTCACTTCTGAAAATGCCTGCAGTTCTGTAGCACCTTTTAGTTGGGGAATTTAATTATCTTCTCAATTATACATAGAAAGTAATCTAATAAACAAAAAAAAAACAACTTTAGTAGGCATCAGCAAAAAGGAAATTAACTACAATTTAATAGCAACATATAAATTAAATCCAAATGTGTACATTGTAAAATAAGCTAGTATAATGCTACATATATCTTTGTTTACTTGCATTGTTTTTACTATTAACATTTTTAGAGAGGAACATGTCCTACTCTTTATACATTTTAAAACCAACATACAAACGAAACATAGTTTACCATAGTCTTATTGAAAGCAATTTCTATGTTACTCAATAATAATCAAAATAGATTTTTCATACATTGTTTCTTGCAAAAACAACCAATTGAGCAAATAGGTGTACCTACACAGGTTTCAAAGATGGCATATTTCAATGTCTTCCACCATTTTGATAACTTCAATCAGCTTGTCTTAATAAGCCTCTATTCACCTCCACCACCATCAGGAATTTCTTAGGGCCTCTATTTCATTCTTCAACAAATACTCAACCAGTTCCCCTCCACCAACTCTGTCATCCATTTGACAGAACATGTCATTATCTTTAACTTCTCTTCCAACTGTGGCCATATGAAAGCTTAGCCATGGGCATATACATGGTGTGGGAATGGGAAGAAAATTTCCTCTTGCTTCTAGTATGATATTTATATGTTAGGGTCGATGTCATGGAGTTGTACAGCATAGAAACTAGTCCTTAAGCTCAACATATCAATGCCTTCAATCACACCTAACAATGCTAATCTCACTTGCCCATATTAATTTCATATTAAGAGGCTCATTCAAAATGCCTCTTTAATGATATTCCTGATCCTGTTTCTACCATCTCCTGTAGAAGCTCATTTGTAGATATCAGCTTCTCAATTTCTCCAGGCCCCCTTTAAACCTTCCCTCTCTCACCTCAAGTCTATGCCTTCCACAGTATCTAAGTAATAATGATGCTCCAGTCTATTTCTTGTAGCTCTCCATCTACTGCTGCAGGGTCTGTCAAAAACCAACAGCCTAAATAATGATGGTGTGTGAATGAGAAATAGGGAGCAAAGTGTGTGACAATCTTCTCAACTGTCTACTGTGTTATATATTGCCATCATTAAGGAGATAATTATAAAACTTAGAATTATTTACATATAATTATCAAGTTTATAATTATCTCCTTAATGATGGGTCACTAAATGGTATTCTTTATTGGCATTGATATTTTATGTTACAGAATGTCAGGGGTAGCTCTACTACCTCTAGATGTAAATAATGTTTTATTATTATGTGCTATGAACTCTGATTTAAATTTATTAAGTAAAAATTCAGACTGCAGAAGATTTGTTGTTTGGATGATGTGTGGTCTACATTTAAACATAACTTTAAAAATCTTGGGCGTTTTTAATTCAGAGGATCTGTCCAGCGTCCAGCATGTAAGTGCCATTACAGAGAAGCATTGCAGCACCTCTACTTTCTTAGAAGCTTGTGAGGATTCAACATGTCATATAAAACTTCTATAGTTGCATGGTGGAGAGTATACTGTCTGGTTACATCGTGACCTGGTATGGAAACACACAAACCCCTGAATGGAAAAACATACAAAAAGTCATGGATATGGCTCAGTCCACCACAGGTAAAGCCCTCCCTACCATTGAGCATATATACTAGGTACACTATCGCAAGAAAGCAGCATCAATCATCAAGGGCCCCTACTATCCAGGCCATGCCCTTATCTCACTGCTGCCATTAAGAAGGAATACAGAAGCCTTCAGTCTCACACAACCAGGTTTAGAAACAGTTAATATTCCTCAACTATCAGGCTCCTGAACCAGAGTCGATAACGGAACTGATTCCACAACTGATGGACTCACTTATTTATTATTATAATAAATATGTTTTTTCATTTTTTCATTTTTGCACAACTTTGAACAATGATTGCTTGTCTATCTTTGTGTGCAGTTTTTCATTGATTCCATTGTATTTACTGTGAATGTCCGCAGGAAAATTAATCTCAGCGTAGCATATGGTGACATATATGTACTTTGATAATAAAGTGTGATTTCTCTAGAATAGTTCTCATTGGAACTTATTTCCAGGTAAAGATATATTAGACACATAAATTGAGCTCTGAACTTCTATTTCATGTATTATGCCTGATGTTTTTTTCATTGTCAAGCATGCATGAAAAGCCGTTATCATTTGCTTAACACCCATACATATATCTCCTTGAATGTAAATGGGACAGAAACATCACATCCTACTCAGATCTATCTCATGAAAAATGTATCCAGAAGCCTAGTTTTACCATCACTGAGATAGTTGACATTCGAGGAAGACATTTGCACCTGGACTATATTCTTTGTTAAGGTCAAGTCTACATGGCTGAACTTTTTGCCACAGGATCTTTTGAAGCAGCCACAGCAGATCTCTGCTGTCTCACAAATCACAACTCTACAGGAAAGTCATTTTTATTACATGATCTCCACTCTACAAGAATATATTCTCTTCTCCCTAGAATATATTTAATTTCCCAGGACTTAGATGACCATGGTGGTTGCCTCTCTCTTTCATCAGCCTCTGCCTCTTCCATGGCGATAAACTTATTGATGCACCATCAATAACTCTCGGAGGCGTGAGGCGAGATATAGGCTTTTATTCGCTGGAAGAGAGCAGTCAGCAGCAAGTGACCACAACATGACATCCTGGAGACTGAGGGAGGAGCAGTGCCTCCAATCGCCTTCATACCGGGGTCTGTGGGAGGAGCCACAGGACCAGTCAGCCGGGGGGCGTGTCCAGACAGGTATATGTAGTTCACCACACTTATGTACTCCCTGCTCTGTCAAGTGTGCTTTTTTAAGGTTTGACAAACTGCAGAATGCTGCACAGCACAGTGTAGGAGGTACTTGAAATTGGGTGAGGCTGTATCCATGATTGGGCATCTAGTCTCAGTGAGCTGTTACTGTTAAAGTGCAGGCATATTTCAGTGCACTTAATACATGTGTGATCCAATTTCCAGGCATGTATTCATTCAGAGATCTCATACAATGGCAACCCCTCATAAAATATCTGATGTGTTTTGAAAAGGAACATTAACCCAACAACAGAAAATAAACTCAGTGACTACTTTATTAGGTACTCCCGTACTCATGCTCATTAATGCAAATATCTGAGTAGTTAATTGTGTGGCTGCACCTCAATGCATGAAAACATGCAGACATGGACGAGAGGTTCAGCTATTGTTCAGACCAAACATCAGAATGGGGAAGAATTATGAGCTAAGTGGCTTTGGCTGTGGAATTATTGTTGGTAGCAGACAGGGTATCTCAGAAACTACTGATCTCCTGGGATTATCACACATAACAGGCTAGAGTTTACAGAAAATGGTGTAAAAGAAAACCAACAAAAAACATCTAGAGACTGTGAGTTCTATGGTGAAAATGTTGTGTCATTGAGAGGGGTCAGAGGAGATTGACCAGTTTGGTTCAAGCTGACAGGAAGGCAACAGTAACTCCAATAGCCATGCATTGCAGCAGTGGTGTGCAGAAGAGCATCTCTGAATGCACAACCCATTGAACCTTGAAGTAGAAAGGCTACAGTAGCAGAAGACCATGAACAAACATTAAGTGGCCACTTCATTACAGACAGGAGTACCTAACAAAGTGGCAACTAATTATATATTATTTACTCAGTCATCTTGTATGAAGCCTAAACCTGTTTCCTTCTTGTTGTAGCCATAGAGCACTACAGCACAGAAACAGGCCCTTCAGCCCATCCAGTCCTTGCCAACTTATTCTCCATATCATTTATAGAATTATCTACAGAAATCATCTTCGGGGTCAAAAGTTAATTTCATTGCTTCTAATACCGATTCAACATCAAGGCAAGAATCCGCTAAAACTTTGCATTCTTGACATTGGCAAGATCTACATGGGTGAACTTGACTGTTGGAGCTGCACAACTGATCTGCTGTAATTGGTAGTATGTTTAATATTGCACCTAATTTTCTTTCACATTGATCTCACCAGCAACCTTCATGGAATAAGGATCACAGTCATTAAAATTGTAGGTAACCTTGCATCCATATCCATGCGAAGGTGAAAGCTTCACATTTCCACTGCACCTTTTGTGAAAAGAGTCTGTGGTAGATCTTTAATATAAATAGAAAATCCTGGAAACAGCATCTATGGAAAGATAAACATACTAAACCTATTAGGTGGAAGACCCTTTGTTAGTCTCGGACAAGTGAGAAAACGTGTTTGTTTTGTGCTGCAGGGAGATGAGATTAGGTGGTGGACAAGTTAATAACTCATTGGGGTGATTGATAAGTTCATGGCCTAGGGTAGAAGGAGATGAGTTATTAACTTCAAACTTTCTGCATAATCACTTAAAGTTGACCTGCATGTGCATGTAACGAGAGCTGTATAGCTCATCTCCATCTACCTTAGGCCACAGACTTATCAATCACCCATCTGTGGATACTTTCTGGATGTCCAAGATCTGTATGCTCCATGACCGCTGGACTAAGTGTGTAAATGTAGGAGAGGACTATGTTGAGAAATAAATGTGCTAGATTTTCTAAAATTGACTCCTTCTACCTTAGACCACGAACATATCAATCACCCCTTGTATATCGAGTCTCTCTGATGCAGAGGGGGCTGTACTGGGAACACTCGATACAGCTGTCAAAGTGGTCTCCAGTATACATTGTGTCTCAACAAAGTGGTCCTCCAGTCTATGTTGTTTTGGGATATAGCAGGTGGACAATCTCACAGCCAAAATTTTAAGATAGAAAAAGCAAATGGTCTGAAATTTCTCTCCCCCTGACTCAAAAAGTAAATAATGCAAAGCATGACTAATGAGGTTGTGTTCATGGGCAACTTTGTAAACAGTGGCATCGCCACAGCAACTCTCACCATCCACATTCCTCTTTTGCATTAGACGCAGGAGAGTGCTAATGCTGGAACCTACACCAAAAGCAAAATAAAACATCCAGACTGGAAACATGGACTGTCCATTTCCCTCCATAGATACTGCCTGACCCAGTGACTACTTCCAGCAGCATCTTTGGCAGAATTATCCTGCACTAACATATCCTTGGCAGTAGGGAGAGTGAATAAGGTGCAAGGTATAGCTATCAATGAAAAACTGGGTATGAGTATGTGGATATTCTACAGAATGCAGTTAGAAGTTGATTGGGTATTTACTTGCTTACTTGTTTAGATATATGGTGCAGACTAGGCGCTTCTGGCCCGGCAACCTCTGACAACCCGGATTTAACCCTAACCTAATCATGGGACAATTTATAATGACCAGCTAACCTACCAGGTACGTCTTTCAACTGTGGGAGGAAACCAGAGAAAGTGCTTGCATTCCATGGGAAGGATGTTCAGAGACTCCTTACAGAGGGCACTGAGAGTGAACTCACTGATGCCCCAAGCTGTAATAGCATCGCACTAACTGCTATGCTGCTGTTTAGTACAGACTTACAGGTGCTCTGAGCAAGGAAGTGTCCAGTCTTACCTTACCCAGTTGTCAGGGATGACCACTAATATTCTGCACTTCTTGCATCTCTGGGTAATAGTCAGCTCAGTAAAGTTACTGCCTTCTCAACGCCAGTAACCCCAATCCTGTGCTCAGAGTCAGGTTTATCATCAGAGAAATATGTGGTGAAATGTGTTGTTCTGTGGCAGTAGTACAGAGCAAAATATAAAAATGACTATATATTACTAAAAATAAATAACGCCAAGGATGAAGAGCGAGGTGGTGTTCATGAACTGTTCAGAACTCTGATGGCAGAGGGGAAGAAGCTGTTTGTAAAACATTGAATGCGAGCCTTCAGATTCCTATATTTCCTGTCCAGACCGGTGAACATCCTTAAGACATCGGAGCAGAATTAGACCATCTGGCCCATTGAGTCTGCTCCGCCATTCAATCATGGCTGATCCTTTTCTCCCCCTCCTCCTCAACCCCAGTTCCCAGCCTTCTCCATGAAATCTTTGATGCCATGTCCAATCAAGAACCTATCGACCTCTGCCTTAAATGCACTCAATGACCTGGTCCCACAGATGCACGTGGGAACAAATTCCACAAATTCACCACCCTTTGGTTAAAAAAATGTTTCCGCCCTTTCTCTGTTTGAAAGGGTCGGCCGTCTATCCTGAGGCTGTGCCCTCTAGTCCTAGACACTCCCACCATAGGAAACATCCTTTCCACATCTACTTTGTCTAGGCCTTTCAACATTTGAAAGCTTTCAATGAGATCCTCCCCCCATTCTTCTGAATTCTAGTGTGTACAAAGCCAGAGCCATTAATGATGGATGCCATCTTTTTGAGGTACCTCCCTTTGAAGATGTTCTCAGTGGTGGGGAGGATTGTCCCATTATGATTTGGCTGAGTTTTACAACCCTTCACAGTTTCTTTCGATCCTGTGTATTGGAAATTCCATGCTAACTGGTGATGCAACCAGACAGGATGTTCTCCACTGTTCATTATTGAAATTTGCTACAGTTTTTGGTGACATACCACATCTCCTCAGACTCCTAAGGAAGTATAGCCACTGGCGTGCCTCCTTCATAAGTGCATCAATTTGTCGGGCCCGGAATAGATCATCTCAGATGTTGATGCCCAGGAACTTGAAGCTGCTCACCCCCTCCATCGGGTGACCCCCAACGAGAACTGGTGTGAATTTTTTCAACTTCCCCTCCCTGAAGTCCATAATCAATCCCTGGACTTGCTGCTATTGATTATAAGCTTGTTATTGCAGCCATACTGAACCAATGGATCTATCTCACTCCTGTATACCTCACCACCTTCTGAGATACTGCCAACAACAGGAGGAAGTATCACTGGTGAATTTACAGAGCTGTGCCTAGCCACACAGTCATGAATTTAGGAGTGTGGAGAGGCAGGCTATGCACAGATCCTTGATGTTCACCTGTGTTGATTATCAGGAGGAAATGCTATCACTGATCCACACAGACTGTGGTCTCTCGATGGAGAAGTTAAGGATCCATTTGCAGAGGAAGGTACAGAAGCCCAGGTTTTGAAGCTTGGTTAGTATTGAGGGGACGATAGTGTTGAACACGGAGATGTAATCGATAAGCAGCAGCCTGAAGTACAGTATGTATTGTTGAGGTCCAAGTACTCCAAAGTCTAGTAGCATTGGAGTCACTGTGGACCTGTTTTGATGGTGGGCAGACTGCAGCGGCACCACATCTTGTACAGGATATTCTAGTCATAATCAACCTCCCAAAGCAATTCGTCACAATAGACGTGAGTGCTACCAGGCAGCTCACCCTGCTCTTCTTGGGCTCCAGAATAATTGATGCTCTATAGAAGTGGGTGGGAACGACTGACCACAGCAGTGAGAGGTTGAAGATGTTCTTGAATACTCCAGCCAGCTGACTGGCACAGACATTCACCGCCCTGCTAGGTACACTAGCGGGGCCTGCTGCCCTGTGAGGGTTCACACTCTGGAAGGATGTTCTGATGACAGCCTCCAGAACAGCAACCACAATGTCACCGGATGCTGCGGACGTGCACGCAGGGGTAGCTTCATTCTCCCTTTTGAAGCACACACATTGAGCTCCACGGGTAGTGAAGCATTGCTGACGTTTACACTGTTAGGTATCGTCTGGTAAGTGGTCATGCCAATTAAACTATGCCACCGCTGTCGTGCTTCCGATGTGTCTCTGACTCCATTGCAGATATTGGCTGCGAGGCGCACATGGTCTGCACGTGACCGTGTCGATTTCCTCTGAGTGCTCTGGCTCTCATTCTCACCCCAAAGCTGAGCAGATTAGTGGGTCATTTGGCTACTGTAACTCCTTTGTATTGTGTAGATGAGCGTTACAATCTGGAAGTCGTCGATGCAACGTAATAAGAATAAAATAAGATTAATGTAGGATTAGTGTAAAGCAGTGCTTCCTGTCCCATGACCTAAAGAGCCTGTTTTGTTTAGTGTGATTATACATTCAGATTCCCTTCCTCCATTAACCCAGATCCCTTGATCCACCTACTGTCAAAAATGGTACCAATCCCTCCTGTGACTATTCTAAGTGATTGAACCTACATAGCTGGGTGGAGAATTTTCAAGATTCACTGTGCCCTGACTTGGAGAACTCTATCTATTTTCAAAGTTCAAAGTATGTATGCAATATATAACCTTGAGATCTGTCTCCTTACAGCAGTCCCAAAACAAAGAAACCAAAAAAAAAAGATCAACAAACACCTAATGTGCAGAGAGAGAAGAAAACAAATTGTGTAAGCAAATAGCATTTAGAATGAAAGTGAGTCCTCAGACACGGAGCCCGGAGCAGGCCACAGCCGCAGTCTTGGTTCGACGCGTAGTGGAGCAATCGTCATGGAGACCGCAGTCAGGAAAGCCCGGAGCAGCCAGAGGAGGCCACAGCTTCAGCCTCAGTGCAGCGAAGAGCAGAGTAAACGTCGCATAGCAGCAAGCGTATTTCTGTGACTGTGATTCCCCAATCCCACCCCATGCTTGGTTTCTGGACAGTTCAGCAGAGGAAAATACCATCCCTATGCCTGAAAATCTGGGGTTGCTGGCAGTGCTGCTCAAAGGGCTGGAAGGCCCTAATCTGTGCAGTATCTCTAAGTGAAATAAACTAAATTTTAAAAAATCACCTTTAATGAGATTACCTCACATTCTTTAAAATAAGTATCAGCCCAAACTGCATAATCTTTTGTATATGAAACTCTCCAACCCAGGAACTAATATGGTACTCCCAGTAAAATTCTACATGCATTCTCACCAAAGTGCTTTATGACTGTGGTGTTGTAGTGCAATGGATAGATAACTGGATTGTATTGTAATGCTGCCACAAAACAACACATTTCATGTCATAAAAAGCAACGATAATAAACCTGATTGTGATTCTAATTCTGATTACCAGCTAGAGATATGAACCACTAATTCAAAGAAGTGACTTTCAAATTTCCAGCTGGTAAATTTATACTCAATTAATTAAATAAATGTGAGATTTTAAAGAAGTCTATTCTCACTATTGATAGCTTTCTGATTACCATAAAAACACATTTGGTCCCTCAGGGAAGGAAATTTGTTGTCTTTCACTAGAGATTCTGCAGAAACTGGAAAATCAGAGCAACACACACAAAATGCTGAAGAAACACAGCAGGTCAAGCAGTTTCTAAGGAAATGAATAAACAGTCAATGTTTCAGGCCAAAGCCCTTCTTCAGGACTGAAAAGGAGGTAGGGGGGAAATGCAAGAATAAAAAGAGTGGTGGGAGGGGAAGGAGGAATAGCTAGAAGATGGTAGGTGAAGCCAGATGGGAGGAAAAGGTAAAGGGCTGGAGAAGAAGGAATCTGATAGGAGAGGAGGGTGGCCCATAGGAGAAAGGAAAGGAAGAGGAACACCAGGGGCTGGTGATAGGCAGGTAGGGAGAAGACATAAGAGGCTAGAGTGGGGGAAAAAGATGACGGAAAGGGGAGGGAGAAGTCGAGATTCATGCCATTGGGTTGAAGGCTACCCAGACGGAATATGAGATGATGTTCCTCTACCCTATGAGTGGCCTCAGCGTGGTAGGAAAGGACGCCATGGACCAACATTACAGAATGGGAATTAAAATGGCAGGCCACCGGGAAATTCCACTCTGGACAGATGGAGCAGAGGTGTCAACTTTGCTTGTTCTCCCTCATATATGATCCCAGACTCTCAGATGAAGTTTGCTTTTACTTACCCCCTCAGGCGTTATCTGTGATGTCTGGATCTCATGAGCAAATACTATAAATAAGGGGCATTCAAGCTTTAAGTAGGCCTTGGGAGACTTCTGGCATTTCCCTAGGGAAAGTAGTTGTTTTTTTATGTAATTGATTAGATAATTTTTCCAATCACAATAAGATGAAGCTATCGGATTTTAAATGTCAAGTCAAGTCACTTTTATTGTCATTTCATCCATAACTGCTGGTACAGTGCATGGTGAAAATGAGACAACGTTTTTTCAGGACCATAATGTTATGTGACACAGTACAAAAACTAGATTGAGCTATGTAAAAAACAACATGGAAAAAAATACACTTGACTACAGACCTACCGAGGACTGCATAAAGTGCACAATAGATAATAAACAAGACAATAGGGCAGTAAGGTGTCAGTCCAGGCTCTGCGTATTGAGGAGTCTGATAGCTTGTAGAAAGAAACTGTTACATAGTCTGGTCGTGAGAGCCCGAATGTGTCGGTGCCTTTTCCCAGACGGCAGGAGGGAGAAGAGTTTGTATGAGGGGTGTGTTGGAAAATTTGATACCTTGTGACTCCAGCTTGACATACTAAAGTCTACTCATTACTTTTACTCATGACTTTCTCCAGGACTTCCCTTCTAGATTTTGGGGGCAAAATATTTCTTCTTGCTGCTTTTAAACCACTACTGGCTACTGTTGTACTCACCTCCCATTATCTGGTTCCATTATAGAAGTGTGTACCATTAATTATTTAATATCTACTTAGTATCCATTTAATATGAGTAATTACAGGCTAATTGTTATATATTCATCACAATCCTGCATTAGCTAAGGGTTACTCAGATCATGGTTTTTATATTTGATGGCATAAAATCTTCACTCCTACCACCTATTCATATAATGTGGAGAGGATATTTCCTATAGAGGGGGAATCTAAGACCAGAGGACACGGAACAGCGGGACCTCCATTTAGAACAGAGATGAAGAGAAATTCCATTAACCAGAGGGTGGTGAAACTGTAGAATTCATTGCCATTGATGGATGTGGAGGCCAAGTTGTTGTGTATATTTAAGGCAGAGATTGATAGATTCTTAATTAAAGGTTATAGGGAGAAGGCAGGAATTGAGGCTGAGTGCAATAATAAATCAGCCGTGATGGAATGGCAGTGCAAACCCAATCGGTCAAATGACTTAATTCTTCTTCTAGTTTTATGGATTTGGATTTGTAGATCTATGTAATTCCAGGATTTTTGACCTTGCTTAAGCAAATCTCAGTACCAAGGGTAAAAAGAGTGATTCTAGTTGAAGACGTCCAAAGTGGGCATTCCCTGGATGAGAAAGGATGTCAGGATGACGCAGCAGTTAGCATGGCTACCTCACAACCTCAGGGGCCCGGGTTCAATCGAAATTTCCAGCACTATCCCTCTAGAGTTTGTACATTCTCTCTGTGACTTTGTAAGTTTCTTTCCACATCCCAAAGTAGAGCTGGTAGATTAATTGGACCTTAGCATAGATCAGTGCCTAATAATTGAAAAAGTTGAGAGAGGACAGGTTTTATGGTGACAAGGGAATTAGAGGAGGAGGGGGAACAGCTCTGATGGAATTTCAGTGCTGGGAAAGGCATTGGCACAATGGAGTGAATGTCCTTGTCTTTCATGAGTAAGTAAGAATGCCTTTCTCTTAATCATTAACATTGAGCTCTAATTCTGTTATGCCCTCCATAGGTACTGCAAAAGTCTGTTTTTATTTCATGTTTCCAATGATTGCAGTATTTTGCTTCTCTATAAGCAGAAAATACTATTTTCCATTAATTTCAGTTAACTACAAGAATTTCTATCTCTCACTAACTCTTCTTTTAATGGTAAGCTATGCTTTTCTTTCATGACCAACCAGAGAGCCCACAGTTCTGCCCTACAGTACAAACTCACAACTATTTAAACTCACGACTATCTTAAGCAAGCTGGTGCTGAAGCAATTCTCCTAATTACTTCTATTATAATCACATTACGTTTTTAAATCTAAATTTTCTGTCTCTCAGAATTATTATTGCACATCATCATTTGTCCACACCACCCTTTCTCAGTAGATTTTACATTTTATTCTCCATTGTTCTTGTTTAACTTATTCTGGCTCAATGCTTTGTGTAATGATTTGATCTGTATAAAGACAAACATTTCACCATATCTAATAATAAACCAATAGCAATTCTAGTGAACAGTTGCACCCTCAGTTTCTTCTGAGGCTTATAATGCTGTCCCAGCTCTTGCTGGCACTTATCAGCACTGACCAGTTTTCAAACTCTGCCAAGTCTTTCTCCTTCATTCGACATACGTTACCCCTTTGACCACCTTTTATATTGTCCCCAGTAACTCATTCAAGCTAAGAACATAAGCCCTTTCGGATCAGGCTGAAGACTTTAATATTAAAATTAATATTTTGTGTTTGTAATAGAAAATCTAACTGACAGTGGCATGAAGTTCACCTAAGATAGTTGATTGAAAACATTATTGAGCGTTTGGTTCTGTTTTGAGTCTCTGAAACACTGGATTGGGGAAAGGTCTCCATATTGACAAATGTAGAGTATTTTATCTATCAGTGCAGAAAGAATAGGAACTGGCAAAACTACCCACTGCTTGCTGCTTCATTGATCCTGAGTAGGCTCATGCCTCCTTTACACTGATCCGTAGCTGTTTCTGCTTTGATGGAGCCTGCCCGTTGTAGAGAGTAGTAGGTCAGCTGGTCCTTCATTTCATTGAAAACAAACATTTCTGAAAAGACCCCTATTGTTTAGGCAGCTAAATTCTGCCTCGAACGCCGCAGCATCCATGGTGCATGTTTCTCTCACCTGTACTTCAAAAAATACAGTCAGGTACCCACATGTGTTGTAAACCTGTTTAAACAGAGGCTTGGTCTCATGCCTGAAATGGCGTAAATGCCCTACTAGAATGCCAGTAGCCAAAGCACTAGCTGAAGGTTGATGGTAAGGGAGTTTTTTCCCCATTTTTTTGTAAAAATGCCTTATTTTCCTTTGTACTCCATTCCAAACACTGAGATGAACTAAAATGATCAGTAAAGAAACAATTTTGGCATAAACTTGCAGCCAAAAGGAGGAAATTATTCCCTCCTTTCACCCAGCAAAACATGAATTGGGTTAGATTCATGTTGTGCTTCAACTTTAATTTGGGTCTTTTGCCTATATTGTTAAAACACATTTATGTAATGAGATACTGTGCATTTTATATTTTTGTTAATCTTATTCAGTAGCAGAATGTAAGCATGGACATGTTTTCTTATTTGCATTTCAGTTTAATTAAATGCAATTTGCTGTGACTCGCAGCCAAGAATGGACAGCCTTTACTCTGTGGCACTGATAAAATGTGTTGGCATAACCCTTGAAACTATTTTTAAAATGGAAAACAAGTTCAGTTCTGTCATGAAATAAATGAACACCAGAAAGTAGCCTGGTCTTTGGCCAATGGACAACACAGATGCTTCAGGTATCCATATCTCCAGGCAGGAAAGTGAACTGTGGGATGATCGGGTGTGATAACAGCTGAGGGTCATCTGATCAAGATTAAAGACGCTAAAACTGCTTTGACAGCTGTCCCAACAGCCTCAGATGGTGAAACTAAACAGTTGATAGCTGAGTGGATTTAACCCTTTCAAGATATTTCTTGTTTTAGAACTTATAAAATTACGCCTTAAAAATCCTTTGTAGGAAAGGATAAAATTATTCCTTTTAACTTTTTCTTTATTAAGACAAAGGGGAGTGATTTTTTTAACACAGCTTTCCACCTGAGACCCTACAGGCACTGTGTTTAGCTTCATCAAAAATTACAGCCTTCTGCTACCTCATCTGAATAACTTTTCCCTGTGTTTGAATGTCAATATGTAATGTCAAAAAAAGGCCAGTCCTACCCTTAGCTGACCTAAGACAAACATTTTTCATCAAAGCTTCTGGAAAGCAATGAAAAAATGCAACTGTGGCTGGGTTTTGTCTTCTTGAGCTCAAAATGGTAGAAGCTGTGACCTTGCTTAAGGTCACACAATTTAGCACAGACTGGTTTCAACTTATCTGTGTGGCACTGTCCCACACTGGATTGTACAACTGCCAGCTGGGCTTAATTTTTGGCAAAGCTTAACACGTGCTCACATGGAAACATCCATATCAGACAAACTAGAAGCAAGTTAATAGCAGTGTGTCTTCAGATTCAATTCTGTGCATTTATGGTTTTAAGCAATAGACAAAATATTGAGAAGTAACTTATAAATTATGACATTTTTTATCCACTAATACCATAACATGAGAAGTTCCAATGAAATCCATACTTCTTATCAACCATTAGGACATCTGACAACTTGCCCAGTAAAATATTCTGGACGATAGATTGATATGGCTCTGCCAGTAAAATATTTTGATAAAGGTTTTTCAGAACAATATCCAGCAGATTAATGTGCCAAAACCATAATTTTTATTTATTACTTTGAAGAGGTGCATTAGTTATTTCAAAGACCCAATTCTTTTATCCACTCTCAGTGTTTTTTAGAACAACATAGAATGTACTCAGCTGAGATCTTTTGATACAAAGAATAGCTTAAGTGGTCAGATTAATACCTTGTTTATATTTATACCTACAACAAGTGTTCCCAGATACAATTATGTGGACTACAGTGATGGTTTTGGAAATTTTAACATAAATGGAGGTTATTCACCCAATCATCTCTATGCTGGGAAATTAGACTGAATAGGTCCCTGCTCCCTTTCCAATTTCTTGGTCTATTCCCCTGTTGGTTCAGGCAGATCTCACCTTGGATATTTTTTAAGTGTGGTGAAGATTTCTACTTCCATTGTGTCTTCTGGCTGTAAGTGCCAAACTCCCCCTAGCAAAATGTAGAAATATTTTTTCTCAACCTTCAAACAATTAAATAGTACCTATTTCCCCCAAATTATTATCTTTTCTGCTGAGGGATCATCCGGTTTTCTCTGTCTAGGTTTGTCATCATTTTACACATCAAAATTAAATCTCCTTTCAAACACTTACTTATTTATTGAGATATAGAGTGGAGTAGGCCCTCCTGTTCCTTCCAACCGTGCACTCAGCAACACCTGATTTAACCCTAGCCCAATCACAGGATAATTTACAATGGCCAATTAACCAGTATGTCTTTGGACTGTGGGAAAAAACCAGAGCACCCAGCTGGAGAATGTAGTGGTTATGGGTTGAAACATTCTATGAAGGTTGAGCACTACCTAAAGACATCTGCCCTTGGTTAAAGGCTATGGTTACCTCATCAGGTAAGTGAAGAGAGCACCCTGGTGTAAAAAGCTACTACTCCCTATTCAGATTCTTGTCAGAACTTGTCCCGGCAGTATCTTTATAAACCTCTCTTTGCCCATCCTAATGTATTGACCAGAGCTGTCTGTAACACTCACTGTCAGTAATTTTACAAAATTCGAGTAGGATCGTATTGCTACTGCTTTTAATGGTTTGGGCAATAAATGTAAGTATCCTTTGTGCTGTTTTAGCTGCAATAAAGATAGATTACAGATAGATGCAGCACAGAACCGTGGAAGCATGGTGGTGAGCACAATGCTTTACAGCCTTCAGTTCCCACCATTGTCTCTGAGGAGTTTGTATGTTCTCCCCTTGGCCACATGGGTTTCCTCTGGGTGCTCTGGTTTCACCCCACAGTCTAGAGACGTACCGGTTGATAGATTAATTAGTCACTGTAACTTGTCCCGTGATTAGGCTAGGGTTAAATTGAGTGTCGCTGGGTGCATTGCTCAAAGGGCCTGTAGCGCCTACTCCACGTAGTATCTCAGTAAGTAATTAAAAATAAACTCCATGATAGTAGTTAGGTAACTGTTTTCACTAATCCTACCTTAACCATCTTATTCTTCCCATAGTTTCACCAACTCCTCAAATTCTATCACCCATCTACATACAAGGGTCAACTTACAATGGCCGATTAACTACTAAACCTTATGTTTATGTGATGTGGGAGGAGTCTGAAACAAGAATTGGAAATCGGCATGGCAACAGGGAGATTGTGCAAACTTCACAGTGGTCAGAATTGAATCCAATTCTTTGGAGCTATGAAGCAGGCAGCCCTTGTACTAGCTATGCCTCAGTGCAGCCTCAGGTCATGGCCAGGCAATTGAAAAACTGAGAGATACTAATAGATAAAAAAACAAGAGAAAATCTGCAGATGCTGGAAATCTGAGCAACACACACAGAATGCTGGAGGAACATACCAGGCCAGGCAGTGTCTATGGAAAAAAGTACAATTGATGTTTTGGGCTGAGACCCTTTGGCAGGACTGGAGAAGAAAAGCTGAGGAGTATGGGGGAGGTGAGAGAGAAACTAGGTGAAACCTGGAGGAGAAGGGTGTCATGGTCCCAATTGTTAATTCCTTATTTCGCCCATAATTTTCTTTGATTATGCCATGGTCCCAATTGTTAATTTCCCAAATTGCTTCCAATTCTCTTTAATGGTGACACACCTGGCTTCCATCAAAGACTCAGTATAAGAACCCCGATGTCACAACCACTAATTGCCAGTTCGTTGGTCTTTTTTTCCTGTGAGTGAACTAAGGTTCCTGATTGCTTAGACCTGTTAGTTCTAATTTTAGCTCCAGTTACAAGGTACCTATGAGACTCAGTTTTACAGAGTCAAGGCTCCACATCAGGGCTTCGTGTCAAGATCCCTCCTGCTTGCTTTTTGGCGTTTACACCCATGTAAACATCCAAACTCAATCTCCATGCCTGTGTCCTGTGCTAGGGTTTGCTCCAGTCACTCATTGCAACAGAACGAACTGGCCACTATGGACCCAGCGGACCTGAAAACCCTGCAACAAATCCTCATCAGCCAGGGCTCCCTACTGGGTCTGCACGATCAACTCCTCTGAGTTGTCGTGGACAACCTCCGTTCCCTGTCCGCTAACAGAAGGAAGATCGGTGAGCTGGTGAACCGTGTATCCACTAATCTTACCCCATCCTCTCCTGGCACGCTTTCAAAGCAGTCCAGGCGGTCTGTAGTGGCAACCTCCTACATGTCAGCAACACCCCCGCCAAGAGAGCCGCACGTACCTGAACCAGAGCACAATGCTGGGGGTTTGGGGAAGTGCCGGGACTTCCTTCTGCAATGCTCCTTGATGTTCGATCCACAGTCATCCACTTACTCCATGGAGAAGTCAAACGTAGCTTACATCATGGGGTTGTTATGGGGAAATGCCTTAGCATGGGCTATGGCAGTCTGGGATAATCAGCCAGATATCTTCTCTTCATTCCCCACCTTTATCACAGAGATAAGAAAGATCTTTGATCACCCCGTCCATGGTAAAGATGCTGCTAAGCATCTACTCACTCTCCATTAGGGCTCCTGTGATATTGCCTGCCATCCCGGGATCAATCGGACTCTGTCCCTCCTGAAGAGACATTTCTGGTGGCCCTCTGTGGATGTTGACACCTGTTTCTTTGACTCTGCCTGTTCTGTTTGTGCCCGTGGAAAAGCCTCCCACTGACCGCCTGGGGATTGCTTCATCCCCTAACTGTTCCTAGCCACCCTTGGTCTCATATTGTGCTGGATTTCGTTGGGATTAACCCTTCACATGGGAACACTGCTGTACTCACTGTGGTGGACCACTTCTCCAAAACAGTGCACTTTGTAGCCCTTCCCAAACACCCTTCAGCTTGTGAAACAGCCAACCTTCTTGCCCATCATGTCTTCTGCCTTCACGGGACTCCCTTGGACATTATTTCTGACTGGAACCCCCAATTCATCTCTCCAGTTTGGAGATCTTTCTGTCAAGCTCTCGGAGCCTCAGTAAATCTGTCATCCGGCTTTCATCCGCAGACGAACGGGCAAACAGAATGAGGTAACCAGGATTTGGAAGCAGCACTACGCTGCATAACTGTCAACGAACCGTTTGCCTGGAGCACCCATCTCGATTGGGTAGAGTACGCCCAGAACTCCTTAGTCAGCACCACTACTGGAATGTCTCCCTTCGAATGCTCCCTCAGTTACCAACCCCCCTCTGTTCTCTGCTCATGAAGATGACATTGCTGTGCCTTCTGTTCAGGCCCATCTCTGCCAGTGCCACAAGATCTGGAAAGAGACGCACGGCCCTGCTCCATTTAGCCAACCTCAACTGGAGGATTGCTGATCGCCAACAGATTCCTGCACCTGATTATCGGCCTGGGCAGAAGTTTGGCTCTCTTCTAAAGACATACCCCTCAAAAACGAGCCCAGGAAACTCACCTCCCCCCCCCCCCCCGTTTCCTGGGACCATTCGAGATTGAAGTATTATCAACCCCTCGGTGGTCCGACTCTAACTACCCAAATCTATGCATATCCATCCTACATTCCACATTTCCCAATTGAAGCTGGTATCTGTCAGCCCTTTGTGCCCTCCTGCCGAACCCCATCCACCCGCCTGGATCATTGACCACCACCCAGCATGCACCATCTGGCGATTACTGGATATGAGCCACCAAGACAGGGGCCTCCAATACCTGGACGATTGGGAAGAATTCGGCCCAGAGGAACGTTCTTGGATTCCCCGTTCCTTCATCTTGGACCCTTCACTCAACTGTGATTTCCTTCGGGACAATCCGGATAAGCCTAGTGGATCGCCTGGAGGCTCCCGTTGAGGGGAAGGGAGTTATTGTCATGGTCCTGATCATTAATTCCCTATCTTGCCCCTAATTTTCTTTAATTATGCCATGGTTCTGATCGTTAATTTCCCAAATTGCTTCCAATTCTCTTTAATGATGACACACTCGGTTTCCATCAAAGACTCAGTATAAGAACCCCGACATCACAACCACTAGTCACCAGTTCGTTGGTCCTTTTTCCTATGAGTAAACTACATTTCCCGATCACTTAGAACCATTTGTTCTAAGTTTAGCTTTAGTTTCAAGGTACCTATGAGACTCCATTTCTCTGAGTCAAAGCTCCGGGTCAAGGTTCCATATCAGGGCTCTCTGTCAAGATCCTTCCTGCTTGCTGTTCAGCGTTTACACCCGTGTAAACATCCTAACTCAATCTCTGTGCCTGTGTCCTGCCCTTGGGTTCAATCCAGTCGCTCATTGCAACAGAGGGATGAAGTAAAGAGCTGGGAAGTTGATTGCTGAAAGAAATACAGGGCTGGAGAAGGTGGAGTCTGATAGAAGAGGACGGAAAGCCAGTAAGAAAGAAAAGGGGGAAGGCTAGAATATAAGATGTTGTTCCTCCAACAAAATGTGGCCTCATCATGACAGTAGACAAGGTCATAGATTGACATATTGGAACAGGAATGAGAATTGGAATTGACTTGGGTGGCCACTGGGAGATCCCGCTTCTTCTGGCAGACAGTGGCCACCCATGTAATTCCACTTCCTATTCCCATTCCAATATGTCTATCCATGGCCTTCTCTACTGTCACGATGAGGCCACACTCAGGTTGGAGGAACCACACCTTGTATTCCATCTGGGTCGACTCCCCCTTTTCCTTTCTTCCATGGGCTTCTGTCAGACTCCCCCTTCTGCAGCCCTTCCACCAATCAACTTCCCAGCTCTTCACTTTATCCACCCTGCCCCCCCCCCATCCCGGTTTCACATATCACCTTGTATTTCTCTCTACCCTTCCCCATTTTTAAAATCTACTCCTCATCTTTTTTTCTCCAGTCCTGCCAAAGGGTCTTGTCCTGAAATGTTGACTGTACTTTTTCCCATGGAAGTTGCCTGGCCTGTTGAGTTCCTCCAGCATTTCCTGTGTGACACTAATAGATAAGTTACCTTGAGGAGCCACATTCATGTCCCCATCTACATCAATGGAGCTGTAGTGGAGGTAGTATCAAGCTTTCAATTCCTTGGTGTTCACATTTCCGAGGATGTCATCTGGTCCCTGAACTCCTCCATCCCGATCGAAAAGGTGCAGCAGCGCCTTTATTTCCTGCGGAGCATCAAGAAAGCTCACCTCTGTCCCAGGATACTGACTGACTTTTACCGCTGTACCATTGAGAGCATACTCACCAACTGCATCTCAGTGTGGTATGGCAATTGTCCCGTATCGGACCGCAAAGCACTCCAGCATGTGGTGAAAACTGCCCAGCGGATTATCAGCACCGAATTGCCCCCCCCATTGAGAACATCTACCATAAATGCTGCGTGGATGAAAAGCATGATCAAGGATGCATCTCACCCTAACCATGGGCTTTTTACTCTCCTCCCATCCGGTAGGCGCTACAGGAGCCTCCGCTCCCACACCAGCGGGCACAGGAAGAGCTTCTTCCCTGAGGCTGTGACCCTGCTGAACCTCACATCACAGCGCTAAGCAGTATTGCACCCATATTGTACTGTCTCAGTACTTTTATATTTGTGTGCTGTAGCACTTACCTTTTATTTGCAGTTATTTTGTAAATAACACTATCCTTTGCGTTTCTGGTTAGATGCTAACTGCATTTCATTTGGTTTTGTATCTGTACTCGGCACAATGACAATTAAGTTGAATCTAATCTAATCTACCAATGTCCTGATGGTACTGAAGGAGACTTGTCAATCTTTGTTTGTGATATAAAAGAGAAGAAACAAGTTAAAGGTGCCAATGTTACATTTTTTTTCTGCAATGTTTTCTGTGTGAATGTTTTTTATGTTAATTTCCCAAATGCAAGGTTCAATACATCAGGCCTCAGATTTAGGACCTTGGCTAATATTTTTCCCTCCCTTAACATGACTTCCTAAGTAGGTACAGGTTGAAGTGTGTATCTTTTCTCCTCTGTCTGGATTAACATCACTGCAGAGAATGCATTTTTTCCTCTGTAGCACTGAGGGACCCATCATCATTCAAATCTTATCTCTTGGTGTCAGACTCCAATAACTAATTGCTGGTCAGATGGTGCCAGCAGGTATTTATAAACCTGGTACTTGCAATCCCCACTTCTGCAAAGGGTGTGTGCAGAAACAAAATGCCACATTAAAGTGAATAGAAAGGCAATAACATTTCTATAGTCACCACAGCAACTATTAACTAAAGAATCTTGCTGCAACTAAGCAGGGAATAAATAATGAAAATAGCAGTATTATCAAAGTGCTGTTGGTGGAAGTGGGGGGTTCCATTTGAGCCCTGGCTTTACAGGAGTCAATAACAGGCCCAGATCTTACTCATGACATGTTTGCAGCACTAGGTAAGGACAAGTGTCCAGACATTCCAAATGTACAATACCGATCCCTCATCATAATTTAAATTATCTGGACACATGAGATTCTGCAAATGCAAAATGCTGGAGGAACTCAGCAGGACAGGCAGCATCTATGGAAAGGAATAAACAGTTACGTTTCAGGCTGAGACCCTTCTTCAAGACTGGAAAGGAAGACAGACAGACATACCCTAATTCATTGATCCCAAGGGAAATTGGGTTTCATGAAGTTGCACCAACCAAGAGGACGAGCCTATTGGTTCAGAGTGTCTGACAGTCTGAGGGAGGAGTTGTAAAGTTTGATGGCCACAGGCAGGAATGACTTCCTATGATGCTCAGTGTTGCATCTCAGTGGAACGAGTCTCTGGCTGAATGTACTCCTGTGCTTAACCAGTACATTATGGAGTGGATGGGAGACATTATCCAAGATGGCAAGCAACTTGGACAGCATCCTCTTTTCAGACACCACTGTCAGAGAGTCCATTTCCACCCCCACAACATCACTGGCCTTGTGAATGAGTTTGTTGATTCTGTTGGTCTCTGCTACCCTCTGCTTGATGCCCCAGCACACAACAGCAAACATGATAGCACTGGCCACCACAGACTCATAGAACATTCTCAGCATCATCCGGCAGATGTTAAAGGACCTCAGTCTCCTCAGGAGATAGAGACGGCTCTGACCCTTCTTGTAGAAGAGGGAGGAAATCAGAATAAGGAGGTGGGTGGAGGGGGGAAGAGGAAGGAGTGAAGGTGACAGGTGAAGCCAAGGGGGTGGGGGGGGGGAAATAGTGAGAAGGCGGGAGGTCATAGACAGCTGAAGAGGAAGATATCTGATCGGAGAGGAGAGTGGACCATGGGAAAGAGGAAAGGAGGAGGGGTGTCAGAAGGAAGTGATAATTCAGTAAGGAGAGGGGAAGAAGAGGGGAGCCAGAGTGAGGAATGGAAGAAGGGGGAAGGCAGCAAGGGAAAAATTACCAGGTTGGGGAAATTGATGTCAATGCCACCAGGTTGGAGGCTATCCAGAATATGAGACGTGGCTCTCCAACCTGAAAGTGGTTTCATCAGAGATCATGGACAGACATTTCAGAATGGGAATGGGGATTGGAATTAAAATGGTTGGCCACCAGAAACAACCTGTTGTGGGTAGAGTGAAAGTGCTCAGCAAAGTGGCCCGTCCAATCTACTTCGGGTCTCACTAATGCAGAGAAGACCACATCAGGAACTTCAGATACAGTAGACAACCCCAACAGATTTGTAGGTGAAGAGTTGCCTAACCTGGAAGACCTGCTTGTGGCACTGACTGGAAGTGACAGGATAGGTGAATGGGCACATGTAACACTTCTTCTGCCTGGAGGGGTAAGTGCCAGGAAGAAGATAAACGAGGAGGGGGAAACTGACATGGGAATCATAAGTAGAGAGTGATCCCCGTGGAAAGCGGAGAGGGGGGGAGGGTTAGAAAAATGTGTTTGGTTGAAGGATGTTGATGAAGGTGACAGAGCATGTGAAGGATGATATGCTGGATACGGGGGCTCGTGGAGTGATAGGTAAGGATAAGAGGAATTCTATCGGAATGATGAGTGAAGTCAGATGTCTGGAAAACAGGAGATATGGGTGAATGCACCATCAATGGCGGAGGAAGGGAAAGCCTATTCTTTGAAGGAGGAGGACATCGCTGATGTTCTGGAAAGGAAAGTCCCGTATTGGAAATAGATGCAGTGAAGACAAAGGAAGTGAGGAAAGTGAGAGGGATTTTTACAGGTGACAGGGTGGGAAGAAGTATAGTCAAGAGAAGTGTGGGAGTTGGCAGATGAATAAAAGATATTGACAAGTGTGGGGTCATGCACTTTGGTAGAAGGAATAAGGGGCAGGCTGTTTTCTAAATAGGGAGCAAATTCAGAAATCACATGCAAAGGGACTTGACAGTCTTCATGGAGGATTCCCTAAAGGTTGACTTGCAGGTTGGATTGGTGCTGAAAGAAAATGCAATGTTAGCATTCATTTTGAGAAGAATAGAATATAAAAACAAGGATGTAAAGCTGAGGCTTTACATTAGGTACATGGTGAAGAGTCTTGGGCCACTTATATAAGAAAGAATGTGTAGGCATCCTTTCCAAGGAGGTTCATGAGAATGATCCTGGAAATTAAAGAGTTAACATAAAAGGTGTGTTTGGTGGCTCTGGAGCTTCGAAGCATGGATGGGGAACTCATTGACTATTGATAGGTCTAGATAGAGTGAATGCTTCCTTTGGTGGGGGAGTTGAGGACCAGAGGGCACAGCCTCAGAATAGAAAGATGATCCTTTAGAACAGAGATGGGGAGGAATTTCTTTAGCCAGAGGGTAGTGAATTTTGTGGGACATCGTTGCTGTGAGGGGGTCCAAGCTATTGAATATATTTAGGTGGAGGTTGATAGATTCTTGATTAGTAAGGGTGTCAAGAGTTATGGGGAGAAGACAGGAGGTTGTGATAATAAACTCACCATGATGGAATGGCAGTACAACTCTATGGGCCAGATGGCCTTGTCCTGCTCCAATGCCTTATTGTCTTCTGGTCTAAATAGGGGATATCCTTTAGAAAATCTCATCTAGAGAGTTTGACCTGTAGACTGCTGGATGTGACGGCAAGCATTTTAATTTTGACTGAACATAAAATCCACCAGAAAAACATCTCTTCAAATGTAAATCGTTAAATCCAGCCATCTCCTGTCTTATTTTGGGCTGGTAATCTTTCACAGCCAATAAATTACTCATTGTAAAATGTGTTATGGCTTTGCTCCTACTTTAGGGAACTACTGGACAAATGTTATCACTTGGTTGAGCACCTCTTTGGCACTGAGCCTTCTACAATTAGAACTTTAGAGCAAACCATGAAAGAAACTTCAGGTAGGGCCTCCAATGGCAAGAATGAAACAGGAGCCCAATTTATAAAGTTCATTTTGGCGGTAACTGCCAATGATCATTTTATTCATCTTGTGTCCCTGCGAGATGGTTACAAATTGTGGTGTTATACAAACGGTAATGGGTGTTGCATTTCCTGCCAATGCCATCATTTAATCCTTTGCTCTTCTTCAAGCTAATATCTAGCTTTACCAGAATGACCTGTGGAAGTTAAAGTGGGAAAGAATAAGCCCAGCCTGGTTGTTCTGAATCTTTATATGACATAGTCAGAGGCCATTTAGCCCACTGAGCTCATGCTAGCTCTCAGGGAAAGCTTGCGAATCCCCCATTTACTTCCTTATTCTCTCTCACACATCCAGTAATGCTCTCCTCCCATCACTGGTTCTCCCATCAGCACTTGTACTTAACTTAATTAAATTAACAACCGACACTTTGTGATATGGGAGGAAACTGAAGCATCTGTGAGCAACCCGTGTGGTCAGAGTACAAAATTCCACATAGATAAAGGTCAGTCCTGAACCTGTGTCACTGGAGTTGTGAGCCAGCAGCCAAAAGCTACTGTGCCATTGTAGAATAGACAGAGGTATCTATCTTTTTCCCCAGGGACAGATAATACTGAAGAGCAGAATTTAAGGTAAGAGGAGGTAAATTCGAAGAAGGTGCACAGGACAAATTTTTTACTCAGAGAGTCATGGGTGCCTGGAATGCTTTGTAGTGGAGGCATTTAGGGGTGGAAGTGGCTCTCAGATGTGCAGAGAATGGTGGGACATGGTCATTGTGTGTGTAGAGGAGACTAGTTTAGTTAGGCATAAAATTCCTAATTTACCTAGTTCGACACAACATTGTGGTGTCTTTTCCTGCACTGTAGTGCTTCATGTTCTACTGTGCAACTTAAAAGCTCAGTCTTAGTGTAAAGAGCATGCAACCATAGAGCAGAAAAGCCATTCAGCTCATAGATGACTGCACCAAAATGTCCAAATAAGGCAGGTCTATTCTTTGGCTCTGTTAACTTGCTTTTTCTCTGGATCCTTTGATTCAATTACTTAACAAAACATGTTTTGAAAGAAGAAATTATTTTAACAGCCACTGTATTTTGTTATGGATGCAAAGGAGTTATCCTCTTTGGTGCACAGTAGTCAATGCCTTGTGCCTACAGGCAAAATGACAGTACGATCCATAATCAAACAAGAAGAGCAAACTTTGATCCGCGTTCTCTGACACATCAGGAAGCTCTTAAAGTTCTTGTTCCAATATGGCATCATTGATTTGCTTTGGGGCATTTTGATCCCAAATTAAGGACAGCTAGTTGGTGCAGGGTCACACCAAAAAAAAGAGTAAAATACTTCCTGCAGATCTTCAGATCATCTAGAGTCAAGGTTTATGAAGAGCAAGCACGAGGAAATCCGCAGACGCTGGAAATTCAAGCAACACACGCAAGATGCTGGTGGAACACTGCAGCCAGGCAGCATCTATAAGGAGGAGCACTGTCAATGTTTCAGACCCTTCTTGAAGGGTCTCGGCCCGAAATGTCGACAGTGCTTCTCCTTATAGATGCTGCCTGGCCTGCTGTGTTCCACCAGCGTCTTGTGTGTTTTATGAACCGCAAGGCCTGGCTATAGCCCAGCTGGGGATGGTCATTTAACTCAGTAGGAGGAAATCTTCACTCTTTGTTCCAGCTTTTCCCACGGTCAAGAGTCAACTGTTTAAGATGTTCCCATTTGTGGCTGAGATTCAAAACAATGTCCAACTGATGCTATTGTATCTACCCCCATGACCTTTATGTTTCAGTGCATTGTATGCTCAGCAGGCCTCAGTGCGATTTCCAAATCTTATTGTGTGTATAGTGACAGTAATCTTGTTCCATGATTAGAATTTAGATAAAATTAAATTGCAAATGTTGTGCCACATAATGAACTTCTGGGCTAGGCTGCCCACTATTCTTTAGTGTTTGGAAATGCGGAAAAGGTATAAGTGTAGCTAAGATAATGCAGAAGAAAGATGAATGCTGTTTATTCACTGGTAAGCATCTAAATGCTTTGATATTTTATTCTGTTATTTCTAGGTCATTTGGTTTATTCAAAGCTGAAGCAGGTTTTTGAAGTGTAAGGTGCTATGGAAGCAGGCGGGTGAGTCACCAGGATAAGATTGAGGTTGGCTGTGATTGTGTCACTGGTGGAGCTGGCTTGAGAAGCCATAGGGCCTTCTCCTATGTTTCTGGTATAATCTGATCAAGATTGGCTGATAAAGTACAGGAATGTGCTAATCAGCACATTATTCCTTTGTAATATCTTTGACAAGCCTGCTAATTACTACAATTTTCCTGATCCTTCTTTGCATTTCTGCCACTATTTCTTTTCCAAGTATACCTCAATCAAGAGTTCATCCTTGAGGTGTATGAAACTGAGGGGTATAGATAGGGTAGGCAGAAGGAAATTTCCTCTAATCAGAGGCAGATAAAGCGACAGAAAACTAGGTTTTGAGTAAAAAGAAAGATTTACAGGGTGCCTTTTTAAATACAGGATGATAGTGAATACCTGAATGAAAAATATCCCCCTTAGAATAAACCGCCTGTGAGAGGGGTAGGGAAAGAGCTGCCACTGCATTTGACAAGTGTCTCAATGAGTGGATAAATTGCCTGGGAATAGAAAGCTATGAAATGCGTGTTGAAAGATAGTATTGTTAGGGACGAGTGCCCTCTGGTCAGCATGGATAGAGTGGACTGAATGTGCTCAGGCTGTGTGACTCTCTGACACTCTGACTCTGTATGACCACTTCCTTTTGAAAATATTCAGACTGTTATGTACCAGATCATAATACGTATTTTAATTAAATTGCTCATTTCCCAGTTAAAGGTTTTAAGTAGGATCTTGAAGATAGAAATTTTGGACTGGGGAGGTCAGGGAATTTGAAGGCAAAGCCGGAGCAGTGGAACAATTAAATCAGAAATCTTCTGGAGACTAGAGTTGGATGGGACCCTTGGTCCAGATTGTAGAGGCAGGGAGACAAGAATTATTTGTTAAAGCAAAGAAAAACAAGCTTAAGGACGATGGATTGCTGAGATTTGATGGGAGTTTGGTCATTAATAATAGCATGTTGGATGAGCTCAAATAAATGGTGTTTTTGAACCTGGGAGAATGGAGACATGAAGTCATGTTTAGAAGTAATAAACACATTGATGTGGCTTCTACAGCAAAGAGAAATCCAAATTGCTCTACTCTCTCCACGTGGTTGAAGTTCCTCTTTACTGATATCATTCCAATAAATATCCTCTGATCCTTACACTGTTGGCGCCTTACCAATGCTTTTGTTCTCTGTGCCTCTCTTTATAATGCCAAAGATCTTGTATGTTTTTTTTTATACGGCTTACACTGCTAACTTAAGAAATTTAGAGACAATAGTTGTTTTTTGATGGAGTACGGAGTCAATTCATTCTACACTCAGAATCATGCTGGTTGTAATTTCTCTTCAATACACTTGCACTGTCTGCCAGTGGATTTCATCACTCTGAGAAACAAAATCCAACTTTAGCAGGCAGCCTGATGGCCACTGGCCTTCAGCTGGCAACCATCCTCATAGTGCTTCCTTTGAGGCATTGAGTATCAGCACCTGCTGATAGATGGGTAGTCTTGGAACAGCCAGTGACAGATTTAGAATACTGCACAAATCTGGAATGGATTTCAACATGCAGAAAATGAGCATGTAGTGTGAGTAGAATGTCAAAGAGCGTAGAGACAGATATAGCTATAAACAGCACCTGTGTAGTCAAATGCTGGGGCACTTCAAAGACAGGCTTCCATTCAACCTGAGTGTTTATCTGGAATTTTTCTCTCCTAAAGTGCAAGGTGACTTACATTCTAACGACTGAGGATTGTCAAATAATGATTTAAAAATTCAGAAAGGTTGTTTATTAAATCTCCTTGTAAATCATAAACCCAAGAGATTCTGCAGATGCTGGAAATCCAGAATAACACATACAAAATGCTGGAGGTTAGGCACCATCTACGGAAAGGAATAACCTATCAACCAGGGGTTCTCGACTTTTTTTATGCCATGGACCAATACCATTAAGCAAGAGGTTAGTGGACCCCAGGCTGGGAAACCTTCCCTGTCTGTCGACATTTCGGGCCGAGACCCTTCATCGGGACTCAGCCCAAAACAACAACTGTTTACTCCTTTTAATAGATGTTGCCTGACTTGATAAGTTCCTCCAGCATTTTGCATATGTTACCCCTTGTAAATCAGTTGCTAATCAGAAAACAAACTGTTGTTCATTATAGTGCCCCCTTCCCATTAACAAAACTTAATTTTGATATTATTGATTATGTGAAGGACAATGCCTTCCAGTAAATCAGCTGGAATTGAACAATTTAAAACTATGCAGGCCTTTTCTCAGTTTACCCACCATTATAATAGTATCAGTGAGATCAGGTTTCAAGATTTGAAGCTTCAAAGGCTTATGCCTTAGAGCATGAATTCCAGATGATCGGCTTTGTGCCGTTTCTAACTGAAACCATACAGTACAAGTTCACAGGCTTTGTGTCTGTCAGTGAAACCAAATGCCACTCTTGATCAATTGAGGGCTTGGGGCACATGCAGAGCACAGCTGTCAATCAAATTAATTCTGCCTTTTAATGAATGTATTCAGTAATCGCAACATTACAGTCAGTCCCCACCGCAGAATGTAATTTGAAGGAGATTTAAAGGTTTCCAACTACAAAGAGACATTGAGCAGCGATATTGTTCTGTTCCTATTCTGATATCTTTATTAGATGTTCAGCATAAACTGCCTGAACAGCAGGATTCTGCTTGTATTGCACAACATCAGTCAATATAGCTGAAATTATAGTGAATAAATTTGTTGCTTAACAGTTATGCATTGGAAGTAATCAGATGAGTGAATACATTATAAAGCCTTGCAGCTGGTACATTGAGACCCATTTGGAAATTCAATTGCTGATATTTGTTTGTTCATAGTTGTCATTCGTGGCTGGATATTTGGCCATCATTTGTAAAAGATTTATGTTTATAATCTCTCCCTATATGTATATTATTTTTCTATACATGGCTTGCATTAAACAAGGTGAGTGGGCAATACATAGACTTCTAGAAAAAATATAAAGCAAACAGTTAATAAAAACTAGTCGGAGTGTAATTTCTGCAACCATAACATGTCTCCTTTTCTGATTACACAGAATGAATTTACTCTGGTACTATCTCAGATAAAAGAACAAATTTAAAACAACACTTTAGCTAGCTGACGAGGGGATTAAAGGAATCTCTCTTCCCTCCTGTCCAGAAGATGGCGACTTAATGCTGCTGTTACAGTACCCTATTGATGAGACTTAATGTGGAAAGAAAAACAACGGTCTGCTGTCCACTTTGATTATTCCCTCTATGTTGCCTCTTTGCCTGTTGTAGGGGGTGTGAAATTTGACATAACTGTGTACCGTACTCTGGAATTATAGAGGGAGTGTGGAGAATATAGATGTTATAGAAAAGTAAGGGAGCCAGCTCTTGCTGAAGTTTGTTTTATTCCTATTCCTACCTCTTACGTTCCTCAAAGCAGTTTGCTCACAAACTTAGTTCCACTGTTGTCTCTACAGCTCTTGTACCTCATGTACATTGAACTGGTGTTTTCTGCCTCTGTCACATTGCCCAACTTGAACTTTGCCTCAGTTCCTATACTGCTGAAATATCAAGTAATTCATTAATTAATTGGGACACTGTGCAGAATAGGTCATTCAAGCCCGTCCAGCCACCCCACCCATCAACCCCCTGATTTAACCCTAGTCTAATCATGGGATCATTTGCAATGACCAATTACCCTACCAATCAGTGGGAGATTAGACTAGATTCAACTTTATTGTCATTGTGCCGATACCAAGGCAAATGAAATGCAGTTAGCATCTAACCAGAAATGCAAAGAACAGTGTTATTTACAAAATAACTGCAAATAAAAAGTAAGTGCTACAGCATTCAAATATAAAAGTACTGAGACAGTACAATATGGGTGCAATACTGCTTAGCGCTGTGATGTGAGGTTCAGCAGGGTCACAGCCTCAGGGAAGAAGCTCTTCCTGTGCCTGCTGGTGCAGGAGCGGAGGCTCCTGTAGTGCCTACCGGATGGGAGGAGAGTAAAAAGTCAATGGTTAGGGTGAGATGTATCCTTGATAATGCTTTTCGCCCTGCCTAGGCAGCGTTTATGGTCAATGTTCTCAATGGTGGGCAATTGCGTGCCGATAACCGAAGCACAAGGAGGAAACCCACATGATTATATCTCTAGTTTTCATAATTTCAATATTGTCTTGCAATAATCCACCTACGCTCCATAAACTTGGGGTCATTCAAAAACCTTCCTGCCTCCCTCTAAGTTCATGTAATGTCCAGTATCATCATTACCCTTGGACTTATGATCTATGCTGGCTCCAGCTCAGGAACATCACAATCATTTTTTAAAATTTGTAATCATGCCCCTTCCTATCTCAGTAATCACCTCAGTCCTCTTACCATCCAGGCTAAATGTATTCCCATCATATTTAATCTTTCAGCAACGGTGGCCTATAAAACCCTCCAGAAACTTCTCCTCCTTGTTACTACCTTTTGCCTGATATTCTCCTTAAAACCAATGTTTCTAACTAATCTTTTGACACCAGTTGAATATCGCTAATGCTTCTGTGAAGCATTTTGTGTCAATTCATAATATATTAAAGGAGCTTTATTAATAAAATAATTGTTGTCTATATTGAGAAATGATTGGATGTGTGAAGTAAAATGATTCAATAGTGTGTTTCTGTGCTTTTTGCCACAACACAATGTAGATTCATGCAACACACACAAAAATTTGGAGGAATTCAGTAGGTCAAGTAGTAAATTAATGCATTGTTTCATATAGCAGAGGCTGCATCTAACCAAATGAGAAACCCATGATGTGTAGGGTTCTGATTTTACTGAGAATTCTTTATTTGCAAGTGCTTAACAACGAAAGAACACAAGGTTTATGTTTTTCTAAATTTGTAGAAGGTGGAAGTACTTTAAATAGTCATGTTTCCAGAGACATCCATGGTTGCCAGCTAGATAGTGGTGGTCACTATAATGGAACTCAGTTTGCTCCCAAAATTAAATGAGAAAGCCATGTGAGATTTAGCTTTTTAAACCCAAAATGACTTTATACCAGCACACTAGCTGATTTTAGCCAATAGCAGAGTTTTAAGTTCTGTCTCTAAGTTGCCCACAATGCCATTTCATCCATTAGATGACTGCAAAAGTGAGTTATAAATATGATGCAACAAAATTCTGACTTTATGATATTCGTTCACCACAATATTGCCAGATTTGTTGTATTAGTTTTATAAAATGCGGGGCCAAAAATCCACAAACTACTCTGGAGCCAGATGTAATTGTTTCAAAATTGGATCCTATTGTTGATCACTTTTTGCATCATTTATATTGCAAAAATATTCTGCACCCAACTCAAAGTCATTTAGCGATGATTAGGAAATTGGGTTGTCTGTCTCTCACTTTGGTGTGTCTGAAGTTGGCCTGGTGACAGAAGTGCAACTAATAACTGCATCTAATGCAAGGCTGCCTTTTCAGCTAGTACTGTTAGAGGTTGACTTGCGAAGTTGCAATCTAAGCCCCAAATTATTTACTCGTGAGGCAAAGAAAGGGCAAACCCAACAGCACACTGTTTAAAGGTTGACTCTGTTCCATTAAAGTATTACTTTCTGCATCTACCAGATGAGTTTTTTATTGTTCAGTATTTTTAAACTATATAGTTAGAGTCCCATCACTTATTTCAGCCTTCCCTCATAACGTGGATCAGAGATCTGTGATAGCCTACACTTTGCACTGGGATTTGATGAGGTAAACTGGTCAAGGCAGGGAGGATGGGGATTGGAGCAGAGCTGCCAGACATACTAAAGACATGTATTTCCATCTTGGATCCCCATCCTGGATGAAAGGCAGCCTTTTCTGCAGGTATACCCTGTCTTTCATGCAGAGTTTCATCCAAGAGGACGTATCTTTTCCTTTAACATTTCAAGTTTTATTCAGTCTAAAGCTATTCATTTCAGTGATGTTACAGCACTGCACACTCTTTCGTACATAACGCGGAACAGAAGGGTTGGGATTGGTGATATTTCAGCAAAGTGCTAAAGGTTTGCTGTATGGTTGGAGATGTTATCCTAATGCCATGAGGTTAAATTAATACCTTGATGCCTCTGAGGAATGGAAGTAATCCAAGGATTGATTCAAAAAGAAAGTAGCAGGAGAATTATTTTCTGAAATTTTGAACGGTATTTCTCCCTCGACTAAATTAGTAGATCATCTGATCATCTCTTGCACTGGTATTTGTGCAGCCCTGCTCAGTGCAAGTTGAAAGTCAAATGCTCTGTTTAGCAACTGTGATTACACAAAGCATTCCGTCTACAGAAAAGTACTTTTGAAATCCTCAGGCTGTGAATGAGCGTGTCTCTTCTTTCTTTTAGCCTCAGTTATGAATATGCTCTAGACCTCAGAAGTCTGATTTTTATATAGCAGGGGAATTGAGGTCTATGGGGAAAAGGCAGGTAGGTCGAGCCAAGTCTCTGGCTAGATCAGTTATGATCTTATTGAATGGCAGTGCAGACGTGATGGGCCAGATAGCCTATTCCTGCTCCTATTTTTTATGTTCTTATCTTCTTAAACACCTCTCTCTTCACTAGGCCAGCGATGATCCCATCTGGATAACTCCATTTTCCTTCAGCTTGGATCCTAAGTGTCACTCCTTTTCCACTGCTCTTTCATTTTTCTCAGTTATTCTATTCCACTACCTGACTCCACATTGCAGCCATCTTCCTTGTGTTTCATTTCAGCCTTTATTTCTCTGCATTCAACTCATTCATTGAACGATTTGTCGCAGGTTAATAAGTGTGTAAACCATCTCCCCTATTGAATGAGGACAGAAGTGATATTGAAGTTCTAAATTAAAAACATAACAGAATTGATAAAGTATTAAGATTTTGCAAGATTTCAATATATATTGAATACCACTCCAGCAAGAGAAATGGGTCACAAGGTCCAAACTAAATTAAGATGTAGTTGTCGGAAATTTTTAAAGAAACAGCATGTTATAAAGCTAAGTAGACCGGCCTGGAGAAAATAGTCTAACATGATATCAAAAACTACAATACATGTTTCCTCTTTTACAAGAAAAATTGGGCATCACATTTGCACTCCATAAACTTTCTGATAGGGATCAGCTTGCAGAAACTCGTTCAGTTGCTACTGCAAGCAAAGCTTTCTATTTTAAATGATTAAGCAGTTCTACCAGTGATCTGTACTGCAATGCATGATATTTTTAAAAGCTATAGAAATGGCATGGTATGTTTATTAATTTTTGTTTCTGCTTTAAGATGTGCTTTTATAACATCATTCATCTGAATGTTTTCTAACAGCCAATGCTGAACTATTGCAAATTATGAACTGTTCTTGAGAGCTTTCCCTTTGAACTCTACTCCCTGTCTGTGCAGCTGTTGTTTGATGTAGCTCTCATAGGCATTGTGCTGTATATTCAGCCAAATCTACTGGCAAAGGCAAAGGAAGCAACTTCATCATGAAACTCACTCAGCAACTGCTGCCCTTTGATAAAATATATCATCTTATTTTTGGTGACGATACCGCAGAGGGTGGGAGAACTTGGCCCATTTCCACAATAAAGGCAATATTATTTCTTGCTTTGAGAGACAACCATAACTGCTTGGAATCAGGATATGAATGGAACAAAGGGTTTCCACCCGCCAACACAATCCAATGTTTTTATTACACAGCAGTTATTAACTCCCAGCTTGTTGAAGCTATTGTCAAAGACCAATATTAATTAGTAGCTAAATTTGGTAGTCAAGAGATTATGAATGGTCAAAGGAAAAATTTTGTGTATTTTACTGTCAGTCATGCAATTCTAACTTTAGTATAAGCTTTAATCTTCTTGTATCTCACGGGGTCCCTATCTTATTAATGGCAACACATGAAATACTTCTGTAGTTGTTGCCATATGGAGCACAGAGGGACTATTCTCAACAGCGGTCTGCCTGCTAAGACAGGCCGTCAGCCAACCTGTATTTGAAACTTAATATCCTCCCTAAAATATTGAGCATCCTGAAGTGCAGGGTCACAGTGTATCTGAATTTTCAGATATGGATTGAAAATCCTGTGTTTATCAAAATTGCTGCCATTGTAATTAAATCCTCACCTGTGAATTAAGTGAAGCTACTCCAAACAAAGTCCATAGAAAGGGTATACATTTTGTGTGGCTTAATCGCAGATGGCAGTGTATTCTAAAAATAACTTTTGGCTTTTAGCCTGGATGTGATTGAAGCTCACCTCAGGGGTGAATGTATATGTCGTTCTGCCAATTCATTTTCTATACTCAGTGAGGAATTTTAATTTATTTTAAATGGAGGGAAAAATCTTAAGTGCACCAGTCATACTGAACACTTGTCCATTAAATGGGCGACAATATTTTCTGTTCAGCTTCTTACAGTTTAACCTGGATTTGGGGAAAAGAAGTTCCATGTGATACAGAAATGTAGCAGTCAGGACAATGCTGCAGGGTTGGTGCTAGATTCCTGCTGCTGGACGTATGATCTGCCCGATCCACCATGGCTGAGAGAAATGGAGCAGACTTGATGGGCCAAATGGCCTAATTCTGCTCCTATTTATGGTAACCATATGGGTTTCCTCCGGGTGCTCCAGTTTCCTCCCACATTCCAAATATGTGCAGATTAGGGTTAGTGAATTGTGGGCACTATCGGAAGCATAGTGACTATTGCAGGCTGCCCAGTACAATCCTCACTGATTTGATTTGACACATTTCAATGTGAAGAAGAAAGCCCTTAATTCCGAGTGGAGTCATCAGGACACTGTCGTGACAGTGTTTTTATAGCGGGCTTTCTTGTTTTAACGAGACCGAGTTGCTAGCTCAACATTCAACCCAGCGCAGATGGAAAGCGTGCAAGGGAGCCGGCTGGATTTGAACTCGGGAGCCTTCACTCCGAAGTCCGGTGCTGATGCCACTATGCCACCAGCCGGCTTTTTCAATGTACATGTGATAAATAAAACTAATCTTTAACCTTTAATCCTTAATGAGAATATCTAATCTAATTTTAGTTAATAAGTCTGTGGATTTTTATGCCGAGTTTGAGTGATTGTGTAAATTGACAGGAAAATTCCAGTGATTAAAAACAAGAGAAGATCTGTAGATGCTGGAAATCCAGACAATGCACACAAAATGCTGGAGAAACTCAGCAGGCCAGGCAGCATCTGTGGAAAACAGGACAGTCGACATTTCGGGTCAAGGCTTTTTGGCGGGACTGGAGAAAAAAAGATGAGGAATAGACTTAAAAGGTGGGTGGAGGGGAGAGAGAAACATAAGGTGATAGGTGAAATCAGGAGGGGAAAGAGTGAAGTAATGAGCTGGGAAGTTGATTGGTGAAAGAGCTATAGAGCTAGAGAAGGAGGAATTATTCGGAGAGGACAGAAGGCCATGGAAGAAAGAAAAGAGGGGTGGAGCACCAGAGGGAGGTGATGGGCAGGCAAGGAGATAAGGTAAGACAGGGAAAAGGGGATGGAAAATGGTGAACGAGGGGTTGCAATACCAGAAGTTCAAGAAAACAATGTTCAAGCCATCAGATTGGAGGCTACCCAGGCGGAATATAAGGTGTTGTTCCTCCATCCTGAGTGTGGCCTCATCGCAACATTAAAGGAGGCCATAGATTGAATATCAGAATGGGAATGGGAAGTGGAATTAAAATGGATGGCCACTGGGAGATCCTGCTTCTTCTAGTGGACGGAGCGTAGATGCTCAGTGAGACGGTCTCCCAAACTACGCCACACCGGGAGCACCGAAAATAGTAAGTGACCCCAACAAACTCATAGGTGAAGTGTCACCTCACCTGGAAAGACTGTTTTGGCCCCAAATGGTAAAGAGGGAGGAGGTGTAGGGGCAGGTGGAGCACTTGTTCTGCTTGCAAGGATAAGTGCCAGGAGGGGGATCAGTGGGGAGGGAAGAGTGGCCAAGGGAGTCATGTAGGGAGTGACCGCTGGGAGGGAAAGATGTGCTTGGTGGTGGGACCACATGAAGATAGCCTAAGTTGCGGAGAATTATGTGCTGGATACGAAGGCTGGTGGGGTTGTAGATGAGGACAAGAGGAACCCTATCACTGATAGCATGGTGGGAAGGTGGGGTGAGAGCAGACATGCTTGAACTGGAAGAGATACAATTGTGGGCAGTGATAGTGGAGGAAGGGAAAGATCCTTTCTTTGAAAAAGGACATCTCGTTCATTCTAGAATAAAAAGCCTCATCCTGAGAGCAGATGTGCCGGAGACGGAGGAATTGAGAGAAGGGGATGGCATTTTTACAAGTAACAAGGTGGGAAGAGGTATAGTTCAGGTAGCTATGAGAGTCCATGTGTTTGTATTAGACATCAGTAGATAAGCTGTCTCCAGAGATAGAGATAGAGACAGAGATATTGAGAAAGAGTAGGGAAGTGTCAGAAATGAACCAGGTAAATTTGAGGGCAGGGTGGAAATTGGAGGCAAAGTTGATGAAGTCAACAAGTTCTGCATGAGATGAGGAAGCAGCACCAATGTAGTTGTCGATGTAGCGTAGGAAAAGTGCAGGATGGTCACCAGTGTAGGCTGGGAACTCCGACAAAAAGGCAGGCATAACTGGGGCCCTTGTGAGTGCCCATGGCTACACCTTTTGTTTGAAGGAAGTGGGAGGTTCTGAAGGAGAAACTATTGAGAGTGAGGGCAAGTTCCATCAGTCGGAGGAGAGTGGTGGTAGAGGGGAACTGGTTAGGTCTGGTGCCCAGAAAGAAACAGGGAGCTTTGAGGCCTTCCTGGTGGGGAATGGAGGTGAATAGGGACTGGACATCCATGGTGAAAATTAAGATGATGGGGGCCAGGGAACCTAAAATCATTGAAAAGATCCAGAGTGTGTGAAGTGTCACGGATGTTGGTAGGAAGGGATTGAATTGGAGGGGGGGCATAAAACAGAGTTGATGTATGCAGATGTGAGTTCAGTGGGGCAGGAACAAGCTGAAACAATGAGTCTACCTGGACAAGCAGGTTTGTGGATCTTGGGTAGGAGGTAGAAACGGGAGGCGGTGGCAGTGGATGGGAGACCTCCAGAGCTGATAGGGTCATGATGGTGAGGGGGACAATGGCCTGGTGCTCTTTAGTGGGGTCCTGTTTTGAGGGGTAAGTAAGAGCAGGTGTCTGAGAGTTGTCGCTGGGCCTCAGCAAGGTAGAAGTCAGTACACCAGACTTCTACAGCACCCTCTACCTGTGGTGAAATTAGGATTAGTGCGGAGGGAGTGAAGAGCAGAGTATTTGGATGGAATGAGGTTGGAATTGAAGAGAGGAGTTTTAAAGTTGAGAGAGTTGATGCCCCATCAGCAGTTGGCAATAAAAAGTTCTAGAGCAGGCAGAAGACCAGAGCGGGGTGTCCAGGAAAAGGAGGGTTGAAGACAGGATAAGGGGCCATTAGTGTGTGGTGGAGTGCCCTTGCCAAAGACACAGGCACAGAGATGGAGGCAGCGGAAGGAAAGCTCGGAGTCCTGGCAGGCACGGAACTCACTTAGGTGTGGGTGCAGGGGGACAAAGGGGAGGCCCTTACTGAGGACAGAATGTCTGACTCAGAGAGGGGAAGGCCCGAGGGAATAGTGAAGACCTGGCACGGATGAGAGCTGGGATCAGTAGGGGGAAGAGGTTTGGTAGTGTCTGAGGAAAAGGGGGGTTTGGGGTGTTCAGCGATAGTGGGGTGAGAGGAAGATGGATTATCCATGGAAATAAGAGCTGGTGGTGGGACCTGAGAGAGGCGGGACTGCAGAATGGTGGTGGGGGAAGGGGAAGACAGAGGTTCCAGCAGCAGCGTGTGAAGACCCAGCCTGGATTGTCCAAAACACAGCAATGGATTATTTCATATAGAGCAGCCACCTTTGATCCTGCAGACAAATAATGCAAAGTTGACGCATCTGTACAATGAAGTTTTGTTTTGAGAAAGAGTATCAAACTATGAAATTCCACTTTCAATACAGAATCCTAGTTTGGTGACGATATATTGGAGAATTAGGAGCTAACTTGTCAGATAAGTAGCTGGGACAGAAGGAGCCCTAAAAATTTTTTTAAAACTCACGATGCCCACTGATGCATACTTCACTATTCCAGCGGCCCTTGTTATATCTCAGTTCAGAGTATTTTATGCTAATGGTCTGTTAAAATTGTGGAGAACTATCTAATTGTTAGAGATAGGGTTGACATTTTAAACTAGTTATGTGTTGGGTATTTTTCATGAGAAGGCTAAATGCAGCCGAGCCTGAAGTGACCTGCACCATCACCCAAATCCCAGAGAGGGCGTAGACCACATGCCATTTAAATTAGGGCAGACGGAGCAGGTCACAGCACCTTTCTGAAATGGCTTTGGTTGCATTCCTATATATAAATTCTATAACAGATCTTTTTCTTAAGCTATTTTATGATTGACTGTGGCTTGAAGGATACATACTGCAGCCAACCATCTCAAGTGGATAGCAGCTAGACCAGTGGCTTTCAAATACAATTAAATCAAAGCGATTGCCAGGGGCTTCCACTAGAAAGGTAAATTCACCTGCATGTGTTCTTAGAAGGTCTTTCTTCTGTACAAAATTGTCCTCACCAATTTCCAATTTCATTCCTTCTCTGCCCTCAAGGCTGGTCTGATACTGACACTTAAGGTAGTTAGTCAGCTTCATGTTTACAAGAAAGTGCACTCTATGCTTGGGAGAGAATGGTATCTCCACACACACCGCCCAGACCCTGATGGTACAAAAGGACAATTATATATGCCATAGTATTCTTTTATATCAATTTTTTTTCTGTGGATTATTTTTGCTTTTATTCACACTGAAGTTTACAATAAATCTTTTTCCAAACTTCTTTTACAGTAATTGTATTTTGGTGCATTAAATCACCCTGGAGGAAAACCAGGATCATTGCACAGGAGTATGGAACCTAGTTTTTTTTTGTGTGGAATAGTTATTTTAACACATTGCTACTCAAGTGAATGCAATAAAAACTCCTATTTTTGGTATGACTTGCCCCTTTAATATCAGACATGTGACAGGAGGTGAAAGAGTGAAAACTAATAAAGAAGGTGACTTAACTTCTGACAAAAAGCACAAAAACATAATTAAAGGTTGGGAAAGGTCCTTCAATAAATAAGAGAAGACATGCCAGCGGGGAATGTGAATGCCAACGTTTAGTCACAGCCTGGATGCAGATAAAGGTAAGACGAAACAAATGCATGGGCCGGGGTGAAACAGATTTGACACAAAAGAACCATGACAGTATCTTGGCAGTGTGAACCATTTTGGCAAACGCCCGCAATGCTTTAGATGTCACAAAACTGCCATGGAAGCTACAAAGTAAATTCAGAGCATGGCATCGGACTGATGAACATGATGAGTTTTCAAGAATATATTGCTAGGTGACAGATGTCTTGGTGCTGAAAAGCTACCATGTCGCTTGGCGTGGGGATATTGGTGTTGATGGACAGCACCTCAGTAAAAGTTTGTCAGTGGGGAAAGTCAGTCTGCATTAAATTGATCTCAATGGTGGAGTCCATAGTTATTTATTGAGATACAACACAGAATAGGCCCAGGATATATATAGAATCCATGAGCCCACCAACCCCCTGACAATGCTAGCCTAATGATAGGACCTCTTACAGTGACCAACTAACCTATCAATCAGTACATCTTTGGACTGTGGGAGAAAACCGGAGCACCTGGAGGAAACCCACTCTGTTATGGGAAGAACGTACAAACACCTTGCAGACCCGAGTCGATGGTACTGTAAAGCGTTGTGCTAATCACAATGCTATCGTGCCGCCCCATATGTGTTGACGGAACTTGCATGAAAGGGAGGAAATCAAAGTAAAATCTGTGACATCAATCAGATGTTGAATCATACTAATTAGAAAATTTAGATCATTTGGTGCCAATATACAGTATATTGATTTATTTCTCAATATCCTACTCATTTTGCTTTCAACAATTGTCCTGGAAACACTTCAGCCTTGCTCTTGATGTCTTGGTCATCTTCCGACTCTTTCACTGAGCTTACGTTTTTGCAGTTCATCTTCAGATAACCTTATTGCCTGCAAAAGCACACCAAATTTTCTGTGGCTTCACAAATCAGATATAGATAAAGCCGAACAATAGAAATTGGGTTTCAAAATATTATCTTTACAAAAAAAACACGGTGAACTAATAATTTTTCTATTTTACACTGATGCCTTGAACTGTAATTCTATAGATAATTGCAAATCACATAGGATTCATATATCTAGCATCGAAGTAACAATAGCATACTCTATTATACAGAGGAAGGCTGTTTATTGTTGGTTTATTGTATCAGAATCGATCTGGCAAGTGTGGATTAGGACAGTCTCTTTTCTGGCAAAGGGATACTTAGGAAGTGGGAGTCCTTTAATGACAATATTTTTCAGAGTATTAAGCTTGCATGTGTCCTTCAGAATAAAAAGTAAAGATAGCGAGTGTAGGAAACCTTGTTTTTTTTTCAGGAGATACTGAGGCCCTGGGTAAGAGAAAAAAAGAAGTACATAGCAGGTACAGACAAGCAGACACAAATGAGTTCCTTATGGAGTATAAGAAACGCAAGAGAACACGTAAGAAAGTAATCAGGAGGGCTAAAAGAAGGCAAGAAGTTTCTCTAGCAGACAAGGTGAAGGAGAATCCTAAGGAATCCTGCAGATATATCAAGAGACAAAAAAAAAGATTGCAAGGGTCAAAATTAGTTTCCTGGAAGACCAGAATGGTAATCCATATGTGGAGACAAAACAGATGGGTGAGATCTTAAATGCATTCTTTGCATCAGTACTTACTCAGGAGATGGATTCAGAGACTACAGAAGAGAGGCAAAGTGGCATCGACTTCATGGACCCTGTACAGTTTACAGAGGAGAAGGGGTTTGCTAGCCTGAGGTAAATCAGGGTGGAAAAATCCCCCAGGCCTGATAAGATGATCCCTCAGACCCTTTGAGAGGCAAGTGCAGAAATTGCCGGGGCACTAGCAGAGATATTTAAAACATCTTCAGTGACAGGAGGGTTACCAGAGGATTGGAAGATAGCCAATGTTGTTCTGCTGTTTAAAAAAGGCTCTAAACTGAAATGAGAAAATTATAGGCCAGTGAGTCTGACATCAGCTGTGGGAAAGTTATTGGAAGGTGTTCTAAGAAAGCAGGTATGTAGTATTTGGATAGACACGGACTGATTAAGGATAGTCAGCATGGCTTTGTGTGTGGTAGGTCATGTCTAACCAATTTATAGAGTATTTCAAGGAAGTTACTTGGAAAGTGGATGAAGACATGGCAGCGGATGTTGTCTACATGGACTTTAGTCAGGGATTTGACAAGGTCCCGCATGGGAGGTTGGTCAAGAAAATTCAGTTGCTTGGTATTCAGGATGAGGTAGTAAATTGGATTAGACATTGGCTTTGTGGGAGAAGCCAGAGAGTGGTAGTAGAGGGTTGCCTCTCTGACTGGAGGCCTGTGACAAGTTGTGTGCTGGAGGGATCAGTGTTGGGTCCTTTGTTGTTTGTTATTTATATTAATAATCTGGATGATAAGTTGGTTAACTGGATCAGCAAATTTGCTGATGACACCAAGATTGGGGGTGTAGTGGAGAGTGAGGAAGGCTATCATGGCTTGCCGAGGGATCTGCATCAGCTGGAAAAATGGGCTGAAAAATGGCAGATGGAAGTTAATATAGAGAAATGTAAGGTTTTGCACTTTGTTAGGACCAACCAGGTTAGGTCTTATACAGTGACTAGTAGGGCAATGAGGAGTGTGGTAGAACAAAGGGAATTGGGAATACAGGTCCATAATTCATTCAAAGCTGTGTCAGAGGTAGATAGGTTGGAAAGAAATCTTTTGGCACACTGGCCTTCATAAGTTATTGTATTGAGTACCAGAGATGGGATGTTATGTTGAAGTTGTGTAAGGAACTGGTAAGGCCTAATTTGGAATACTGTGTGCAGTTTTGGTCACAGGAAAGATGTAAACAAAGTTGAAAGAGTACAGAAAAAATTTACATGGATGTTCCCGAGTTCAGAGGACCTGAATTATAAGGAAAGATTAAATAGGTTAGGACTGTATTCTTTAGAACACAGACGACTGTGCTGCAACACACAGTTCGAACCATATCATCAAGTTCACCGATGACACGACAATGGTGGGTCTCATCAGCAAGAACTACGAGTCAGCTTACAGAGAGAAGGTGCAGCGGCTAATGGACTGGTGCAGAGCCAACAACCTGTCTTTGAATGTGAACAAAATAAAAGAGATGGTTGTTGACTTCAGGAGGGCACAGAGGGACCACTCCCCAATGAACATCGACGGCTCCTCAGTAGAGATCGCAAAGAGCACCAAATTTCTTGATGTTCACCTGACGGAGAATCTCACCTGGTCCCTCAACACCAGCTCCTTAGCAAAGAAAGTCCAGCAGCGTCTCTACTTTTAGCGAAGGCTGAGGGAAGTCCATCTCCCACCCACCATCCTCATCACATTCTACAGGGGTTGTATTGAGAGCATTCTGAACAGCTGCATCACAGCCTGGTTCGGAAATTGCACCATCTCGGATCGCAAGACCCTGCAGCGGATAGTGAGGACAGCTGAGAATGTCATTGGGGTCTCTCTTCCTGCCATCACGGACATTTACACTACACGCTGTATCCGCAAAGGAAACAGCATTATGAAGGACCCTACACACCGCTCATACAATCTCTTCTCCCTCTTGCCATCTGGGAAAAGGATCCGAAGCATTCAGGCTCTCATGACCAGACTATGTAACAGTTTCTTCCCCCCAAGCTATCAGACTCCTCAATACCCGAAGCCTGGACTGACACCTTGCCCTACTGTCCTGTTTATTATTTATTGTAATGCCAGTACTGTTTTTGCGCATTTTATGCATTCCAGTGTAGGTCTGTAGTCTAGTGTAGCTTTCTGTGTGTTTTTTTTTTATTACATAGTTCAGTCTAGTTTTTATACTGTGTCATGTAACACCATGGTCCTGAAAAACATTGTCTCATTTTTACTGTGTACTGTACCAGCAGTTATGGTCGAAATGACAATAAAAGTTGGCTTGACTTGACTTGGTTGAGAGGAGATTTGATATTGGTATACAAAATTATGAGGGGGATAGAGAGGGTAAATGCATGTAGGCTTTTCCCACTTTTGTTGGGGGGGACTGCAACCAGAGGTCATGGCTTAAACATGAAAGCTGAGGAATTTAAGGGGAACATTGGGGGAAACTTCTTTGCTTAGAGTCTGTGAAAGTGTGGAATGAGTTGCCAGCGCGAGTGGTGCATGTGAGCTTGATTTCAATGCTTAAGAGAAGTTTGGATAGGTACTTGAACAGTAAGGGAATGGAGGGCTATGGTCCCAGTGCAGCTCAATGGGAGTAGGCAGTTTCAATGGTTTTGACATGGACTAAATAGGCTGAGGGGCCTGTTTTTGTGCTGTACTTCTTTACGACTCTACGACTCTACGACTCTATTTCATCTTTCCTTTCTTTATAGACATTTTTCAACAATTAAAATCTATGATTATTTCAGGCTATTAATTCAACGGCAGAAGAAAAGTATCCAGAAATTGGACCCATTTGCCGACTTTCTTATATGATTTACCAAATGCCATTTTGCATATTAACTGCAATATTTACCAAGTGTGGGCTGTGGTAAGCAAGGAACTTTGCTAGCCAGGCAGCAATGCACCTTTAACTTTAAAGATAAATTAATTGCATACATTAATTAAATTACAACAGGCACGTCAGATCCGGTGATATGCTGTATATGTAAAATGTGGGCATCGATGGAAGTCACGTCTGCAGGAAATGATTGCACGAGAGCTTTAGTTCAGTTGGACTATAGTATGAAATGTGGAGGTATTAGAGTGGTGGCCAAGTTATCTCTAAGTACTTTATTCCAGGAAATAGCCACACCTCTCATATTATGTACTGTAACATTATTCAGCCAAGAGACACAAGAGGATGTAATTCTGAGTGAGACAAGGACGTGTGTCCAGATAGAGTGGGAGGCCTCCCAATACTTGCATTTGTTCAGTAGATGATTCTTGTGACCTGTGTGAGTGAGACCACAATCTGCAAGGAGGAAGAGCAAACTGACCACAACTCTGTGGTCAGGGGTAGGGATGCATTGGGAGTGAAAAGAAATGTAGTAGTGAAAGGGGCTGTTTATTTAGGGGCGTGGCCTCTGTTTACTGCTGCTGCAAGTTCCAGAGTATGTGTTGCCTGCTCAGTGCTGGGGTTAAGGGAAACTCAGGGCTGGAAAGCAATTAAGAGAGGTGGGGAAAGATTTAATTGTGGTCCATATGGGAGCCAACGAGAGTGAGAGAACAAAGAATGATGTTCTGTCACCAGGATTAGTTACAGATTTTAATTTAAATAAAACAAAACTATGAGGGAATAATCTCTGAATTACCATCTGAATCATGTGCAGTTTAACTCAGATGTCAGTATGATCAGGGGGTTGAAAGGGTGTCACTAAAAAGGGTGTGATAAAATGGATTTAAATTCATGAGGCAATGCCATCAGTACTGGGGAAACAGAAAGTTGGTTCTTTGGGATAGATTGCATTTGAAATTGTTAGGTGCAGCATCCCAGCAAATCAAATAACAAGGTTTATATATATGTATAATTTGAGCTATCTTGTGGGAGGGATCTGGTAAAGGGAAATTTGAAAAGTCAAAGTGAAAGGAAAATTGATAGTGTGAAATGAGTAATGATAATCTGTCAAAAAGGGACAGTGCATACAAATATATGGGTTTGCCTCCAATTAGCGTCAGAGGCAGGAAAAATGGTTAACCGACAAAATAGAATATTCTTGTTCTGAATGCACATAACATTTGTAACAAGATAAATGAGCTGATGCACAAATGGAAATAAATAGCATGATCTAATAGTCATTAGGAGATGTAAAATGATCACGGTTGGGAATTAAATGTTTCATGATACTTAACTTTTTGGAGGCATAAGCAAAATGGAAAAGCAGAAAGGGTAGCCCTGACAAAGAGTGTGCTAAAGGCAGAGGAGATAAAGGATGATAGCTCAGAAAACCGAAAGGTAGCAACAATTTGGACAGAAAATACAACAGAAATTGCCCGCAGGGCCTATAACACTGGTAGTAATGCAGGGCATAGAATCAATCAGAAAATTCCAGGTAGGCTTGAAATGTATAATACAATAATTATGGAGCATATAAATCTACATTTTGACTGGCAAATCAAATTAACAATAACATTATGGAGGATAAATTCATGAAATTTATAAGAATGTTTTTCAGATTAGTAGTTTGAAAAGTCAGTGATGAAAGAGACTATTCTAAATCTAACATGGTGCAAATAAATTTGTTTAATTTATAATTTAGTACCTCTGGAGTCTTTAAGAAAGAGTGAACATATGAGAAAATAAACACAACTGCAGTTAGTTGAAGCCTGAAGCCCTGAATTACACAACAGATCAGCAATGACGATGGAAAGGGAATGTTTGTGACTGATTGAGGATGGGGTTATTGTGGGGATGAGTTATTAATGGAGGAATTTGGGGGTGATGAAGAAGAGTAGACAGGAGAGTCTACAAATGCTGGAAATCTGGAGTGCTCACAGTGAAGCTGGACCAAGTTAACAGGTCAGAGGGCATCAAAGGAAGGGAAAAGACTGTCCAAGTTTCAGAATAACAGAAGCTGGGGTATCTTAGCAACGCACAGAAAATGCTGGAGGAACTCAGCTGGCCAGGCAGCATCACTGGAAAAGATAAACAGTTAACGTTTTGGGCCGAGACCCTTCTTTAGAACTGGAGAAAAGAAAATGAGAAATCAAAGTAAGAAGGTGGTGGAGGGAAGGAAGACACACAAGGTGATAGGTGAGAGGTGAAACTCGATTAGCGAGAGGTGAAATAAAGAGCTGGGGAATTGATTGCTGAAAGAGATAAAGGGCTGGAGAAGGGCAAATTTGACAGGAAAGGACAGTAGGCCATGGAAGAAAAGGAAGGGAGAAGAGCACCAGAGGGAGGTAAGGAGAGAGAGGCAAATGGGAATGGGGAATTGTAGAGGGAGCATTACCAGAGTTTGAGAAATCAATGTTCATGCTATCAGGTTGGAGGTTACCAGATGGAATATAAGATGTTGCTCCTCCAACCTGAGTGTGGCCTCATTGTGGCAGTAGAGGAGGCCATGGACTGACTTGTTGGAATGGGAATGAGAAATGTGAGAAATGGAATTAAAACGGGCGGCCACTGGGAGATCCTGCTCTTTCTGGTAGATGGAGAGTAGATGTTCGGTGAAGTGGTCTCCCACTCGACGTCAAGTCTCACTGATAAACAGGAGGCCAAACCAACAACACAGGAATGAGCAGATGACTCCAACAGACTCACTGGGGAAGTGTTGCCTCACCTGTAAGTGTTGTTTGGGACCCTGAATGGCAGTGAGGGACAGGTGTAGCACTTGTTCCATTTGCAAAGGTAAGTGCGAGGAGGGAGATCAGTGGTGATCTTAACAGGTCAGGCAGGGCATGATGAAGGGTTTTGGCCTGAAACATTGATACTTTCTTTCCATAGATGCTGTCCGCCCTGCTGAATTCCTCCAGCATCTTGTGAGTGTGTTACTCTGGAGTTCCAGCATCTGCAGAATCTCTTGTGTCAACGTTTCAGATCAAGACTCTTTGCCTGGTCACTTGACCTCCTGAAATGTTGACTGCCCATTTCCTAACAAAAAAAGTGATGTGTTATAAATAGCCAGTCACATTCTCAAAATAAAAGGACATTCTTTCAGGGCAGAGATGTAAAAATAGACTTTTCACCTTGAGAATAGTGAATCTTTGAAAGTTGCCACCCAAAGGGATGAAGATTTACTGAGCTAATTCACATTCTGATTTATTTACCACGTGTTCATTGAAACATGCAGTGAAATGCATTGTTTGCATTAACAACCAAAACACCCAAGGATGTGCTGGAGGCCGCCTCCCGGCACAGAGGCACATTCCAGTACCAACATAGCGACACTTGTGGTCTGCCTCGACACCTTTGGGTGTGGTGTTTGGTTGGATTTTGGGTGTGGATTGTTCCAGACAAACATCAATAAATGTATGGATATTTGGGGAATTAAGGGACGCCGGAGAACAGTCATGATGTTGTAAGATGGTTGGGAAGGAGTGACTGGTTGAAAAGCCTGCTGTTGTGTTTACACAAACACTCTCAGTATTCACTCATGACCATAATAACCATATATAACCATATATAACAATCACAGCATGGAAACAGGCCATCTCGGCCCTCCTAGTCCGTGCCGAACTCTTAATCTCACCTAGTCCCACCTACCCGCACTCAGCCCATAAAACCTCCACTCCTTTCCTGTCCATATACCTATCCAATTTTACCTTAAATGACACAACTGAACTGGCCTCTACTACTTCTACAGGAAGCTCATTCCACACAGCTATCACTCTCTGAGTAAAGAAATACCCCCTCATGTTTCCCTTAAACTTCTGCCCCCTAACTCTCAAATCATGTCCTCTCGTTTGAATCTCCCCTACTCTCAATGGAAACGGCCTATTCACGTCAACTCTATCTATCCCTCTCAAAATTTTAAATACCTCGATCAAATATTATATATAATATAACTGGCCTGAGCACTTCTGCATGTGATCTACCTCAGTGTGCTAGATATTCAGTTAGCATTGAGCAATCATAAAATGGCACCATCGTGGATGCAGTGACCATCCTCATATTTATCAATAAAAATAGGCATAATCTTTTATAACCAGAAAATCAGTAAAACAAAGATCAAACCCTGCCACAAGTGAGCAAAGACATATCAATTAAAGGTCACTAATATTTATTGACTTATTGATTGTTGGATCTCTCAGTTCAGTTTTATAGCTCAGCATTTTTGATCTCCCATTACTCTTTCCTGGATTTTTATTGAATTCACAGCAGAGATCAATGCAAGAGTCTCTGCTGGTGCTGTTATTTTCATACCCAGGATAAAGATAGACAATGTTTAATGGTCTGACAGCTGAAGATGTCAAATGTTCAAGCTTCCCCAGTTAGTGCTCAGTGTAAGTGCTGAAGATGGAGCTCTTGGACATGCTGAACTACCTTTAGGCTGTCGGTATACCAGGTAGGAGTAAATTTGCTGGGGGCCTCTTCAAATACACTGCCTGATATGGTGGGGTCAATGCACAGGATTGATAAAAGCAGCAGGTGGTGGTCGAGTCAGCAAGCTGCGTCATATAACTAGTCTCCCCGCCATCAAGGATATTCTCAAAAGGCAATAGCTCAAGAAGGTGGTGTCCATCTTGAAGGACTCTGCCATCAAGGACACACCCTCTTCTCATTTCTGACTTCAGGGAAGAGGTACAGGAGCCTGAAGATACGCATTCAATGTTTTAAGAACAGCTTCTACCCCTCTGCCATCAGATTTCTGAATGGTCCACGAACCCATAAAGCCTAGCTCACAATTTCACTCTCTTTTTGCTCTATATTTTTATATATATTTATTGTAACTTATAATAATTTTTAATGTATTCCAGATACTGTTGCCACAAAATTAATGAATTTCGCAGTATTTGTCAGTGATGATGAACCTGATTCTGATTCTGGAGATCCAGTTGTCTCTGCCCCTCCTCCATGTCTTTCTTAGGAAGGGAACTTAGCAAATTAAAGTTTATCCTATGCAAAGGAGTGCTCCTTCGCTTCAACGGCACTCACCCAATCGCAGTGTTTCCCAACTGTTAGTGCTGTAGTTTAGAACTTCTTTCTGTGGTAGGACATTAATAGGCAAAGTCGTTCTGCTTGTTGGATACTTTTGTCAAGGTACTATTTTACATTAGCCTCCAAATATTCAATTTCTAAGAAGGAACTCGCAGAGAAAAAAATTACTAATTGAATCTTAAGTGGCTATTTTCGGCAGTGTTTACTCACATGTTTCTCGATTCTCAGCATATTCAAGTCAAGTCACTTTTATTGTCATTTCGACCATAACTGCTGGTACAGTGCATAGTAAAAATGAGACAACCTTTTTCAGGACCATGGTTTACATGACCCAGTACAAAAACTAGACTGAACTAAGTAATAGAAAAAAAACCACAGAGAAAGCTACACTAGACTACAGACCTACAATGGACTACATAAAGTGCACAAAAACAGTACTGGCAGTACAATAAATAATAAACAGGACAGTAGGGCAAGGTGTCAGTCCAGGCTTCGGGTATTGAGGAGTCTGATAGCTTGGGGGAAGAAACTGTTACATAGTCTGGTCGTAAGAGCCTGAATGCTTCGGAGACTTTTCCCAGACAGCAGGAGGGAGAAGAGATTGTATGATGGGTGCATGGGGTCCTTCATAATGCTGTTTGCTTTGCAGATGCAGCGTGTAGTGTAAATGTCTGTGATGGCGGGAAGAGAGACCCTGATGATCTTCTCAGCTGACCTCACTATCCGCTGCAGGGTCTTGCGATCCGAGATGGTACAATTTCCAAACCAGGCAGTGATGCAGTTGCTCAGGACGCTCTCAGTACAACCCCTGTAGAATGTGGAGGACATGGGGTGGAAGATGGTCTTCTCTCAGCCTTCGCAAAAAGTAGAAACGCTGCTGGGCTTTCTTTTCTTTGGAGCTGGTGTTGAGGGACCAGGTGAACACCAAAAAATTTGGTGCTCTTTACGATCTCTACTGAGGAGCTGTCGATGTTCAGCGGGGAGTGGTCACTCCGTACCATCCTGATGTCAACAACCATCTCTTTTGTTTTGTTCACATTAAGAGACAGGTTTTTGGCTCTGCACCAGTCCGTTAGCCGCTGCACCTCCTCTCTGTAAGCTGACTCGTTGTTCTTGCTGATGAGACCCACCACGGTCGTGTCATCGGCAAACTTGATGATATGGTTCGAGCTGTGTGTTGCAGCACAGTTGTGGGTCAGCAGAGTGAACAGCAGTGGACTGAGCACGCAATCCTGGGGAGCCCCCGTGCTCAGTGTGATGGTGTTGGAGATGCTGCTCCTGATCTGGACTGACTGAGGTCTCCCAGTCAGGAAGTCTAGGATCCAGTTGCAGAGCGAGGTGTTCAGGCCCAGTAGGCTCAGCTTTCCAATCAGTTTCTGAGGGATGATTGTGTTGAATGCTGAACTGAATTCTATGAACAACATCCGAACGTACGTGTCGTTTTTGTCCAGGTGGTTGAGGGCCAGGTGGAGGGCGGTGGCAATGGCGAGTATATTGAGCGGTTAGGACAAAATGCGAACTGCAGGAGGTCCAGTGAGGGGGGACAGCAGGGTCTTGATGTGCCTCATGACGAGCCTCTCGAAACACTTCATGACAATGGATGTGAATGCAACAGGACGGTCGTCATTTAGGCAGGACACTGAAGACTTCTTCGGCACAGGGATGATGGTGGCAGCCTTGAAGCATGTTGGAATGGTGGTGCTGCTCAGGGAGATGTTGAAGATGTCAGTGAGAACATCTGCCAGCTGGTCCTCTGAGCACTCTACCAGGGATGTTGTCTGGTCCAGCAGCCTTCCGTGGGTTGACCCTGCACAGGGTTCTTCTCACGTCGGCCACGGAGAGACACAGCACCTGGTCATTTGTAGGAGGGGTGGATTTCCTCGCCGCCACGTCACTTTCCGCCTCAAACCAGGTGTAGAAGTTATTCAGCGCATTTGGGAGGGAGGCATCACCTGCACAATCAGGTGATGTTGTCTTGTAATTGGTGATGTCCTGGATGCCCTTCCACATGTGCTGTGTGTCGTCGCTGTCCTGGAAGTGGCTGTGGATTAGTTGGACATGTGCACGCTTTGCCCCTCTGATGGCTCGGGACAGTTTGGCCCTTGCTGTTGTTAAAGCTGCCTTGTCGCCCGATCTGAAGGTGGAGTTGCGGGACCTCAGCAGCGCACGTACCTCTGCGGTCATCCATGGCTTCTGGTTGGCACATATAGTGATGGTCTTGGACAGAGTAACATCATCAATGCACTTACTGATGTAGCTGGTCACTGATGCTGTGTACTCCTCTAAGTTGGTAGAGTGGCCATCGGTTGCAGCCTCCCTGTACATGTGCCAGTCAGTGTGCTCAAAGCAGTCTTGAAGAGCAGAGATGGCTCCTACTGGCCAGGTTTTCACCTGCTTCTGAACTGGTCTGGAGTGAATGGCGAGCAGTCTGTATGCTGGGATTAGCATAACAGAGATGTGGTCTGAGTATCCGAGGTGGGGGCGGGGCTCTGCCCAGTACGCGTCGGGAATGTTTGTGTAAACCATTGTGCAAATTCATACACCAATCTAAGGTCACCTTAAATGCCTCTATTGCATTTGCCTCCACTACCATCCCAGACTGTGGTGCAGAACCTTGGAGTTTGTTGGAGATACATAGGATGATGTCATTCCCGTATAATACTCTTTGGAGCTTTGCAGCAGAGGCTGGATCATTTTATCCTGGGAGTTTTGTCATTGGGAAATCCCCAGCCAACTTGGGTTATCCTGTGCCAGTCCAAGCATCGGTCCGCCATTAATTAATTACCCTCTGGCTGCAGCCATGTCCCCTCCATCTCCGACAATGATTTGCAGCATCCAACACCAACCCCCGCTGTCAACCATCATTTATTGAAGTTTCACACGTACTCAACACACCTGCCACCCAACACTACACCTGTGGTCCCAGCCATCAATATGGTGGGCATTAGTCTTCCTTACCTGCACTTAATTGACAAGTCGCTGATTGGTCTTTTGGCTGCCAGCTCACCCCCTTACTCTGAACACCACTGCATGGCCTCAGTAAATTGTATGGCATAGGGTGGCACAGTTTCAATGCCTTGGTTCTTGGGTGCAGCTGAAGTTTTCAGTAGAGGATGAATCACCAACTTTGTCATTGGCATCCAGCTTCAGTCTCCAGTTTTTGTAAGATAAATTAGAGACTATCTTTTTACGTTGCATGCACATTGATGCATATAGTGAGATGTGTTGTTTGTGCCAAATCAAATCAACGAGGATTGTGCTGGGGTCAGCCTGCAAGTGTTGGCACACTGCTGGGACTAATATAGTATGCCCACAACTTACTATCCGTAACTGTCTTTGGAATATGGGCAGAGAGTAGAGCACCCGAAGGAAACCCACACGGTCACGGGGAGAATGTACAAACTCCTGACAGGCTGCGGCAAGTAATGTACCCAGATCAGTGATCAGTGGCACTGCAAACAGATTGCATCAACTGCCACGCTACCAGAAAATCCTTACAATCACCGTGGACTATCGGAATTTGAGGCAAATGATCTTGAAGGCAATTCTATCTTTAAAGCATTCCCACCTCTACAGACACTGCAGTGTTATGAAACCCTTCATTAAGACTAAATGAGGGTTGATCCAGGAAATGAGAATGACTTTTCAGAAAGAGCCAGAAGATCGGGTAGAAGTTCAGAACAGCACCACTGGGAGACAATCTGACAAATAGGTCAGCCTGCCTCGTTTCATCTGAGAAGCTATCAGGCAAAAATGAAATTGGTCATGAAAACTGCATGGAAGGTCAATTCAAAACCACAATGGATAATTAATATTCAATGACTTTGTGTAAGTCCAACACACATTGAAGATGAGCAGGCAGATGTGGCCGTTATTTTCTATCCTCCAAGAAACCTATAACAATTGCAAATTTACAACGTGCATTGCTGGTGTTCACTGATCCATTTACGATTTAATAAATCTGGCACTTTACAGCCTAAGTCACAATCTAATAGAATTTAAAAATTGAGCAAGGTCATGTGGAACCAGCAAGGCAAAGCAAGATGACATTTCTTGTGTGTGATTTCTGTTCCAGTTGCAATTAACTCGCTCTTGGACTGGTGACTTCACATTTGGATTTGAACAGAGTGCAGCTTGTTAATGCATAGTCTCATATGTTTAACATTACTAAGTACCTTGGTCTTGCAAATGTTGTTGTGGCAGGAAGGCCACTTTCTGATCTGACACTCTCTGGCTGTTGCAGCTGAAGGTGATGGATGGAGGGGCACACACATTGCTGGCTCTTTCTCTCTTCTTCCTCTTCCCAGACAGCTGAGCTCACTGCATCTTCGTGCCTCTCCTGATGCCCTGTTGAAGAGCCAGCCTGCAAAATCAATGTGTGCTGATGCATGCCATCTCCACTTTGTCTCAGAAGTACACTCAGTGGCCACATTATTAGCTACACCTATACACCTGCCCGTTAATGCAAATATACAATCAGCCAATCATGTGGCAGCGACTTAATGAGTGAAAGCATGCAGACATGATCAAGAGGTCCAGTTGATGTTCAGACCAAACATCAGAACGGGGAAGAAATGTGATCTAAGTGACTTTGACTGTGGAACAATTGTTGGTGCCAGATGGGGTGATTTGAGTACGTATCTCAGAAAACAATGATCTCCTGGGATTTTCAGGTATAGCAGTCTCTAGAGTTTACAAAGAATGGTGCAACAAAAAAAATCCAATGAGCAGCACTTCTGTGGGTAAAAATGCCTTTTTAATGAAGAGATCAGAAGAGAATGGCCAGACTGGTTCAAGCTGACAGGAAGATGACAATAACTCAAATAGCCATGTGTTAAAACTGTGGTGTGCAGAGGAGCATCACTGTATGCACAAAGCATCGAAGTAGATGGACTGCAAACATACAGAATACCATAAGATATAGGAGCAGAAGTAGGCCATTCAGCCCATTGAGTCTGCTCTACTGTTGAGGCTCCAGTCAGACTTGAACTCATGAATTGTGGTTTACGAGACCAGTGCTCTAACTCTTGAGCTACGAAGCATGAACATGCACATCCTGTACCAAATAATGTGGCTACTGAGTGTATGGCTTTCCACCAGGTTATGTGCTATCAATTATCCCTCCATCACAAAGGGGAGATGACCATTATGCATCCAGTAAGTGTGGGAAATCATGTAAATGTTATTGGCTCAGAACCAAAAGTTAGCTCTTAGATTTGTATACTCCCTGAGGCAGTGTCTTAAAACCAGCCATGTTTTTTTTATCAATGACCATCCTTCCAACATAATGTCACATGTGGGGATACTTAATCACGATTGCATTCCATTTGCAAGTTTCTTTGCAAATGAAGCAGACTATCTCTGCAGGCAGTAGGACGTAAACAATCTTTCAGCAAGGGCTGTTAAGAGATACTGGAATTATTCAACAGAAGGGGATGATGATTCAAGAAAGTGACTTACTTTCACTTTTTCAAGGACACTTAGAGGCGGGCAACAAGAGTTGGAATATGTTTTTAAAAATCCTGAATATCCAAGTTGGTGACCTTTTTGTGTCAGATGGTACGGAGGTATCCCTGAAGCACAAAGTTTGAAATTGTTACACTTTTTCCTTATTTTGTTATAGGTTTCACTGGTGAAGAGGTATCCCACAAACAAAATACTTGTTTGACCAGCAGTTTGCCATTAGTTCACACTCTTGCTCAGTACAGGCATTGAAAGTGCAGTGTTTGAAATGTGCGCGTTGATTTCAAAGGGTCAAAGGTTCATTTATTAGCAAAGTATACAACTCTGAAATTCTTCTCCAGATAGTCACGAAACCAAGAAAGGAAAGAACAGCAGCTCAACTCCCAAGTCCCTCCGCCCTGCACAAAGAATGAACAAAATGGAACAGGCACATTGATGCCCAAATCCCCCTCCGCTGCATAAAAAAAACCAAGAAAGATCAGGTGAAAAACACAGAATATATAAAAAACGAGGGGAAAAAAGCTCTATAGTCCAAGATCATATCCAAAACACAGAAAATTTAGGTTACATTCTCTGGGCGCAGGGCAGGCCTTTCCCGCTTTGGCAGCAGAGTGATCCCCCAGTGATCGGAAGACAGTCTCCCCTCTCCCGTAGCAGAGTGATCCCACCAGTGATCAGAAGGCAGGCAGATTTCAGTATTTAGTGATCAGTTGTTGGTGATTGCTGTGTGATTCTATCAACAACCTACAGTACCACAGTTTCAATGCTAATCTGTTTAAACTGTTATAGCTGGGTACTTGGCTGTGTCATTTAAAGTTCAAAGTAAAATTTATTATCAGAGTGCATACATGTCACTACATATAACCCTGAGATTCTTTATCTGTAGGCATACTTAGTAAATCTATAGAACAGTAACTGTAAGCTGTAAACATCAGGAATTGTTAACTGTTAAACAAACTATGCAAATGCAGATATCAATAAATAGCAATGAATAATGAGCATGAAATTACAATATAACACAGTCCTTAAATGAGTGTAGCTATCCCCTTTTGTTCAAGAACTTAATGGTTGAGGGGTAGTAACTGTTCTTGAAGCTGGTGGTGTGAGTCCTGAGACATCTGTACCTTCTACCTGATGGCACGGCTTGGGTGGTGAAGATGTGGATGCTGTTTTTCTACGGCAACGTTTCAAGTAGATGTGCTCAACGGTTGCGAGGGGTTTACCCGTGTTGTACTGGGCTGAATCCAATACATTTTGTAGGATTTTCCACTCAAAGGCATTGGTGTTCCTGTACCAGGCAGCAATGCTGCCAGTTAGCACACTTTCCACCACACGTCTATAGAAGTTTGCTGAGGTTTTCAATGACATGCTGAACCTCCACAGGCTCCTGAGAAAGTAGAGGTGCTATAGTGCTTTCTTTGCAATAATATTTATATGATGGGTCCAGGACAGGTCCTCTAAAATAGTGACACCAGGGAATTTAAAGTTATGACTCTCTTCATCTCTTTTCCTCCCATGAATACTGGCTCATGGACCTTTGGTTTCCCTCTCCTGGAGTCTACAATCAGCTCCTTGGTCTCCTTGACATTGAGTAAGGAGTTGTCATTACACCACTCAGCCAAGTTTCCAATCTTCCTCCTGTATGCTGATTCATCACCACCTTTTAAACTGTCCACAACTGTGGTGTCATCAGCAAATTTGTAAATGATGTTGGAGCTCTACTTAGCCATACAGTCATAGGTATAAAGTGAGCAGAGCAGAGACGATGTACACATCGCTGTGGTGCTCCTATACTGACATAGGTTATAGAGGATATGTTTTTGCCAATCCAAGTTGACTGGGGTCTACAAGTGAGGAAATCCAGGATCCAATTGCACACGGGGATATTAAGGCCCAGGTCCTGGAGTTTACTGATTAACTTTGAGGGGATGATGGTGTTAAATGTCGAGCTGTAGTCGATAAAGAGCATCTTGATGTATCCATCTTTGCTGTCCAGATGTTCCAGGATTGTGTGAAGAACCAATAAGATGGCATCTGATGTAGACCTGTTGTTTTGTAGGTGAATTGGAGTGGATTCAAGTCACCATTCAGATGGGAGCTGATATGCTTCAACACCACCCTGTCAAAACACTGTCACTGTGGATGCAAGTGCCACTGAGTGATAGTCATTTAGTCAGGTAACCACACTCCTCTTGGGCAGGGTATGATTGAAGCCTGCTTGAAACAGACGTGTACCACACACTGCTGGAATAAACCAGCCAGTTGGTCAGCACAGGTCTTCAGTACTCGGCCAGGTACTCTGTCCAAACTGGATGCTTTTCTTGCATTCACTCTCTTGAAGGCAGCCCACACATCATCTTCAGATACCGAGTCCAAAGGATCATCGGGAGACATGGGGGGTGTGTGAGGGTTCCTCCCTGTTCTGGTGGTCAAAGTGAGCTCATCTGGGAGTGAAGCTCTGCTGTCCCCTATGTTGCAAGATGTAGCTGTGTAGGGGGTTATGGCATTCAAACCTGCCACAGCTGTCGAGCATCCCCCGCTTATTCCAGTCTAGTCCAGAATCTCCACTTTGCCCAACAGTCGGCTTTCCAGAGATCGTACCTGCACCTCTTGTAACATTCTTTATCATCAGACTTGAAAGCCTCTGCACTGGCTCTCAGCAGGTTCCAGGTTTCATTGTTCATCCAGAGCTTCTGAGTGGAGAATACCCTGACGATTTCATGGGGACACACTCACCCACAGCTGCTTTAATAAAGTCTGTAATGACCCTGGTGTAGTCTTTCGGGTTCTCAGATGAGTTCTTGAAAACAGCCCAGTCCACTGCTTCAGGGCAATCCTGTAACTGTTCCTTCACCTCCCGTGACCACCTCTCTTAGTTGTCCTACTCTCTGGAGCCTTGCTCTTCAGGCTCTGTCTGTATGGGGTAGAAAAGTAGTGCCAAATGATCCCACTTACCAAAACATGGTCTTGGGAAGGGACAATAGGCACTTAGCTTTAATCTAAACTTATTATCAGTATGAGAGAGTCTATCTATTATGCATATAGTATATACATTGTATATACATTGTAAGTAATGACTAGTTTCCTTTAAGAATTTGCTCTCTTTTATCTTGCTTTTCAGGCAAGCAACATGAAACAGTCAAAGACTGTTGCCACTAGAAAGGAACTCTGCTGCAGAATTTAAAGGCATTGAATGTACCCTGTTGTATAATTTTTCATCTATCTTTAAAGATTATGTTGAACAACTAACTCTCTTCAGTTTACATAAGCTATCAGAGCTATAAATAAAAAAAAATTGTGAGCAGTTTTGGGTCCCTTATCTAAGAAAGGATGTGCTGACGTTGGAGAGAGTGCAAAGGAGGTTTATGAAATGGATTTTGGGATTGAAAGTCTTTTCAAGCGAAGAGTGTTTGATGGCTCTGGGCCTGTACTCTCTGGAATTCAGAAGAATGAGGTGTGACCTCATTGAAACATATCGAATGGTGAAAGGCCTCAGAGTGGATGTGGAGAGGATGTTTCCTATGGTGCGGAGAGTCTAAGACCAGAGGACACAGTCTCAGACCGGAGGGGGGGGGGGGGGTGCCTTTTAGAACGGAGTTGAGGAGGAATTTCTTTAGCCCGAGAGTGGTGAATATGTGGAATTCATTGCTACTGGTAGCTGTGGAGACCAATTAATTGGTTATATTTAAGGCAGAGATTGATAGATTCTTGATCAGTCAGGGCATGAAGGGATATGGGGAGAAGACAGGAGATTGCCAAACGTTATGTGGATTTTCTGGTGTAGTCTGCTTTGTCATGTGCTTTTGTGATATAATTCTGGAGGAACGTTGTCTCATTTTTTAACTTCATTGCATTTGTGGTTTTTAAATGACAATAAACTGAATCTGAAACTGATTGGGGCTGAGAGGAAAAATGAATTTTTCCTTCATGAATTCCATTTTTCCATCATGAATTCCATGGTGGAATGGCAGAGCAGACTTGATGAACCAAATGGCCTAATTCTGCTCCTATAACCTCATGGTCTAATGGTCTAAAATTTTGGTTCAAACAGGGTGTTTTAAGAAGGTACTTTAAGTGTGTTGATATTTAGAGAGGGAATTCCAGAGTTTAGGGTGTTGGCAAATGGAAGCATTGCCAATGATGGTAGAACAATAAGTTTCAAGATTCAAGATTCAAAAACTTTATTGTCATTCTAACCGTACATCAGCTCTGCAGGGCAGAATGAGACAGCGTTACCCAGGAGCAGTGCAATCATAACATAACAAACGCAACACTAAATAATAAACATAACAATAAATAGTAAAACACAACAGCAACATGTCAGTTAAAAACAAGTTATAAGTGTCCAGTGCAAGTTAAAAGCGTCCAAAGCAGTGTTAGGTAGAGCAGCTATTTAGCAGTCTGACTGCATGTGGGAGGAAGGTGTTTAGTAGCCTTGTGGTTTTAGTTTTGATGCTCCTGTAACGTTTACCTGATGGCAGAAGAACAAACAGTTCATGGAGAAGGTGTAAAAGAATCAGAGGCAAGATGGGGGTGGACGGCAATTGAGTAACTGTAATTAAAACAGGAGACATCTCTGAGACTGGAGGAATTTGAAAAGATGAGATCAGTTAAAATCATGGCATTTCTTAAGCATAGCTTTTCAACAGCAGTTGTAAGCTATTTGCATGTTTGATTGTATTTAATCTGGTTGTTAAACTGTTTTGAGAAAGTTTCCATACTTGTTGTCAAAATAGAACTTTTGTTACAAAAATACTTCGCTGTCACCAGAAGCTTCTGATTTACCTTGAAGTTCAAACCATGATCTGAGCTGGAATCCAGACAGAGTTACATAGTCCTGAGAGGAGTGGATATATGGATGAATCCATGGTGGAATTAAAGACAAAGCTGTTTTGAGGTATTCATTTCCCAAGAGCCCTCTAATTCCAATGTTAACTGCAGATGGAGCTTCCAGAGAAAGTTGCAATAAGAAATGGAAAATGATATATTCAGCTCCAGACTTAAATCCTTGGAATCTTGCTTCAATCCCAACAGATTTATAGCAGGCAGCTCCATAAATTTTTGAAGTCAACATCCATTCCTGTCTTATATTTCATACTGGTTTTGGCTAGAAAAACAAGATAATGACTCTGAGAGATAAATCATTATTTAATGATTATCTTTTATGAACAGTTGTAACAGAAATTTGTAATCACAGCTGAATGAATGAACTTCTAGACATCCATAACAACAGTAGGGTGCATGTCATTTAGAGTACTTGAGAAGTGTGAATGGATTATTATTGCCTGTGCTACAGAATGTTTTGTTACTGTTAATAAATTTATATCACCAGGAAATAAACATTTTTGCAAATCTTCCAGTGGTGCATCATTTTTAACCAACAATAGTTATTTTAATCATTTTGAAAATGTATCGGAACTTTAGTATCTCAATACTGAAGTGGTTGTGTACAAATGGTGCTTGGCAGATATTCCCTGATCAGTGGCTGCCTTGAAAAAGGAAATGAGTTCTCCATGCTTGAGATCACAAATTAAATAAGTAATCCAGAGAAAACTGACAGTCAGGACAGCTATGGCAATTAAACATCACCGACAAAGTGAAAAATGATGGATTTAACATGGCAGAGAGTTTTTGTCTGGTTACACTGTCAATCCTCATAAAAGAATTCCCTCTTAATATTCTGCAATTAAATTATTCCTCACTCCAAAGGACTGATCTTTACAATGAGTGGTAATCGATAAAACACATTACCCCTGAGATGAAAGCACCTGTGCATGTGCCTGCAAAGTGTTAACAGAAAATGAAGTAGGTTTTATGAGAACCTTCCACAATGAGTAGGCAGTAAATTATGGTAAATTCCATTTGAGAATCTAAACAGTGGGGGGATATTATATACTTTTCTAGGGATGTACTGCCAGGTTTGCTGGTCATATGCTGTCATCCAAAATAGATATTACTTTTACTCTATGTCTATTAAACACACAATGAATATTTCCAAGAGCAAAATAACTATTTACTTTAGTCAATAAGTTAAGGAGAAATTGCTTGAACTGTCTACCAAGAATATTATTTTGCAGCCTTAAAATATGGTTATTTGCTGCCATAAAATAATTGAGAAAAAACTAGTATATTCAAGGGCAATGATTTAAAAGAATATTCCATTAGAGCCTCTTAAGGTCTTTCTTTATTTTGATTGCATAGCAATATATTTTTAAATGATGTTCAAGGCTGTATTTTAGTCACTGATCTGATCCAGTTTTACAATAAATTGTAGGGATGCTCTGCGTTATTGTTACAGATCCAAAATTACAACACAAGTGTGGCTTGAATATAATACTCAGTCAGCTTTTGATTTTGACTTCAGAGTTGATCTAAATTTGTAACATTGAATTAAAACAAGGTTTGGCATAATAAGAAATCTAAATACAGAGTCGACTAGTTAGAACCTTGAGATCAAAATTTTTTGACTGGGTATTTCTAAATATTTTGACCTAACTGATCCATTCAAAACTTTCAGGAAAAGGGTGTGGCACTGTACTCTTGGAAAGTAGCTTTTAATTTCACTTGAAAATAGATCCCCATTCCTTTGCAATTCCGGAGACTAAATCCTGGAACTGAATGGGAATACCTTCATTAGAAGAATGGCTGCAAATCAAGCACTGAACTTTCTTTGGGATAATTATGAATGAGTAATGAAATGTATACTGGCCTTTGAATCTCAAAAATTAACAAAAAAAACAATGCTTTTGTCATCTTCTTCCAAGCTTCAGGAATAAGAAAGAAATCCATGTTTAAAATTCTTGCACCATGATGTGAGCTATGCACTCAGCGGCCATTTTATTGGGTATACCTGTACGCCTATTGGTTAATGCAAATATCTAATCAACCAATCATGTGGCAGCGTGACAACTTAAAGGATAAGACACTAAAGATCTGTTAGGTTCAAAAATTGTTTAAAGCCAGTGAAAACACATGTTAAAAAGGGCTAACAGGTATTTAATTCATTTCATTGTTTCTTTCATTCTTTATTGTGTGAAGTCAAGCCCTGACAGCATTATCAGTGATCTGCAGAGTAGACTTGATCTGCTAGCCAGAGATCAATTGCTTCTGTCTCCACCCACATACCCAGGGGACATCGCAGTACTTTCTTCACTTGAGTAAATTCTCAATGAGGAAACCACATCACGTCTTTGTCGTGATTACTTCTCCCCATTTTTCAGGGGCGTAACAGCAGCAGCTCAAAGCATATTAGCCTGTGTAACTCTCAGGCTCTGTTGGCTGTGTTAGTCTAGGGAAGACAATCTCTGGCCCCACCAAACGCATGAGATTGAGGTACAAATCCTCCAGTTTGTGCGGATGCTGCGTGATGTGTTACCCTGTTACGAATCACACCATGAAATAACAGACGGTACACCATATGCAAATAAATGATTTAGCTTTATAATTCTTAATTTGACTAAAGGGTTAGTGAAGTAAAACAAAATGAAAAGGGCCCATTTTAATGAAACAATTTAATGTTTGGAACTCACAGTTTCCCTTTCACCGATTTCCCCGGGCTTTGTCGACTCCTGGCCCCACTCCAAGTCCAGTCCTTTCTGGTGTCCACGACCTCTCCTTTCTGGCATCTTCTCTCCCCATCTTCCACCGAACAAAAGACCCAGATCACGTCGGTCTCAGAAAAAACACTCTCTTCATTGGACAGCTCACATTCCAAAGCCCCCACCATCACTAGCCACAACCCAAACACTGCTGCTACAGAAAGACCACTACATGAGCAGTGCTTCTGCAGAAAGACTATTATGTTAGCAGAGAAACCTTTCCCAGGGTGTTACACTCTCCCCCCACCAAATTTAGTCATGTCCTCATGACATTGAGATAATTTGCCAACCCTTCATGCCAAGCACAAAGTCCAACCAAGGTGTAAAAGGCAGTGACGTAGCTCCCCAAAACAGTAGGAGCCACACTCTGTTTCCTTGGTGCTACATAAGTCAGCTTATCTAATGGTCTCCTGATTCTTTGCGACCTCCGTACTCCCTCATCTACCTCTTCATGTTCTGACACTACAGGGGATACATGGCAAGGCCTCCCTTGGTCTATCATTCCTACCCCCCTGCAACTTGGACCCCTCTGTCCCTGGGCAGAGCCCCGCTCCATCCCTTGCTGGGTCCCGCTGAAATCCAGGCTGTCCACAGATAGCACCCCACCACCCCCCCCCCCCCCAATATTTTCACCTGACTCAGCATGAGAAGGGTTGGGAATCTCTTCCTCGATCAGTGGGGAGTTAGCAAAAGGTAGCATATACCACACCCCCATTTCCACATCCTCTGAGTCAGTATCCCCCTCAGGGGCGGGGGTCGGTCTAATCTCTCCTGCTGCATCACCGCAGAGTCCTCTTACTAGGTGTAGGCTCTGGGTCAGCCCGCACCTCTTGCCACAGAGGTGGAAGGTGGTTCCGAGGAGAATCTTGACAGGCTCATTCCCATCCTCTGGTTTCACGCGGAAAACTGGTATGTTTGGCATCTGACTCTCCACTACATAGGGCATAACTGCCCAGCGGTCAGCCAACTTGTGCTTCTCAGGTAGTCCCAAATTTCTTACGAGGACTTGGTCTCCCAGCGTGAATTGGGGGAAGCTAACCTTTTGATTATACCTCCTCTTATTTCCTTGATCCTGCTTGGCAGCTGTGACCTCAGCTAATTCATAAGCCCTTTTCAGCTCCCTTCTCATATCAGACACATACATCAGATAAATCTTTGTGGAAGGTCTTCCTTGCCAGTCCCAAAACAAAGGTTGATGGGCAACCTCGTCTCGTGCCCAACCATTAGGTAATGTGGCGAGTACCCGGTAGCTTCATTTCAAGTACAGTTGTAGCAGTGGACCAGATGTCCAATATGTTGATTCCACTTGTTCTTCTTGCTGATTTCCAAGGTTCTGAGCATGTCTAGCAAAATCCGATTAAACCTCTCAGGCTGGGGATTAGTCTGCGAGTGATGAGGAGTCTACTTCTTGACTCCAAGCATGCTTAGTAACTCATATATGAACCTACTCTTGAAATCCCATCCCTGATCACTATGTATTCCCCTGGGGAGGCCAAAATAAATTAAATACTTTCCCATAACACTTTGGCCAGCGTGGACGCCCTCTGATCTTTGGTAGGGAAAGCTTGTGCATATCTGATGCAGTGATCCATGATGACTAAGACGTTCGCCAGGTTGATGTCATCTGGCTCGATAGACAGGAAATCCATACACACCGGGTCCAGGGGCCCTGAACTCTGCAAGTGGGACAATGGAGCTGCCCTCGTAGGCAGCGTCTTCCTCCGTATGTATCAAATGCACGACTTGCAGTATTCTTCGATCACTGGCTTCATTCGGGCCAGTAAAACCGATCTCTGAGCAATCCATAGGTCTTTTCAAACCCCAAATGTCCAGAATCATCAGGAAGTGACCTCAACACAATCCTCCGATACTTTTCAGGCAGAACCAGCTGGGAATGCCGAGGTCGGTCCGAAGGTCAGGTGACCCGGTATAGGATCCGGTTCCTCAACTCCAGTCTGGGCCATTCTCTCAGTAATGGAGGCACCGTGGCGTGTTTCATCGTCTCCGCGTGGGCCGCGTCTCCCTTTTCAACCGCTCACCAAATGGTACCGATGCCCAGGTCATCTCGCTGAACAGCTGCCACTTCCCCAGGACTCAAATCTGGTAACTGGTTTGTCTTCAGAGCAGTCACGTTACAGTAAACTTGTGGAGTGGCGTCACCAGATGCTCTCAATTGATCTACCGCTCAATCTTGCCCTTGCCTTCCGTCTGCCTTCACCATGATGAGAAACTGACACATGGCTTTCACCTCTGGGGCAGGAATGCTCTCCCACTCTTCGTCCCTGTCCAGCCCTTCATACACACATCAAGACAAAGCATCAGCATCAATGTTCCTGCTTCCTGGCCGGTACTTCAGGCTGAAATCATAGGCAGACAATGGCGCCAACCACCGATGGCCTGTGGCAACCAATTCTCCCGAGGTCAGGATACAAGTTAGGGGATTGTTGTCCGTCCTCACCTCAAACTTGGCACCACAGAGGTAGTCACTCAGCTTATCCACCACCGCCCATTTCAATGCCAGAAACTCCAACTTCTGTGTGGTATAGTTTTTCTCAGAGGGAGACAGACTCACTGACAACGCAACAGTCTCAACTCGGTGCCCTGATGCTGATACAGGACATCCCTTAAGCCCTTTCTGCTGGCATCCGTGTGCAGTATATATGGCAATTGGGGGTCTGCAAAAGCCAGCACAGGCACCTGGTTCAGCAGCTCCGTCAGTGAATGAAAGGCCGCTTCACATCTCACATATGCAATTAAACGATTTAGCTTTATAATTCTTAATTTGACTAAAGGATTAGTAAAGTAAAACAAAATGAGAAGGACCCATTTTAATGAAACAGTCTAGTGTGCACAAGTTGGAGCTCAAGGTTTCTCTTTCGCTCATCCTCCATCGACTTCCCCAGGCTTCGTCGACTCCCAGCCCCATTCTAAGTCCACTCCTTTCTGGTGTCTACAACCTCCCCTTTCAGGCATCTTCTCTCCCCATCTTCCGACGAACAAAAGACCCAGATCACGTCGGTCTCAGGCACACAACAAGGAAAATGCACTCCCTTCATTGGACGGCACACATTCCAAAGCCCCTGTTATCTCTAGACAAAGCCCAAACTCTGCTGCTACAGAAGGGCCATTGCATTAGCAATGAAACCTTTCCCAGTGTGTTACACATGCAGACATTGTCAAGAGTTTCAGTTGTTATTCAGACCAAACATCAGAATGGGGAGGGAATGTGATCTAAGTGACTTTGAAAGTGGATTGATTGTTGGTGCCAGAAGGGGTGGTTTGATTATTTTACAAACTGCTGAATCCTGGGTTGTTCACACATACCCATCTCTAGAATTTATAGAGAATAGTGCAAAAAAATCAAAACAGTCTAGTGAGTAACAGTTCTGTGGGCAAAAAAAAATGAGAGAGGGCAGAAGAGAATGGCCAGACTGGTTCAAGCTGACAGCAAAGTGACAGAAATTCAAATAACCATCAGAAGAGCAACTCTGACCACACACTGCATAAAACCTTGAAGTGGATGAGCTATAGTTGCAAAAGCCATGAACATACACTCAGTGGCTATTCTATTAGGTACAAGATGTACCTAAAAACAAGAGGGAACATGCTTAAGATCAGAACTAATAGGTGAGAGATTAAGAAGTGTCATTAAGGGCAGCAACTTCACACAAGGAGTGGTGTGTATTTTGAATGAGATGGGCACATTAGTAACACTTAAAAGCCATCTAGATACAGTTAGTAGGTGGATCAAACAGTTTAGAAGGCTATGGACCAGGCACAGGCAAGGGGGACTAGTTCACTGGACAACACAGTCAGTTTGGATGAGCTGGATTGAGGGGTTTGTTTCCATGCATATAACTATAAATAATTGTTATTTATTTATTCTAAATTTCTTCAGCAGTCCTGAAGAAGGGTCTCATCTCGAAATGTCAATGGTTTATTCATTTCCATAGTTTCTGAGTTTCTCCAGCATTTTGTGTGTGTTGCTTTGGATTTCCAGCATCCGCAGAATTTCTTGTGTTTATTCCTTCTAAATTTCAGCCATGAGAAATGCAGCACATTGTTGCACTCTCATAACTGGGATCTCCTATTCTGATTATTCACAAAATAAGTTGATTCATTCATAAAGGAAATTTTGACAGGTTAGTAAAGTGTTGAAAGAGCTATGTAAACCTCATTTTGGGGGACATATTCACATTGCAAACAAAATATTTGCTGCTGGAGCAATTGCAAAAGTAGGATATAACTGCAACACATTTTCTCCTCATTTGCCCATGTATGAAATTATGGCAACTATTAATGAATGTAACATATTTACTTAAAATGTTACACTTACCATAGTTCCCTGAGGCTTATGAATTTTTACTGCTGACATTTGCCTCCAGTTCAAAATAATTTTTTAAAATTCTGGTTCCTTCAACTTAAAAGCTCACTGTAATGTTTTGTAGCTCAAAACATAAAACTAATTGGAAGAAATAGAAGAGAGTCAGGAATTCAAGTCTAAGTAAGCTTTCACTTTAAGCGAGGCGCGCACACATCACATAGTGGCGTAATGTTGTATGCCATTTACATACTTTTACATATAACCCCAATGCATTATGGAAACAACAAAGCATGCGTAATCAAACAATATATTTACAATATTACTCAAATATTACCAATATATTAAGTACACAATACCAACGATGTAAGAAATGGAAACAGGAGCTGGTTATTTGGCCCTTTGTGCCTGATTTGTCATAAAATAGCTCACATTTAAGTTCATCACCTTTTTCCTGCATGAACCTCATACCACTGATCCCTCACACTCAAATCTTTATCAATTACTATCTTGAGTGGACATAGTAACTAAGACTCCACAGTCCTCTTGGCTAGAGAATCAAAATGTTTGAATGGTCAACCCTTTATATCTGAGGCATTGACTTCCAGTTCCAGACACCCCAGCCAGAGAAAATATCAACCCTATATGTACCATCAAGCTTGTCGATAAAGTGGCACAATGGCTAGCTTAGCTGTTGCACAGTTCCAGTAACCTAGGTTTGATCCAGACCTTGGTTGTCATTCATATAGAGTTTGTACGTTGTGGATTTTCCCCAGACCTCCAGTTTCCTCCCACATACCAAAGATATACTGTTTTGTAGGATAATTAACTGATATAAATTACCCCCAGTGTAAGTATGTAATGACACTTAGGATGGAGTTGATCAATAAATGGAAGAAGAGATTTCAGGGGGATAAGTAGTGGAATATGGTTGATAGGGGCCTTCTGAAGGCTGGCATATACGGAAGATCTGAATATCTTCATATGTTATAAGAAAAAAATATAACATATGCCTGATGGTGTGTCACTGTGAAACTTCGCTGGTTGAATGGCAGGGCATGTATGCAAAAGAATTGTTAAGGGATCTGGTATTTATCTTGCAGGGGGTTGCAATTTACACAGGTATAATACAACTAAATGGAGTTTGCTGCTCTAAATTTATGCCGTTCCAAGTTGGATTCCTGTGTCCTTGATTTTCCTCTCTCTGAAAAAGCTGATGCTGCCTTGTCCTTGAATTTGGAGTTCATTCCATGAAAGAGATGAAAGAATATCAAAAATTGTGTTTCCAAATATAAAACCGTCTTAACTTTATAACTGGGAAACTGTTCAATGGCATTCTAGACTGATATCTTGAGGGATTCACACAGCAGCAGGTGAGAGGAACCTTTAGATATGGCCCAGTAAGTAATTTTCAGCCATTAGTCACATTAATTTTCCTTCTGGTAAGTTATAATGTGAAATTGCAAGAGATGCAATTCCAATTCCATCCAAAGTCTAGGGTCTACTTTTATTGCAGGTCATTAAGAAGTTGTATACTTTTCTGCAGATGATGATGTTATTCTGCATTAATTATTCAAGCTGAATGGAAAAGAAAGCAGATTTATCTAGCTAGTCTCATAGCTTCACCACTATCCTGAATTTACATGATCAAATATGTGTCTACATTATCAGTTTACATCCTTCCTTTGTTGTGAAAGTCTTTGTGTAATATTAACAAATGGAGAAACCACTCATTACAAACTGATTACTTTTTCTGATTTTATCAAACTATTCTGAGCACACAATTGTATTACAATGCAATTAATAGCGATGTAACAATTGCACAGACAGAAAAAAAACAGCAACATACCTAAGTTATATTGTTGAGCCTCCTTCTCATTTGGATTATATCCACAATGCACTCAGACCTCCTAAAGTTCAGTAATCCTAACAGTTCCAGTGACCTAATAGCTTTGTGTTTTAATTGGCATAGTAATTCTTTGTAACTGTTGGTTTTAAGGAAGTAACCAAGTACACAATTATTCTTAAACTCACTGCATCAGTGAATTTTGCCTCCATGCAGCTTAGAAAGATTAAACTTTGAAGCATAGCAACTATTGGGCATTTATCAACGTCAGGCATCCTTTTAGGCACCGGTTTTTTAAAAGACTATATTGTATGAAAGAGCAAAATTCAAGCATAATATATCAGCAGATGTCAGGATGTCTGGCAACTAAAGTAAATGCTGGAACTTCTAATATGCTTTTCATGTATAATTATTCATTTTATTGAACTTGATGTTAGTATTTTTCACCTCTGTATTTTGACGTAAAGATAAGAGCATCACATGTGCAAAAGCCTTGTGTTGTGGATGGTATTGTGTCATGTAGATACCTGAGTTTTAATGACCTTCTCCTTGATAGTCCATACATTTCACTAGTTTCTCTTACATACCTGGTTGCAGCTTTACAAAAGGTATCTTTATTTTTGCATTATCTAAATCTTGAAAAAGTGACAGGTGAATCCTTTCCATTTAAAATCATATAGAAACAATTTTGAACAAATTTGTTCTTAACGTGCCTCAATAAAGAAAATATTATTAATACTGAAATGGTTTGTTATCCCATTTACACCTTGCAATAAGTTTGTATGTAATTAGTGATAATGGCAATGAGTAACTTCATTTGTTAATTTAAAGAAAACACAAGTACTTCATTTGTTCGGAGGCATGGGTTCATAAAGAAGTACAACATTAAGTAAGGCCCTTAGGCCCATTGAATCTGCATTGACCATCAACGATCTGCTTTACCCCAATTCACACTGATCCGTTTTTATTTCCCCCACATTCTCAGCATCTTCTTCCATGTTCCACCACTCACCCAAACACTAGGAGCTATTAACAACAGCCAACTAATCTCCCAACCCAAACCTCTTTCTGATGTGGGAGGAAAGTGGAGCACGTAGAAGAAACCTACAAAGTTCGGGGGCATTGAGCAAACCACACAGAGATAACATCAGATGTCAGACTTGAACCTGGGTCTCAGACTCTGCGAGGGTGTGCATGTAACATGGCTATAAATTGTTGTTAATAGTCCTTTCTCAAGTAACTTTACAAAGTCAATCAACTCACATAAAAACAATGGGTGCATAAAGCAATTCAGTCCATTTGGATTGATGGTAAGCGTTTCTGTTAAATGTAGTTATATAAACACGTTAATTTGTTTCTTAATCATGTTACATGCAATGCCCTACTTCACTTGCTCCCTTGCTCTATTGCTCAGAAAATTTTAATCCATTTCCTGGATTTTCCCTTCCAAGTACCACACATTTATTTGCTGGGAGAATTGTTTCTTATGTTGAGAAATAAAATAACAATATCATACTGAGAATCATTCATCTGTGCCACATTGGCCCGTGGACCAATCACGTCAATGTTTTTTAAAAAAATTCAACAAGAGTTTAAAATTTTAAAAAAGATTGTGAAGATGGTGAATCTGTGGAATTCATTGCTACAAGTAGCAGCAGAGGCCCAGTCATTGGGCAGAGGTTGATAGGTACTTGATTAGTAAGGGAGTCAAATGTTATGGGGAGAAAGCAGGAGAATGGGGTTGAAAGGGATAATAAATCCCCCATAATGGAATGTGGGAGAAGCCTTAATGCACTGAATGGTCTAATTCAGCTCCTATGTCTCATGGTCTTATTACAGGCAACATGAGAAAAACAACAACTGACCTATTAAACATGCTTAATTGACTGATTATTTCCTTTCAAGTCTAAAATTGGATAAACTGAGTTGCAGGGGTACTTGGGTTCGAATTTAAAGATTATCAAGCCAGCATGAAATCAAGCTTTTAGTGAAACAAATCCTCAAACTGTTAGTATATTTCGTTTTCCTCAGTGCAACGTTTCTTACAATAAGGACACCATTTCTGGGAATACTCAGCAAAGCAGCCAGCAATTGTGGAGCCACGGAGAAGAAGAATAGGGAGGCACGGTAGCACAATAGTTAGCTCAACGCTTTACAATGCGGGCAACACGGGCTCTATTCTCACCACTGCCTGGAAGAAGTTTCCCGGTGACCGCGTGGGTTTCCTCCCACAGTTTCAGATCCCAGTTGGTGGGTTAATTGGTCATTCTCAATTTCCCTGTGATTAGGCTGGATTTAAATTGGGTAATTGCTGGGCAGATGGGCCTACACCATGCTGCATCTCAATAAATATGAAATAAAAAATAAATTTTGTGCATTTCCTACTCTTTCTGTTTTCATTTCACCTATTCAAGCTCCTCAGTATTTTGTGCTAATTAAAATGATCAGGAAAGGGAAATATGTTGCTTTAGCTGTCTTTTTAGCTTAATCCAAAAGCTTCTCAGATAAAGGGGAATATTCATTTAAACAAAAAAAAATCTCCAAAGTTTTGAAAAATTAGTACTTGCATGATAAGAATGAGACAAACTGGCAATTGACAATTTTTAATTTGATCTTCAGGAGCACAGGTACTTGTGCCCAGTCTTTGCCACACTGCAGATTATCATTAAAAACAAATCCAAGCTCTTGAAATACAGTATCAGACAAGCTTAGGAAAATAAGAGAGTTTAACTTTGGATCTCCTCGCATTAGAATACCAAATGTTTGTATTTTATCATCTGAATAAATACCTTTTGGCATTTCCTATAAATACATATACATTTATGTGCTCATATTATGACACTTTTTAAACATAAGATGCATTGAAATGGATTGATTTCCTAGTGGATATTAAAAGTTGGAAGCTAATATTATAATATGATTCACTGAAATGAATACGCAGAATATTACTGAAATGAATTTCTTTGTCATTTTGTACTTTTTCTGCAGAATGGTGTGTTCATTTATTATGTTATGTGACGTGCTTTCATATTCATGCTGGTTCAACACATAAGCTTCCTTTTATGGCAAAAATTATGTTTGATAAGATAACGTTCAAGAATAGTTAGAACTTCACCTCTATTTCACGGGGTTTTATTTCAGTAGCAATCCCCAGGGATTTGATTGCAAAGGTGAATTATTTCTTTTCATCTCTTTACTATATTTAGGCATTTTGAGAAGTATAGATTGTAGGTTTTCTTTACTATCAATAACAATAACCGTTGGAACTGGAGAGCTCTTATAAAAACAATTTTAAATATAAATGACATGAAATCAATTACAATTGAATCATGTTCCCTATTCAGCAGTTCAAGATGAGAAAGGAAATAGCTTCTCACCTTGCCTGCCTCTATTTTAGAATTTTCATCCTTTTATTCAAATCTCTCTATTATTTCACCCTAATCCCTTCCAGACTTCTAGTTCTCATTGATGTTTTTGTGCCTCCAGACTCGCCTTCTGAGCATCCCTGAGTTTAGTCTTCGAAGCACAGGGGAGGCCAAGCCTACGCTTGTCATAACTCTAGGCCATGGAATGCCCTTCTTCAGCAGCTCTCTTCCCTTCAGTAAGCTGCTCTGCATCGAAGGCCTGAATCACTTCCAGCTGCCATAAATGACTTGCTATCAATAATTATGTTATTAACACTTACCTGAAGCATCTTAGGACAATTTTGCTCTGTTTAAAAGAACTTCACAAAAAATAATTACATTGTAGCGCCTCATTTCCTAGCGTATCCGAACCGACTCACAATTAGATAGCCTACGGGGGTTTGCGAGCACAGAGCTTTGGAGCCTCTTCGCCATGGGGGGCCGGTTGACAGAGGCTTAAAAGTGAGGCTGAAGTTTTCGAATAAAGTTTTTCCTTCGACTGCAGTTACCAACTCCGTGTCGTAATTTTAGCGCTGCTTGTAGCACACCGCTACAATTGGTGACCCCGACGGTCCAAACGATTTTTGGACCAGAAATGACCGACGCCGCCTCTGTTCATGCGGTTTCGTTGAAACTGCCGGGTTTCTGGACACAGCGCCCGGACCTATGGTTCCAGCAAGCCGAAGCCCAATTCCACGTTCGCCGGATCACCTCAGAAGACACCCGCTACTACTACGTGGTGGGCTCCCTCGACCAGGACACAGCTGCCCAGGTCGCCGAGTTCATACAGTCGCCCCCGGTAGACGGCAAGTACACGGAATTCAAAGCCCTGCTCCTCAGGACTTTCGGACTCTCACGGCGCGAGCGGGCTGCCCGTTTACTGCACCTGGATGGCTTGGGCGACAGACCTCCATCGGCTTTAATGAATGAGATGTTGTCTCTGGCCGAGGGACACACAGGCCTCATGTTTGAGCAGGCATTCCTGGAGCAGCTGCCCGAGGACATACGCCTGCTGCTGTCCGACGCGGATTTCAGTGACCCCCGGAAGGTGGCAGCCCGGGCGGACTTGCTGTGGAACGCCAAAAAGGTGAGCGGGGCGTCCATCGCACAGATCTCCCAGCCACGCTCCCGGCAGCAATCCAGTCCAGGCCCGGCCGCAGAGCCCACTAACCCCCGGCCCAATGACCACTGGTGCTTCTACCACCAGCGGTGGGGCGCAGAAGCCCGCCGTTGCCGCCCACCCTGCAAGTTCCCGGGAAACGCCAGGGCCAGCCGCCGCTGATGGCTACGGCGGCTGGCCATCGGGATAGCCTCCTGTATGTGTGGGATAGAAGGTCGGGACGCCGGTTTTTGGTCGATACTGGGGCTGAGATCAGCGTGTTACCTCCGACGAGTTACGACACCCGCAGCAGGGCACCGGGTCCTCCCCTGAGGGCCGTGAATGGCAGCACAGTAAGGACCTATGGCACCCGTCAGGTGCAGCTACTGTTCGGCCCCAGCCAGTTCACGTGGGACTTCACACTGGCCGCCGTAGCCCAACCGCTTCTGGGTGCGGATTTTTTGCGAGCTCACAGCCTGCTGGTTGACCTGCCCAGGAAGAGACTGGTACACGCCAAGACCTTTCAGACATTCTCCCTGGGCGCGGCCCAGTTGCCAGCCCCTCACCTCGGCTCCATCACGCTGTCCGACAACGATTTCACCAGGGTCCTGGCGGAGTTCCCATCGGTTCTGGCACCGCAGTTCACAGCAGCCATGCCCAGGCATGGCGTACAGCACCACATCCCGACACAGGGACCACCCCTCCATGCCCGTGCTCGGCGGCTTCCCCCGGACAAGCTCCGACTGGCGAAGGAGGAGTTCCAGAGAATGGAGGAATTGGGGATCATCCGGCGGTCCGACAGCCCCTGGGCTTTCCCCCTGCACATGGTGCCCAAAGCGACGGGGGGCTGGAGACCGTGCGGCGACTACCGCAGGCTGAACGAGGCTACCACACCGGACCGCTACCCTGTGCCGCACATTCAGGACTTTGCGGCAAACCTGCACGGCGCCCGGATCTTCTCCAAGGTCGACCTTGTCCGAGGGTACCATCAAATCCCGATGCATCCTGACGACGTCCCCAAAACGGCTCTCATCACCCCGTTTGGCCTCTTCGAGTTCCTCCGCATGCCGTTCGGCCTGAAGAATGCCGCACAGACGTTCCAGCGGTTAATGGACGCGGTGGGACGGGACCTGGACTTCGCGTTCATCTATTTGGATGACATCCTCATAGCCAGCGGCAGTCGTCAGGAGCATCTGTCCCACCTCCGTCAACTCTGCGCCCGACTGAGTGAGTACGGTCTTACAATCAACCCTGCCAAATGCCAGTTCGGACTTGATACCATTGACTTCCTGGGCCACAGGATTACTAAAGACGGGGCAACCCCTCTGCCCGCTAAGGTAGATGCGGTCCGCCACTTCCCCCGACCCACCACGATCAAAGGCCTTCAGGAATTCGTAGGTATGGTCAATTTCTACCGCCGCTTCCTCCCTTCAGCTGCCCGGATCATGCGCCCCCTGTTCGCCCTGATGTCGGGTCCGAGCAAGAACATTACCTGGGACGAGGAGTCCGCCGCCGCTTTCGTTCAAACGAAGGAAGCTTTGGCTGACGCCGCAATGCTGGTACATCCCAGAATGGACACCCCTACCGCCCTCACAGTGGACGCATCAAACACGGCAGTCAGTGGGGTGCTGGAGCAGCTCATCGCAGGTCGCTGGCAACCCCTGGCGTTTTTCAGCAAACACCTGCGGCCACCCGAGCTCAAGTACAGTGCTTTTGACCGGGAACTGTTGGCGCTCTACCTGGCAATCCGGCATTTCAGGTACTTCCTAGAAGGTCGGCCCTTCACCGCGTTCACGGACCACAAACCGCTTACCTTTGCGTTTACGAAAGCATCCGACCCCTGGTCATCCCGCCAGCAACGCCACCTGTCCTACATCTCTGAATACACAACGGATGTCCGGCACGTCTCGGGTAAGGACAATGTCGTGGCGGATGCGCTCTCTCGCCCTACCGTTCATGCCCTTTCCCAAGGGGTAGACTTTGAGGCACTGGCAGAGGCACAGCAGGTAGATGAGGAGATTCCGAGTTACAGGACTGCAGTCTCTGGTTTGCAGCTCCAGGACTTCCCCGTGGGCCCAGGTGAGAGGACCCTACTCTGTGACGTCGCCACCGGCCGGCCCCGTCCGGTCGTCCCCGCAGCCTGGCGGCGACGTGTTTTCGACTCCATTCATAACTTGGCGCATCCCTCCATCCGGACAACTGTCCGGCTGGTATCCAGCAGGTTCGTTTGGCACGGTCTCCGCAAACAGGTCAGTGAATGGGCCAGAACGTGCATGCACTGCCAGACGGCCAAGGTTCAGCGGCACACCAAAGCCCCACCGCAGCAGTTCCATCCCGCCCACCGGCATTTCGACCACATTCATGTGGATATCGTGGGCCCCCTGCCAGTGTCGCGCGGAGCGCGTTACCTCCTGACTATCGTGGACCGGTTCACAAGATGGCCAGAGGCGGTCCCGCTCACCGACACCACCTCCGAATCTTGCGCCCGAGCCCTGCTCGCCACCTGGATATCCCGCTTTGGTGTACCAGCCCACATTACCTCCGACAGAGGCGCCCAGTTCACCTCCAGCCTGTGGTCAGCTATGGCCAGCCTTTTGGGGACTCAGCTGCACCACACCACTGCCTACCACCCACAGTCGAACGGGCTAGTGGAGCGTTTCCACCGTCACCTGAAGTCGGCCCTCATGGCCCGCCTGCGAGGAGCCAACTGGGCGGACAAGCTTCCCTGGGTCCTTCTCGGCATCCGCACAGCGCCCAAGGACGACCTGCACGCCTCGTCGGCCGAGTTGGTATACGGCGCGCCCCTGGCCGTCCCCGGGGAGTTCCTACCAGCCCCGAGGGGGCAAGAGGAAGAACCCGCTGCAGTCCTGGGCAGACTTCGCGAGAAGCTCGGTAACCTGGCCCCCATACCCACTTCACAGCATGGGCGGCACCCGACCTGCGTACCCAAAGACCTACGGAACTGCAAGTTTGTGTTTGTGCGAAGGGGCGGGCATCGGCCACCGCTGCAGCGGCCATACGAGGGGCCGTTTACGGTGCTCCGGAACAACGGGTCCACGTTCATGCTGGACGTTGGGGGGAAGGAGGAGGTTTTCACGGTGGACCGCCTCAAGCCGGCCCATGTGGACCTGGCGCAACCGGCCGAGTTTCCGGCGCCTCGGCGCAGAGGCCGACCTCCCAAGCAGGTTCTGGCCCAGGCTGTGGACATTGGGGGGTGTATCGCCGGTTCTGGGGGGGGGGTTATGTAGCGCCTCATTTCCTAGCGTATCCGAACCGACTCACAATTAGATAGCCTACGGGGGTTTGCGAGCACAGAGCTTTGGAGCCTCTTCGCCATGGGGGGCCGGTTGACAGAGGCTTAAAAGTGAGGCTGAAGTTTTCGAATAAAGTTTTTCCTTCGACTGCAGTTACCGACTCCGTGTCGTAATTTTAGCGCTGCTTGTAGCACACCGCTACAACATCTTCCTTCTATTTCCTGGGACTGACCAAAGCACCGTGATTTTTCTTTACTTAATTATTTTTTGTTCTTTCACTGATTGGGTGTCTATTTTAGAAAGAATCAGGAAGTATAAAGGAGATCAAGGGGGCAGTGTTTAAGACAGTGGATTTGTTGGGTCAAAGGCCAGTCTTCTCTGTTGTGTGAATTTTCTGAAATGGGGTAATTTTACATAGAATTATCTGGAACACACAGTATAGACTCTGGTCATTCAGGCCACAAGTCTGCACGTATGTCAGTATCCTTCCACACCTAGTTCTCTTAACATGAACGTTGTTTTCTTCACCTTTGCATCATTTTTGAGATTCCTATTAAGAACATCTATATTATTTACTCAACAGTTGTCTGGCAGCAAATTCCACATTCTCACTACTCTTCTTCTTTTTCAATTTTTTTTATTGATTTTTTTTAAAGTGTGTATACAAACAGGAGGAGAGTATCTCCAGTATATATGTCAATAGCAGTACATACAGAAGGTAAAATAAACAATATCAGAATCACACATACTGTTGATCTACAAAGTATAAACTTGATATAGAACGTATAATTCTCTTAACAATTTATAATGAAAGGAAGGACTATTAGAAATTTTTATATAAAAGAAAAGAGAAAAAAACAACTATTCTAAAAAGAAAAAAAGGACTGGGCAGTCCATCCTGAGAGAAAAACCAAGAGAAAAGAGACTCTCTGATCAAATCCGATGTTCTTAAAGAAATAGCTGGAAGAGAATCAGTACAAAAATTCCTTCTTCTGCTCAGTGGGTGATAGCCTTTTCAACCTTATTGGCTAGCAAAGCTATTTTACTTAAATGGAAGGACCCTAACCCTCCTACCACCTTTTATTGGCTTTCCTCTATCATGTCCTATTTAAGTCTAGAGAAAATAAGAAGTCAGACATTGGATACATTTGAAGAAATCTGGCAACCTTTTATTCAATGTTTTCATATGATCTGATTTTTGTACTGATTCTCACTACTCTTTAATTAAGTAGCTTCTTCTGAATTCTCTATTTCAGTATGGTGACTCTCCTATATTATTGGTCTTCAGTTTTTCTCTTCCTCTTCCCTGCAAACTGAGACAATTTCCATTTATCCATTTGAAAGACCTATTTTAGATTTATTAGAATAATTTAATTATTTTCCCAGATAATGAAGCACTTTATGCTTGCACGTGAAAAAGACCATAATAACCTTTGGTTTCGATTGCTAGGTGACAAGTAAGATTCACTTTGTCCGAATATAAAACCATAACTATTTCCAACATGAGAGAACCTAATGATTTTTCCTTGACAGTCAATGGTGTTAATGTTGGCAAATCCTGCAGCCTCACATTCTTTGGATCACCAATGACTACTGATCAAATTGCACCAGACACATAAATATTAAGCAATTTTGCTCCATCTGTCATGCCAGCCAGGATCTCCTGCAGGCTAGCCAGTTTAATTCCACTTTCCATTTCCACACTGACACATCTGTTTACAGCCTCCCCTACTGCCAGGATGAAGCTAAATACAAATCAGAGCACGTCATATTCCACCTGGGCAGTCTCCAGCCTAATGACATGAACATCAAAATCTCAAACTTCTACTAACAGTTCCTCTCAGTCTCTTTTTCCCTTTTTTTCTTTTCTGATCCCTCCTGATCCCTCTCGTTTCCATCACTCTTTCTCCTCATATTGGTTCCCCTCCGCACCTCCCTCCTTTTATTGTGGACTCCCCTATCCTCTCCTGTCAGATTTCAATGCTTTGTCACCTCCCATCTTCTGACATTATTCCTGCTCTCCCTTCCCTCATTCACCTAACACCCCCACCAGATGAATCCACTTATCATATGTCAGCTCTTGCTCCACCCCTTCCCTCCTCCTGTTTATACTAGCTCTCTCCTCTCTCTCTTTCCAGTTCAGATGAAGGGTCTTGACCTGTCCAAACCCATAAATGCTGCCTTACCCATGAGTTCCTCTGAAGTCTTTGTGCATTGCTCTGGCCTTCCAGCATCTGAATTCTCTTGTGACTGCATAAAAACTGTAGCTACATTTACAGGGCACTTGCAGGTGCTATACAATCGGTGAGAAGTTACTTACTTCAGACATTAAAAAATCCTTAATTAGAAATTGACTTTGGGAGAGATGTGTCTCCTCTACACCCACTCATCATCAACAGCTCTACAGTCAGTACTGATTCAATATTCAGTTTCCTGGGCATCAATATTGCACAAAATTTCATTGTAGGAGAGCCATATATCCTTCATTAACAAAAAAAGCTGGGCAGCGGATATATTCCTTGTGGCAGCTGATAAAATTCCATATTCCCAGAACATACTGGTGCAATTCTATAACACCATTGTAGAGAGCATCCTCACATCAGCCACTGCTCTCTGGTCTGGTGCAGCACCATCTGACAATATACGGAAACTACAGTGGACTATCAGGTCAGCACAGAAGGCTACAGTATACCGTCACTGCAGGATTTGAGTGTGTCCAGTAAAACGAAGGAGGCCTGAAAAATCATTTTCTGAAAGCTCAGGAAAGTGCTGTTGAAACAAAACCTTCACTCCATCTTGAATGTCTTATCCCCCTGGCAGTTAACTTGATCAACCATTCTAGTTAGACTCCCATCCCATTCTATCTATCTGTTACTGTGCTGCACTGCAAACACTTAAAGAACTTTTAATAATGCTACTTACATTGCAAAAACATGCTGGTATTTCTGAGAGCAATCCAACGTATAATCCTCTCAGCCACCTCCTATGGGATCCCCCCACCAGCCACATCTTCCCCTCCCCCCCACTCTCGGCTTTCCGCAGGGATCGCTCCCTACGCAACTCCCTTGTCCATCCATCACCCCTCCCCCCCATCCCTCCCCACAGACCTCCCTCCGGGCACTCATCCCTGCAAACGGAATAAGTGCTACACCTGCCCCCACACTTCTTCCCTCACCACCATCCCAGGCCCCAGACAGTCCTTTCAGATGAGGCACCACTTCACCTGCGAGTCAACTGGGGTGATATACTGTATCCGGTGCTCCCGATGTGGCCATTTATACATTGGGGAGACCTGCCGCAGACTGGGAGACCGTTTCGCCGAACACTGGCGCTCAGTCCTCCAGCAGTGGCGGGATCTCCCTGTGGCCACACACTTCAATTCCACAGACCACTCCCACTCTGACATGTCTGTCCATGGCCTCCTCTACCGCCAAGATGAGGCCACATGCAGGTCGATGGAGCAATACCTTATCTCCCGCCTGGGTAGTCTCCTACCTGCCGGCATGAACATTCAACTCACAGACCTCTGTTGATACCCTTGCCCCCCCTTACCCCATCCCTATCTATAATTTTAGTCTGGTTCTCTTTCTCTCTCTTCCCCCCCACCTCACTATAATCTCCCCCCAGCCCTACCTTTCTTTCTCTTTTATTTCCCATAATTCTCCACCTTCCCCCTAGCCTATCACTTCCCAGCTCTCTACTTCATCCCTCCCCCCACTTCTTATCCCCACTCGACCATCTCATGTTACTTCACTCCTGATGAAGGGTTTTGGCCCAAAACATCGTCACTACCTCCTCCCATAGATGCTGAATGGCCTGCTGAGTTTTGCCAGCATTTTGTGTTTTTATTCTGGTATTGCTGTGTATTTTATTCCAGGTCCGTACTTTCCCTCTAACTTTATTTTATATAATTCTTTATTCTTTATAATTCTTAAAGGTTTGTTTTTGCATGTCACAGACTGACCAACACAGTACAGCAAATTCTTGATACATGTAAACGTAAGGAAAATACAGTTGATCCTTGATCCTTTCCACCTTTTACAAGGCTCTGGTCAGAAGTTTAATTTAGAGATACAGCATTGAATTTGTCCTTCTGCACTGAATTGCATTGCCTGGCAACCCACTTATTTAATGCTAGACCAATTACAGGACAGTTTACTAAGACCAACTGTGTTTCAGAAAGGCAGCATCTATTGCTAAAGACCCCCAACACACAGGGCATGTCCTTATCTCACTGTTACCATCAGGCAGGAGGTACTGAAGCCTGAAGGCACACACTCAGCGACTCATGGACAGCTTGTTCTCCTCTGCCATCCGATTCCTAAATGGACATTGAACCCATGAGCACGACCTTGCTTTTTTAGTATATATTATTTCTGTTTTTCCACAATGTTGAATCTATTCAATATACATATACTGTAATGGATTTACTTCTTTATTATTGTTTTTTTTCTTATGTATTTCACTGAACTGCTGCTGCTAAGTTAACGATTTCATATCACATGCCGGTGATAATAAACCTGATTCTGATTCTGATTAACCTAAGAACCAGTATGTCTTTGGACTGTGGGAGGAAACCAGAACACCCAGAGGAAACCTGTATGGTTCTCATGAAGAATGCACAATCTCCTTAAGCTGCCACTAGAAATGAACTCCAAACTCCGGAATTCCCCGAGGCATAATAATGTTGTGCTAATCGCTATGCCAAATCTGGTGGCAACAAACCTGACTACTAAAGGTGAAGGTTTAGGCATGGGGCAAGCAACCCCATCTTATAAAATCCTAGAGCTTCAGAAATGCCAACAGAAGCTTCAAAGGCTTCATTGCTGGGAAAGGAAGGGTCATCGAGAATAGGCTACATCTAGGGACAACTTGAAAGATTGGCCCATGCCAAAGGACTCTGGTGAGTTACTGTTGGCATCCTACGCTCCAATAGGGGTGAATGGTTTAAGCAAGTATTAAGTAAGCAATTGGTATTCCACTGTGGCACCCAATGTGATGGAATACTTTCTATTTATCTGGGGAGTATATTTCCAATGATACTCAAAGCCTAATTGCTTTCAAGGCAGACAGAAAACCTAAAAACAGCATCTTATATAAAATAAACTTCCTTATTTTTTCCTATCTTACAATGAATTTTAGGAGATAGTTCGGCCTGTCAAGTCTATGCTAGCTCTTTCTTTGTTGATCAGTCTCATTTCCCCATTTATTTTCCTGTAATCTATTTCTCTCTCACTTGTCTATCAATTCCCCAATTCTCTTGTCACCCACCTACAGAAGGGACAATTTACAGAAGTCACATACATCAATGAAATGTAAGAGTTAACCGGAGCACTGGGGCAAATACACAGAGATATGGAAAGAAAGTGGAAATAACAAAGTGCCTTGAACTGTGTAGAAACAGTGGTATCTTCTCTACTGCTCCACTGCTTACAGAGAATATAACATAAGATGCTTTATGAAATAACTGAAGGTACAATATAAAATATCACATACTTACATTTTTCAATAGGTCCCTAGCATTCTGCATCTTACACCGCTTTAACATCAAACTGTAACACCTGGCATCTCCTCCCCTCTCGACAGGTGGTGAGTTTCCATGAAGCTATACTTCATCTCCAAATATTAATTATTCTTTCTGATTTTATTCAGAACTTTCCTTTGAGCTACTGAGGAGTTTTTTTTTCTTTCCACATCTTGCATGTTGCCTTTTTTCTCTCTCTCTGAGCCTAATTATAACCTAAGAGTTACACCTGCAACTTTTCTTTTTGACTGTATTTATCAGATACAGGAATGCTTATGGAGTAAGCAATGATGGAATAAAGTTTGAGCTTATTTGCAATCCTTAAATTGTTATGAGTATTTCCTGGGGTAAAGGTGCATTTGAAGGCAGGCCGATCCTCATCAAATACATCTTATTACTTATAAAATGACTTGTCACTTTGGTGACACTGTTGCACAGCAGGCATCGAGGAAAGAAGCTTATATTTATAAAAACAAATACTTCCCGATCCCCTTTCCATCTTGATGCCTGTTTAAAAGTTTCGGTGTGCACAATGGATACCCTACAGAACCTTGGGATAGGCAATCTTGCTGAAGGCTTGATTACAACAGCTTGTTCGTCTTTTCCTAGTCATAATTTTTTGTTATTCTACTTTCAATATTGTAAATTATTTTTGCAGCCTCTTCAGCCTCACTGTATCCTCTTTTGAATTGGAACTCACATCTGTACATTCAATCACATTCAATGTCTGGTCTCATGCAGATTAGATGTCCTTTGTATAACTTTCCTACTTAACAGTTCCATCTCCTTAGAAGAGTAGTGCCTGGCCTGTTTTAATTAAAGCAGTTTTATTACATATATAAGAACATACAAATTAGGACCACAATAAGGTTACTTTGCCCCATCGGCAGGAATCTGACTGTAATTTCAACCCTGCATTCCAATCTTTTGATGGAATCCTTTCACTCCCAGCATTATCAAGATTGTAATCTTGTCTGCCTTAAAAATATTCAAAGACTCTGCTTCCATCATGATACACACAAAAATTCTGGAGTACTCACCAGGTTAGGCAGCATCCATGGAGAGAAATAAACAGTTGCTGTTTCAGACTCAGACCCTTCACCAAGACTAGGAAGGAAGGGAGCTGAAGCCAGAATAAGGAGGTGGGGGCAGGAGGAAGAGTGAGTCCTACTGGAGCTCAGCTGGTCTCACTAATCACCTGGCAGGTGTCAGCAGGGAACCGCTGAGTTCCTCCAGCATTTTGTTTGTGTTGCTCAAGTCCAAGCATGATACAAGAGGTCTGGGCGTAATCTCCAGAAATCCATCTCGTGGGTTAAGTGGCAATTCCGATCTAAACTTGAATTATTGAAGGATGCTTATCACCAGTGTCAGAGCTTTAATACTATTACCTCTTACAAAGTGAAACCAAGCGACTTAGGTGGCAACAAGACTTCACTACTAGTTGAGCGCATTCCCTTTTATGCTCGCTTTGACCATCAAAACATGAATTTCAGTCTCTGAGACCAATGTGAAGATGAACCCACAGAAAGCATCTGGCCCAGGTGGAATACCTGGTCAAGAACTAAAGGCCTGTACTGATCAACTGACTGGAGTGTTCACTGATATCTTTAGCCTCTCACTTCAGCAGTTCGAGGTACTCACTTGCTCAAGCAGACTTCAACTATACAGGAGTTTAATAATGTGGTTACCTGCTTCAGTAACTATTGTCCAGTGGCACTTCCATGCACTGTAATGAAGTGCTTTGAGAGGTTGGTAATGGAACAGATCATCTCCTGCTTGATAAGTGTCTTGGATCCACACCAATTTGCCTACTGTTATAACTGGTCATCAGCAGATGCCATTTCACTGGCTCTTCACTCAACCCTGGAACATCTGGACAGCAAAGATACCTTGATATTTGATACCATTAACTCTTCAAAACTGATCAATAAACTTCAAGGCCTTGACCTGAATACCTCCTTGTGTAATTGGATTCTCGATTTCATCACTTTCAGACCCCAGTCAGACCCCAACAACATCTCCTCCCCAATCTCCATCAGCACAGATGAACCACAAGGCTATGTGCTAAGCCACCTGCTCTACGCACTTTATACTCATGACAGAGGCTAAGCACAGCTCCAATGCTATGCTTATGTTTGGGCATGACACCACTGTTGTTGGCTGAAATATAGGTGGTGATAAATCAGCATATAGGAGGGAGATTGAAAATCTGGCTGAGTAGTGCCACAACAACAACCTCTCACTTAATGTCAAGCAAGACCAAGGAGTTGATTATGGAATTCCGGAGATCCATCAGCCATTTCTCACTGGGGAATCAGAGGTGGAGAGGGTTTCAACTTTAAGAACCATGGTGTAATCCTTTCAGAAGATTTATCCTGGTGCCAGCACTTAAGTGCAATTATAAAGAAAACATGGTAACAGCTCTCCTTTCTTAGAAGTTTGAGAAGATTCAGCATGATATCTAAAACTTTGACAAACCTCTATAGATGTGTGAATGAGAGTATTTTGACCAATTGCATCATGGCCTGGTATGGAAAGACCAATGCCCTGGAATGTAACATCTTCCAAAAAGTAATGGACACAGCCCACTCCACCACAGATAATGCCCTCCTAACTAATAAGTACATGGAGCACTGTTGCAAGAAAGCAGCATCCATCATCGGGGACGCCCACTCCAAAGTCCATGCTCTCATCTCACTGCTGCCATCAGGAAGAAGGTAGGACCTCAGGACTCACACCACTAGGATCAGGAATAGGCATTACCGCTCAACCATCAGGTTAACTTCACTCAACTTCACTTACCCCATCACTGAACTGTTCCCACAAATGATGGACTCACTTTCAAGGACTCTTCCTCTCAGGTTCTCGATATTTATTGCTCATTTATTTATTATTATTATTATTGATTTTCTTTTTCTTTAGTATTTTCACAGTTGGTTGTCTTTTGCATATTGTTTTCCAGTCCGTACTGTTGGGTATGGTCTTTCATGATATCTAAACGATATCTTATCATTTATGACGAAGTGTCTTGGCCCAAAACGTCGACAGTGCTTCGCCCTATAGATGCTGCCTGGCCTGCTGCGTTCCACCAGCATTTTGTGTGTGTTGCTTATCATTTATGATATAAGTTATCTTATGTTTCTTGCTTTTATTGAGAATGCTCATAAGAAAATGAATCCCAGGGTTGTATATGATGACATATATGTACAATAATAAATTTGCTTTGTACTCTGTAGTTGCTCAGCATTTGCAGAAGCTCTTGTGTTTTTGCTTTTACTTCCATCATATTTTGAAAAAAAGAATTCTAAAGATTCACAGGTATCTGTGAGAAAATATATTCTCTACATTTCTGTAACCCATAGTCTAGATTGTTCCACAAGAAGAGGCATCTGCTCCCCATTCACCTTGGCAAGATCCCTTGAGATCTTACATATCTCAGTCATCACCTCTCACTCATCTAAATTCCATTGGGCACAACCAATTTATCTAATCTCTGGATTGTCCATTCCAGGTTTTATTTCAAAGATTCTTCTCTGAACTGCTTCCAAAGCATTAACACTGTCTCTTAAAGTAAGACAACCAATATTAAATCCCAAATGTGGTCTCATCAGTGTCTTAGAGAAATAATAATAACCTCCCTACATTTGTATTCAGTTCTTCTCTCAATAAGCATTTTCGTAGCTTTTCTATTTGCTGTATCAGTAATCTAGCCTATTGTGACTTAAGTAGAAGGAAACCTTGAAACTTCAGCATCTCCAAGGATTGGAGTCTTAATATATATATATATATATCTTAATATTATATAATGGTCCTTTCTAATTCTTATTTTTCCTGTCTAAATGACCACTTTACATTTTCCCACATTCTTTTCCATTTGCTGGATTTTTGCCTACTCATTTAATGATCTATACCTCATTTTTGACTTCCTTATATCCTACTTACATTCTTCTTTCCTATATGCACTATTTTTGTGTCATCAGCAAACTTAGCAACCATATCTTTAAAGCAGTCTTCTAAATAATTTGTACATATGTGTATGTAAAGTATCGAAGTCCCCGCACTGTTCCCTGCCCTGCCCTGCACACAGAAAATGAGAATGGTCAGGTGGAACATCACTCATTACATTTTGCCAACAAGAAAACAAAACATTTTGTTTCTGTTTTCTGCTAGCCAGACTACCTTTTATCCAGAACAAAATGTCAGCTCTGACATCATTAGCTCTTATTTTCCATGATAACCTTTGATGTGGCATCACATCAAATGTCTTCTGGAAATCTAAGTACACTTATTGCGTATCATTTTCTCTCCCTCATTTAGATTCTTATTTGGAATATGTGACCTTTCTTCTTAACAATATTTAATGTCTGTTCTATGTTGATATTCTGTTGCCAATTGCATCCTGATTCTTTAAACTTCTTCTTCAAGCATCTTGCAATGTGTGACAGAAACTAGCTTCCTGACAGAATAATAAACATATACTTCATAAACCGCAAATCGTGATTTAATCACCCTGGAGTGATCTATGGGGATGGTGGTGTTGCATGTTGGGGAAGTCCACAATCCAGAGACTCACTTCCAAAGACTCTGCAACTCATGTTCTCAATAATATTTATTACTTTCTAATTTATTATTATTTTTCTTTTTGTCACAAATTGTCATCTTTTGTATATTAGTTATTTGTCCATCTTTGTTGGTGGGCAAGTTTTTCATTAATTCTATTGTGTTTCTTTATATTACTGTGAATGCCCACAAGAAAATGAATTTCAGTGTAGTATAATGTGACATATATGCACTTCAGTTATAAATGAGAATCAAAATCAAGTATAATATCACTGGCATATGGTGTGAAATTTGTTAACTTTACAGCAATGAAATGCATGATAAATAAATATAGAGAAAAAATGGAGTTACATTAAGTATATACAGACCATAAGACATAGGAGCAGAATTGGGCCATTTGGCTCATTCAATCATGGCTGATCCTTTATTCCCCTCCTCAGCCCTGCTCGCTGGACTTCTCCCCATAACCGTTGATGCAGTGTCCAATCAAGAATCTATCAAGCTCTGCCTTAAATACACCCAACAACCTGGCCGCCACAGTTCCCTCCATTTAATACTTCTATTAAATAGTTAAGTTAAAATAAGTAGTGCAAAAAAACAGAGATATAAAAAGTAGAGGGGTGGTGTTCATGGGTTCAAAGTCCATTTAGGAATAGGATGGCAGAGGGGAAGAAGCAGTTCCTGAATTGCAGAGCATGTGCTTTTAAACTTCTGTACCTCCTTCCTGTTGGTAACAATGAGAAGAGGGCAAGTCCTTTACGTGAACTCGAATTAACTTGAGCTAGAGCATGAATGGTATTAGGTCATTCTATATGGAGATTCCATCTTGAGGAGAGATAAGACCCCTAAAGCTAGGGTTGCCTGGGCTAAGAGAAGGGTAGAGGACAGAGGAAAATACAAAGAGGATGCATTATAGGTGTCAGGTTGATAATACAAACCCGATGTCTGTAAAAGAGCAGCATTCAATGCTTTTAGGTTTTCAGTATTTGGCATACACAGAAGTTTATAATTGAAACCAGCATTATCAAGGGCATTTTTGCAGATATAAAGGAAACTGTAATTCCCAATTGTAGAAAAGGAAAACATCAGTATTAACCAACACACAAAAGGTATTCTGAAACTGACGTCCTGAAACCAAGGGTGGAAAGGACATATCATTGTGTTTTATCCGTGAACAGCCCAGCTCTTCCGGGAATCTTTTAACGTTTGAAATTTTAAGAGGTTCACGTTGAATTTTAGAACAACAAACTGCTTCCTATTTGTTCTTATATAATTTCAGAGGATTAGATGGAAATTCAGTTGGAAGTGAATCAAATTTATGGTCAAGAGAAGGAAGAAAGCATTGACGAAGAGCAGCTGGAAAATATCCATGTTCGGGACAGCATACCCTTCTTTTCATATTGTATTTTATTCAGTGCTTGCTCTGATGAAGTTGAACCTGAATGACAGCATTTTAGGATTAAAGTTTTGTGGCCAATACAAGTCTCTCTGGAACATAGGCCAAATATTCATTTTTACACAGCTAATAAAGCGTTTTTTTTTTGTTTGTGTCTATGAAAATGCATCGATGTGGCCACTGTCAAAAGTCTGCATTTAACGGTTGAGTTCACGTGGTCATTCTTTGGTACTCCGCTAGAGCATCTGTTTCCTCCACTTCCTCAACAATAAATGATTAAATAGTGCGTAATGCCATTATAAAGAAGGATGAGTACTAACTCAGTGTATTTAAAAAATAGCACCCAGCTTTCAAGTTTCATCCCCACTGAGATCTGAATGGAAGTTATTCATTTTCCTGCTATCAGTGAGAAGCAGTTGTTACATTAGGAGCACTCAAATCTGACTGTGCAAATAGAAATTAATAATTCAAAAGCTGACACAAAAATTATGAGAAAATAAACCATTAACTTTTAAGCAGATAACAAATGCACTCAGATGAAAAGTTTTAAATAAGATATAGGAACTTACAAAAATGGGAAGAAATAAAAAGCAACTATCATACCTACTTTAATGATGTTTGGATCATTAAGATAAAATAATTCCTTCCTTTACCAGCCATGAAATCTGCCAGGGGTGACACAACATTTCTAAAGATGTCACAAACAGAAAGGGGGCAAAAATATTGAAGTTTTCCTCCAGCTCCTTTAGACAATTAAAATTGGTCCACACGACCACAGTTTTGTCAACTGCTGACCTCCCTTTTTCAAGATATTTGGTCTGAATAAGAACTAAATTACACACCAGCAAGAAAAAACTAACTGAATTTTACTGCAGTCATCTAGTGTCAGCTCTGAATACTGCCTCAAAGAGACAGAGTCACAGAGTCAGTCAGCAAATGGAAACCAGAGAATACGTACACAACGCTGGAAGAACTCAGCAGGTCAGGCAGCATCCATGAGAAAAGAGTAGCCAACGTTTTGGGCCGAGACCCTTCATCAGGGACGGGGGGAAGAGAGGGCCGAAGCCCAGTTATAGGGAAGCGGAGGGGGTAGGGCCTAGAGCGGCCAGGTGGAAAACCAATCAGAGGAAAGATAAAGGGGGGAGGGGGAGGGGATAAGCATGAAAGAACTGGAGAGATAAAGAAGCAGAAAGTTGAAAGGGGAGAGAGGCAGAGAGGGACCTGGGATAAGGATAGGGGAAGGGGAAGGGGGAGGGGGAGGGAATTACCAGAAATTGGAGAATTCAATGTTCATACCACCACTCTGGAGGCTACCCAGATGGTAGATGAGGTGTTGCTCCTCCAACCTGAGTTTGGCCTCATCATGGCAGTAGAGGAGGCCACGTATGGACATATCTAGATGGGAATGAGAGGCAGAGTTGAAGTGGGTGGCAACCGGGAGGTCCTGTCTATTGTGCTCGATGAAGCAGTCCCCCAATCTGCGTCGGGTCTCCCCGATGTAGAGGAGGCCGCACCGGGAGCACCGGATGCAATAGACGACTCCAGCAGACTCGCAGGTGAAGTGTTGCCTCACCTGGAAGGACCGTTTGGGGCCCGGAATGGTGGTAAGGGGGGAGGTGTGGGGACAGGTGTAGCATTTGCACTTACAGGGATAAGTGCCAGTTGGGAGTTCTGTGGGGAGGGACGTGTAGACCAGGTAGTCGCGGAGGGAATGATCCCTGCAAAAAGCTGAGAGGGAAAGATGTGCTTGGTGGTGGGGTTCCTGGTGAAGGTGGCTGAAGTTGCGGAGGATAATGTTTTGGATCCAGAGGCTGGTGGGGTGGTAGGTGAGGACAAGGGGAACCCTGTCCCTGTTGTGGTGACGGGAGGATGGGTTAAGGGCTGAAGTGCAGGAAGTGGAGGAGATGAGGGTGAGGGCATCTTTTATGACGCCAGAAGGGAAACCACGATCCTGAAAGAAAGAGGCCATTTGAGAAGTCCTGGAATGGAAAGCCTCATCCTGGGAGCAGATGCTGCGGAGACGGAGGAACTGGGAATAGGGGATGGCATTTTTGCATTGGGCAGGGTGGGAAGAGGTATAGTCAAGATAATTATGGGAGTCAGTGGGTTTGTAGAAGATGTCAGTGGATAGTCTGTCTCCAGAGATGGAGACCGAGAGATCAAGAAAGGGGAGAGAAGTGTCCGAGATGGACCAAGTGAATTTAAGGGCTGGGTGAAAGTTAGAGACAAAGTTGATGAAATTGACAAGCTCAACATGGGTGCAGAAAGCAGCACCAATGTAGTCATCAATGTAGCGGAGGAAAAGTTGGGAAACCAGCTCCTTGGGTTAACATAGATTAATCTATGTTAATCTCATTTACCTGTGCTAGGCCCACATCACACTCAAGCTCTCCAATTTACGTATATGTCCAAGTGTCTTAAATGTTTTTAATATACCTGCCTCAACCACGTCTTCTGGCAGTTTATTCCACATACAGACCACCATCTGAGTAAAGATGTTGCCCCTCATTTTCACATTAAATCTCTCCCTTCTCACCTCAAACCTATGCTCTCTAGTTCTTCATTCCCCAACCCTGGGGAAAAGGTCGCATGCATGTATTCACCTTATCTATGCCCCTCATGATTTTATAGACCCCTATAATATTACCCCTCATTCTCATGTCCTCCAATGAATGGTCTAGCTTAGTCGACTTCTGTCTATAATTCAGTTGCTTAAATACTTGACAATATCCACATGAATCTTTCCTGCACACTTTCCAGCTTAATTGTGTACTTCCTATAGCAGAGTGGCTGAACCTGAACACAATATTCCAAATTAAACCTCTTCAGCATTTTGTACAATTGTAACATAACATCTTAACTTATATTCTCAGTACACTGACTGATGAAAGCCTTCTTCACGACCCTGTTTACCTGTAATGGCATCTACTTGCGTCTCTCTTCAGTAACACTCCCCATGCTCAGTCTAATCCCATTACACAAAGCCCCAAAATATTTCATTGAGTCTTATTCATACTATCAAAGTAAAAATGCTCTCTCAGTTATCACACAGTCTGAGGCCTTTCATCATTTAATACATATCCATTCAAATATGATGTTGCAAGTTGATACATAATAATCAACTTTTACCTCAGCGCAACTATCCCACACCAACTCCATGTTCCTTGATTCTCCTACATTGAAAGATCTCTACATTAAATATGTTCAGTGGCTATGCCTCCATGACCCTCTTGGACAGAGAACTACAGCCTTCCAGGGGAAACAACACTCCTTTCATTACTCTGCCAAGCCCTGGAAGAAGTTGTATGTTGTAACAAGTTGATCTCTTGCCCTTAGGTAGTTAGACAACACCTGCACGCAATATTCCAGGTGTATTATCACCAGGTTCCAACATAATTGCTGTAAGTGTTGTACTCAGGTTTTCTTGTAATAAAGCTATTATACTGTTTACCTTCTTAATTGCTTATTAATATGCAGTGATTCAGTGACATCCAGGTCTCTCCAAACACCTGTACCTTTCAATTCTCTCCATTTAGAATTTACTCTGTGTTCCCATGTTTTTCTACTAAAATTGAAGGAAGACCTCATATTTTTCTACTTTATATTCCACTTGCCACATTAAATTCCCTCTGGCATGTTCTAGCCCATTTACTTGAACTGTCTGTAAGCTCTTAAAGCTTGTTTTCATCTTCCTCACAAGCCAGACTGCCACCCAACTTGTTTTCACCAGTAGAGTTAGACACATTGCATACAGTTCATTCACAAAATGAATGTGAACAGTTAGTGTTCCAGAGCGGGGTCCTTGCTGCACCCCCATAGAGAGAGGTACCCAGTTCTGGTCTTTGTGCAATGTAAGACCACATGACCATAAGACATAGGAGTAGAATTAGGCTTTTCGGTCTGCTCCACCATTCTATTATGGCTGATTTATTATCCCTTTCAATCCCATTCTCCTGCCTTCTCCCCGTAACCTTTGGCACCTTGACTAATCAAGAACGCATCAACCTTTGCTTTAAATATGCTCAAAGACATGGCCTCCACAGCCATCCTTGGTAATGAATTCCACAGATTCAACACCCTTTGGCTAAAAAGAAATCCTCCTCATCTCTGTTCTAATTAGACATCCCTCTGTTCTGAGGCTGTGCCCCCTGGTCCTAACCCACCCGCTATAGGGAACGTTTTGTTCACATCCGCTCTATCTCGGCCATTCAGTATGTATAGGTTTCCCTGAGATCTCCCTCATTCTTCTTAACTCCAGTGGCCCAGAGCTATCAAATGCTCCTCATACATTAACCCTTTCATTCCCAGAATAATTCTTGTGAACCTCCACTGGACCTTCTCCAATGCCAGCACATCTTCTCTAAGATAAGAGATCCAAAGCCGTTCACAATACTCAACGTGCAGTCTGACCAGTGCCTTATAGAGCTTCAGCATCACATCCTTGCTCTTATATTCTAGTCCTCTCGAAATGAATATTGATACTGTATTTGCCTTCCTTACCACCAACTCAGCCTGCAGGTTAACATTTAGGGGATCCTGCACAAAGACTCACAAGTCCCTTTGCACCTCTTTTTAAAAAATTTTCTCACCATTTAGAAAATATGCCTTTATTCCTTTTACCAAAGTGCATCACCATACTCTTCCCTACACTATATTCCATCAGCCACTTCTTTGCTCATTCTCCCAACCTGTCTAAGTCTTTCTGCAGACTCCCTGCTTCCTCAACACTACCTGCCCATCTACCTATCTTTGTATTGTCTGCATATTTGGCCTCAATGCCAATCAACTCTGTCATCCAAATCATTGAGACATAACATGAAAAGAAACAGTCCCAACACCAACTCCTGTGGAATACCAACACTCAGCAGCAGCTAACCAGGAAAGGCCCCTTATTCCCACTCTTGCCTCCTGCCAATCAGCCATTGCTCTATCTACTATCTTTCCTGTAATATTCTCTTATCTTGTTAAGCAGCCTTATGCATTGCACCTTGTCAAAGGCCTTCCGAAAATCCAAGTAAACGTCATCTACTGATTCTCCTTTTTCTACCCTGCTTATTATTTCTTCAAAGAATTCCAACAGATTTGTCAGGCAAGACTTCCCCTTTAGAAAACCATGCTGACTTTGCCCTACTTTATCAAGTTCCTCCAAATATCCTGAAACCTCATCCTTCATAATAGACTCCAACATCTTCCCAACTTCTGAAGTCAGGTTAACTGGCCTATAGTTTCCTTTCTTTTGTCTCCTTTCATTTAAAAAAGAGTGGAGTGACATTTGCAATCTTCCAGTCCCCGGAACTATTCCAGAATCTAGTGATTCTTGAAAGATCATTATTAACGCCTCCACAATCTCTTCAGCTACCTCTTTCAGAACCATGGGGTATAGACCTTCTGGTCTAGGTGACTTACCTAGAACTTCCAGTTTCCCAAGCGCACTCTGCTTTGTAATAGCAACCCCAGTCACTTCTGCCAAATGACATTCTCAAAATTTTGACATACTGCTTTTGTCTTCCACAGTGAAGACTAATGGAAAATACTTCGTTCATCTGCCATTTCTTTGTCCCATTACTACTTGTTCAGTATTACATTCCAGAGATCCAATATCCACATTCACCTATTTTTTGCTGTTTATATTTCTGGCATAACTTTTTGTATCTTTTTCTGTATTATTGACTGGTTTTCTGTTATATTTCATCATTTATCTCTATGGCTTTTTTAGTTGCCTTCTGATAGCTTTTAAAAGCTTCCCAATCCTCTAACTTCTCACTAGTTATTGCTATATTATATGCCTTCTCTTTTTACTTTTATGCTGTCTTTTACTTGCCTGGTCAACCACAGTTGCCTCATCCTCCCTTTTGAATATTTCTTCATCATGGGGATGTATCTATCCTCCACCTTCCAAATTTCACCAGAAAATATGCTGTCAACCAGGAGGTTCTGAGCTTACTGACAGCTCTTACTGCATAGAAAAGGGCAGTAAATATTATTTACTTTCATCATGATGATAGCTAAGCTAAGCCAATCGGTTTTTTTAATATACTTCCAATAAGAAATCTCATTCCTTCAAGTTTTGACTTTTCCGGGAACAGTTTGAAAATGGCAAGTTTAAAATGACTTTTTTAATAAATATTTTGTTCTGCTTCATTGGTCTTTCAAATTGCTCTTATCCTTTCTTTTTCTTTAATGTCACATTTCACTTGACATTGAAACCATCTCCTTTAACTCACCTCCTTGTGTTGTATATTCACAACCCTTTGGTCTCATTGGTTAAGGGGAAATTGTTGCCTGAAGTTCACTTCCCTTCCAGACATTCCAGTTCAATCATTGCGTCATTCATCAGCTTGCAGTATCAACAATTTTCCTGATTTTTTTTTGGGGGGGGGGGGGGGGGGCGGGGTAGCTGAAGAGTGCAGTAAGAAATCTGACCAGCCATTCAGATATGGGCGAGCTTCAGCAAAGATACTCATTATCTGGGAACTTTTCGGAAAAGATTGCTCATAGGTTTCACTGGCAACCGTGAAGTAACATCAAAGATAGTTAACTGGAGATGCTTATGATGAAATGACAATGCATTTCATCACACTGGTCCCAAGGACACAGATGATGCACACTTTCATGTGTACCAAACAAGGATGCTTTTGAAACCTGATGCCATTGTGACCAAAAGGAACAATTATATCCATTGCTTGCAGGTAATCTCATAATTGCCCTGTAGAATACTGCTGCCGACAGTGCCTTCACCAACATGTTATAATATTCAACTAGTTTTGCTATACTTCAAGTATGAATTATTCTCATTTGAGTGGCATACAACAGAAACTAAAGAAGGTAATAACTCATTGCAATAAATACCAGATACTGAAATCAGCTGGTAGCTCTCAATCAATATTTTTAATGTCCAATCATAAGTCCTCTGGGGACATTAATATCATGGGAGTCACTGTCTATTCGTGTCTTGTTTCAAATAGATTTAAGGTTTTAATAGTGGCAGAACCTAAAAATAGAAATCTGAAAATTTGTGTATTGTATCATACATACAGAATGATCTCCTCCACTTACACAGTCTATGTTTATTCCAGGTAGTTGCTTATTGTGTTGAACATTTGTTGTTCTCTGAGGTGAAGTAATAAAAGCAGCACTTAAGCTGTACTTAGGCAAGGCAGCTATTTCCAGCAGTTCAGACAGCTGTTTGGGGTCACCTTCTGCCTGATCTTTTCCATTATTGTTTGCTCTGCAACACTGTTTTAAGTATACATCAATGTCAAGTTAACAGTTACAGACCAGCGGATATTTCATGAGGAATGAACTCCGTTATTATGCTAATTTCTGAGTCATTCACAATCGCTACAGTGATGGATGAAGGACTTTGAAACTGATCAATGATATACAATTCAAAGTGCAAATCCTGTTTCAGAAATACAACCTGCAGATACTAGCACCCAACTGGCAAAATGGGATACTCTGCATGATACAGAGTTGCCTTGAAATGCTCGTACTCATGTAAAATGGTCTTTGAGGAAGCCCACTGTCTTTTCGGCTAACCTCTTAGTTTATCTTCATTTCATCTAAGTGATTGGAATCTCAAAGGTTAGTTGAAGCGACAGATGTTACATTTCTCTCTGAAGCCCCTCCTTTGCCTATTTCTCAATGTAATATCCTGCCGTCCAGCATCCAAAGCCTCGAGTTTGCTGCTCTGGTGAGCTTTCTGTGGGCAAATTGGCTGTTCTTACATTGCCATCATGAGTACATAATTAGCTGCTTACAGTAGATCCTGCAAGAAAAATGGAAAGTTACTACTCTTGTTAACTCAGCAATAAAGAATGATTATTCTCATAGAAGATGGATGCTTTCAGTGTTTCTTTCTGACGAAGGAGTGGAAATTTATGGTGAAAGTATACCAGGCAGAGGCCTTCAAACTTTTTGCTTCTAATTCTTTATTGCCTGTCAAAAGCTTTTGGACTGATGCTGGGCTTTTTTCACAGGCCTGTCTCAAAGCTGGTTTCTTCACAAATCAGAATGCAAACAGCATTAAAAAAGCCTACTTTTGTCTGAGTATGCAGGCCAAGCTTGTGAATCTGATGACAGATGCTGCTCTCAAAGTAGCAAATCCCAGATGCACCTTTCAGCTGGAAAGGTTTGCAAGAGAAGATAGGGCTGATTATAACTTGCCTCACCTGGGGAGTACGATCATTGAAGCTATGAAAACACAGTGCTGCATGTATTCATCAAATGGTCTTGGCCCACCCATTCAGATGACAATTTTCAGCCTCCCAACTTCAGTCTGTGCTTAGTAATAATTTATTTTAACTTTTATCTCTCTTGCCTTGTTACCAAGTTATTTCTTGATAACCAGTACTTGAGGGTAAAATGTGCGAAGTGGAGTATTTTGTACAATAGCCAAAGTTGTTCCACAGAATTTGACAAGGGGAATTTAAACTGTGAACAATTAGCATTCATTATATACCTTTTCTTAACAGATACAAAAGCTGTAAGGATGTGTTCTATGATTCACAGAATTGTATTGAATGTGTTAAAGACAGGGTGGTCTGTTGGAACTGATGATTCATGTAACTCCCTCTTTTGGGATTTCAGTTAGCTTATCCCTTTGACTAATTAAGCACAGTTTGTCTCTTCCCACAGCAAATCTTAGATCATGAGGTCAATGACTGAAGCCACCTACCACCAGTAAGTAATATCACAGGGTTAACCAAGAGTCTATAATTAGTAACCGCATGATAGTTCTGGATTAGTGCCACTGTTACATCTCAAATCTAATAAGCAATTTCTTCTTGAAAATAGAAAATGCCAGCTTTTCCTGACACAAAGTAAAATTGTGAAGAAACTAGTTAGTCAGTTTCTTTGATTTGGTAGCCCGGCCTATGTAATACTCATACTGTTTGACACAGGTCCAGGTAATGTTGAAGTTCAACCATGACACTTCTTTGCAAACAATTCAAAAGTTGTCAGTAACCACTGTACTTTCTCAGGTAGCTCCTACATTTTACAAGAAAGAGAAAGGTTTTGCTTTATTCTTCTTTTATCCCAATGTTAAACAGAGGTCCCTCCCTTGAGGACCACAACCTTGCCATGGTTTGGAGGCTTGTGTGCCTCAATGTCCCAGAGAGCTATGTTGGCCGGAGTCAGGGCTTTCTCCTTTGGCTCTTGATAGGGTCACCAATGCCAAACAGGTCAAAGGGTATAGGCCAGACTCCAGGTTTGGGGGAACAGCTCAGAGCTAACAACCCTGACTGGTAAAGCAAAACTCTTATGGAAACAGCAAAGAAGAATCATTCTGAGCGGTCGAGGGCAGACCAAGATGGAGGACCTTCATTGCTGTGTATGAACAGTAAGCAATGCTGCCAGCAAGGATATTGATATTGGTTAAACAGGTAGAAATGTCACACGTAGAATGGTATTTGGATGGTGGGGTGGAGATACATCTCTACCAAAGGAGGGGTAAGGCACTTCTTCACTCCACTTGCCTGTAGGTCACCCTTGGGAAAGGTGTAGCAATTGCTTAGCCCCCCAATTGGGGTCTTGTGAAGCCATGGGAGCAGATGGTGCACATCGCAAGTGCTTGTTATGCAACCACTGATGCCAAGCAGATAATCTCTGAAGTTCTGATAATGGCTGGGGTTACCCATCATGTAAAGACTCTGCCCGGAAAATAAAAAGGCAATGGCAAACCACTTCTGCAGAAAAAATTGCCAAGATCAGTCATGGCCAAGGCCAAGATCGCCCGAGTCATATGACGCAGCACATAATGAATGAATGAACGAAAGAGAATGGTATGTTCCTCCAGTGAAATGTGGCAGATTAGGGAGAAGCCATGGGTCTTTATTTGGACTGTGCCTTTACTTGCAGGCAGAATGTCCAACTGCAGCTCCTCTCAAAATGCATGATTGGTTGGAGCAAATGAGAAGCGTACAGGATGAAGGTAGGAGCTACACGGAGGTGTTGACACATCAACTTCAGACAGGCAGATGAGTAACTAGAAGGAGAGGAAAGTAGGTTGAGTAGGAGTCCCCCGTGGCTGTTCCCCTCTCCAACACACAAGTTTTTTTGAATACTGTTAACCTCGCAGGGGGTTTGCTCACACTGTGGCTGGTCTGTGGACCGAAAGGCAGGTCAAATACTGGACTTGCGATTGTGATAGGAGACTCTGCAGTCAGGGCACAGTTCGGCACTTCAGTAGCTGGGAGTGAGCATTTGTAATGGGGTGTTGGCTTCCTTGCGCCGGGATATATCTGAGTGATATAGGACATTCTGAATCGGGAGGGAAAGCAGACTGTGGTCCATCTTGGTAGTAACAACATAAGATGAAAGAGAATGAGGTCCTGCAAAGAGAATTTAGGGAGTTAGGCAGAAGATTAAAAAAAGTAGACTTCTTGGGTTTTGATCTCAGTATTACTCCCTATGCCATTTGTGATCCAGGGCTGGAATAGAAGGTTAGGGCAAATGTGCTTCGTCCTTTGCCAGCATGTAAAGATAAAGATTCACACTGAGACCTTCTGTTGGTCAGGGTTGACATGGATAATGCATCCTAGCAGTCTACATGATATGCAAGCTGGAACACAGGCCAAGGCAGTACAGTATGGAGAGCAAGCTGTTGATCATGCAGCACGTTTCCCCTTTCTATACAGCTGAGGAATCCAAACGGATGGCAGTTTGGCTGCATGGTCTCAGGAACTGCCAATAAGCATTGATCTCAATGTTGGACTGCCTTAGGTAATCCAGCTCTGGATTTTACTCCCAAAACCTTCTACATGAGTGGGTATAGCTGCAAGGCAGTGGAGCTTTCAGATCAGAGTTTTCCTCCTTCTAGATTAGCTGCCAAACATCTGGCCAAAGTGACTGGTCTTAAAGTGCCATAAATCACCTTTGCACCTTCTCCTGTCAGTAGAAATGGTTCTGCCAGGTTTAGTAGCTTATCTACATGTATAGGCCAGGAATTTGATTTGGTTGTCAGAGGCTATTTGAGGTGCACGCCATTGAGAGTATTTAACAGTTAGTGGAAGCTTATCCCCACTACCTCCCTCGGCTATGACAGCCTAAAGGGACCAAAGGTATAGGTTAGATTGAAGGAAAAAGAATTGGAGAACCGCAGCAGAAGTAGATCGCTTGAAGATTAATAAATAATCCACTGCATGCCATCTTACAAAGTTCAATAGATTCTGGATGATCTAGATGATAATACAGTAAGATGGATCAGAAAATTTGCAGATGACACCATGATTGGTTGTGTAGTAGTCAGTAAAAAGGCAATCAAAGCTTGCAGTGGGATCTGGACCAAATGGAAAAACTAGTTGAAAGATAGTAGATGGAATTTAATGAAGATAAGTGTAAGTTGTTACACTTTAGGAGGACAAACCAAGGTAGAACTTACATAGTGAGTGGTAGGGCACTGAGATGTGTGGTAGAACAGGAATACAGATTCATAATTTTTTGAAATTGGCATCACAAGTAGATAGGGTCATAAGAGACCTTTTGGCTCATTGGCCATCATAAATCAAATTATTGAGTACAAGGTTTGGTTGTTATGTTGAAGATGTATGAGATAGTAGTGAGAACTAAATTAGAATTTTGTTTTGCAGTTCTGTTAATTTACTACAGGAAAGATATCAGCAAGATAAAAAGAGTGCAGAAAAAAATTACAAGTACATTGCCAGGATCTGTGAACATGAGTTATGGGGAAATGTTGACTAGGTTAGGAATTTATTCCCTATAGTGTACAAGAATGAGGAGAGATTTGATAGAAGTATGCAAAACTAGGAGGAGTATAGATAGGGTAAATGTAAGCAGGCTTTTTCCACTGAGGTTGGGTGAGATTAGAACTAGAAGTCATAGGTTAAGGGTGAAAGGTGAACAGTTTAAGGGGAACATGAAGGGGAAGGTGGTGAGAGTGTGGAATGAGTTGCCAGTGAAGTGATGGATTTGGGTTTGATTTCAATATTTAAGAGAAATTTGGATAGCTACATGAATGGGAGGGGTATGGAGCACTATAGTTAGTGTGCAGGTCAATGAGACTTGACAGGTTAATAGTTCAGCATGGATTAGATGAGCTGAAGGACCTGTTTCAATACTGTAGTGTCCTATGGCTTTAGGGCTCTAAGAAATTCACAGGGATCTTGTATGAAACAGAGCATTCTAGAATCAGAATCAGATTTAATATCACGGGCATATATCGTGAAGTTAGTTAATTTCTGAAATTTAAAAAAAAGTGAGGTAGTGTTCATGGGCTCAGTGTCCATTCAGATTTGTTGTTTTGTGGCAGTAGCACTTTGCGAAGTTTCAAAGGTTCAAAGGTCCATTTATTATCAAAGTATACAACTCTGAAATTCTTCTTTTTTAGATAGTCACGAAACGAAGAAAGGAAAGAACAGATGCACGATCATCAACCCCCAAATCCCTCCTTCCCACACAAAAAATGTACAAAAGCAGAACAGTTTCATCGACGCCCAAATCCCCCTGCCCTGCACACAAAAAATGAGAAAGATCAGGTGGAAAACACAGAATATAAAAAACTACGAGACTGAAAACAAGTCTATAATTCAAGTCGATATCCAAACGCAGAAAACCTGGGTAACACCTCTGGGCACAGCGACAGGCCTTTCCCTCCGTGGCAGCAGAGTGATCCTACCAGTGATTAAATGCAGTCTCTCCTCTCCTGTAGCAGAGCGATCCCCCAACGATCAAAAGGAAGGCAGCTGGCACTCACCTTCCATATTCACCTTGATGGTTCGATCTCCCTCAGCACCTTAATCGGTGAACAATGGAAGCTTTAATTGGCAAAATAGAATTGGACATCATCTCGTGCCCTGTCTGGCAGCCGTCTCGCCATGAGGGTCATGCATACTGCCTCTGCCTCCCAGAATCCCCTCAGAGACAACAGAGTGCTGAAACAGCCAAACAATCTCCAAATTGCAAATCACAGGCTCCAATCGTTCCAGAATCACATTCAAGATGAAAAAAAAACAAATGTAAAAGACATAAAAGAAGTGAAATATATGGTTTCATGATCATCCAAAAGATGTCGACCAGAGGAGTATTGTACACGGGTGCCATCTTGACTGGGATGCACAATAATAAAACTATAAATTACAATTAGAAGTATATAAAAAAAATAAATTCAATAAGTAGTGAACATAGATAGATAAAAAAATTACTGAGGTTGTGTTCATTGGTTCGTTTTCCATTCAGGAATCTGATGGTAGAGGTTTTCTGAATAGACAATTGACATTTTCAGCTGTGAGGAGAGATTGGATAGGCTAAGTTGCTTTACTTGGAACACTGGGTAGGAATCTGATGAAGCATGCAATATCATAATGAGCATAGATATAGAAGATAGGGAGACATTTCACTTGGCAGCAATGCCTATAAAGAGGAAATAGATTTAAGGAATAAGGAATTTAGTGAGGATTTGCAGAAGAATATTTTCATTAGAAAATGGTTGAAATCAGGAATGTACTTCATGAAGGCTGGTGGAGGGAGGTTCAAGAAATTCAAGAAATATTCAAGAAATATTTAGATGAGTACTCGAAAATCTACAAAAATCTATGAACTGACTGCTATAAAATGGGATTTGAATAGACAGAGATGTTGGCTGGCATTGACATGCTGGGCGAACGGAGTTCTTTCCATGCTGTAGGATTCTGTGATTTTAAGAGATTAGTAAATAAAGCTGGTTTGCATTTTATTGGAGAACGTACACTGGTGTACATTAAATATTGGCTAATGGATAGAAATCTGAATGGATCAATCTGGCATTGGCAGGCTGTGACTACTGGGGTGCTACAGGAATTGATGCTGGGACCCCAGCCTTGTCCAGTCTGTATCAATACAGTGAAACCCTGTTATAATGTGATCGTTGGGGTCAATAAAATGTCATCGCGAAAAAAGCGGGGTTGCGCTAAATCAGTGTTCAAGAAATCAGCATTCAAACTGATCCAATGTTGACCTTACGTCCTAAAACACCACCATTTTCGCCCTATTTGACCATTTTTTGCACGTTTACCTCCTGGCAAGTAAATTACCTTTGAATTAAAGAATTCTGTGAACAAATTGTTGTTGTCATTTTAGAAATGAAAACACAAATTAATTTTTAGTACAGCTTTTTAATACACAAAAGAACAAATAAAAACATTCAAGAATATTAGCAACCACCATTGACAGTTTATTACCTAAAAATGTAATCAAGTTTTCCTTGCTTGAACGTAGCATGCTGTTGGCTGCGAGCGAAATCTAGAATGCTTCTGAATTGGAGGTTTTTTATGTGGTCCACCTCCTGGGTGAAGACAGGAGGGTGAGGGATGAAGCCAAGAGCTGGGAAGTTGATTGGCAAAAGGGATACAAAGTTGGAGAAGGGGGAGTATGGATTGACATGGACATGGAATCCAATAACTCATCATGTTACATCTGAACTTGCGTTAAATTGGGGTGCGTAAAATCAGGGTTGCACTGTAATTTGGAAGAAGGGATCCCAAGCTTGCGATGATACAAGGTTTTGTGGCAGTGTGTTAGCTGTGTAGAGGATTAAAAGTAACATGACAGGAATCATAAACAGGGTTAAAGCATGCTGGTTGGATTAAAATATGGAAATCATTAAAAGTTCAACTTTGGTAGAGATATAGAAAGCAGATTATTTTTTAAGTGGTGAGAGATGGAAAGGTGTTAGATTTCAGAGGAAATGGGTGCCCTTCAAAACAAACCACCAGAAGTCAATGTGCAGATGCAGCAAGCAATTAGAAAGGGCAATAATATACTGAGTAATACACATAAATGCTGGGAAATCAGCAGGTCAGGCAGCAAATAATATGCTGGCTTTTACTGTAAGAGGATTTTAATATAAGAGTAAAGACATCTTGCTCCAATTTTCTGGGGCCATGGTAAGGTTGTATCTGGAATATTCTATATACATTCAGTGGCCACTTTATTAGTTACCTCTTGTACCTAACAAAGTGGCCACTGAATGTATGCTTGTGGTCTTCTGCTGTCGTAGTCCATCCACATCAAGGCTCAATGTGTCCTGCATTCAGAGATGCTCTTCTGCACACCACTGTTGTAATGCATGGTTATTTGAGTTACTGTCATCTTCCTGTCAGTTTGAACCAGTCTGGCCATTCTCCTCTGACCTCTCTCGTTAACAAGGCACTTTTGCTCACTCTGGATGTCTTTTTTGTTTTGTTTGCCATCCTGTTCTCCACAAAACTCTAGAGACTCTTGTGCATGATAATCACAGAGATCAGCAGTTTCTGAGATACTCAAACTACCCTGTATGGCACCAGTAATTATAATACAGTCAAAGTCACTTAAATTACATTTCTTCCCCATTCTGATGTTTGGTCTGGGCAACAATTGAACATCATGACCATGTCTGCATGCTTTCATGCATTGAGTTGCTCCCACATGATTGGCTAATTAGATATTTGCTTCAAACAGAAGGTGTACAGCTGTACCCCATCAAGTGGCCACTGAGTGTAGGTCTTGTCAGCTCGCTGGAGGAAAGATTGTTTGTGAAAGGACGGAGTACATGGATGGTTCATCAGACTGATTGGTGGGATGGCATTTTCTCTTATTGCCAGGAGATTAAGTAGGCTGCGACTATGTTCTCTTGAGTTAAAAAGGAGGAGAGTTGGTTGACATTAAATGTTCAATATACTTTTAGAGTTTGACAGTGTAGATGTGGTGATAAAGTTTCTGCTGACTGGGCTATCCATACTAAGGGTCAAATTCTCAAAACTGTACGCTAGATATTCAGGACAACTGGTGAGGAGAATTCTCTTTATTCAAAGCCTAACAGAATGTAGTTAAAGCAGAGATCAATAGATTCTTGATTTTGAAAGAATCAATGGATACTGTATGTGGTTATTTCAAGAAAATAACATTGAGATAAAAGATTAGCCATCATCTTAATGAATGACGGAGTAGGCATGTGGGGGGCAAATGGCCAGATCTTGCTTATATTCCTTTAGTTCTAAGGGCCTTATGAAGACAAATAAGCCTGCCAAAATGTATTGAAATTGGAATTGTGGAACATCAAGTAGTCTGCTTCATCACTCTTTGATTTATAAAGTACTTTCATCATAATGCCAATAGATGGCTACTATAAAATTTCAAAAAAAAGGATCTGTGATTTTGTACAAGCTGCTGAAAGACTTTACCTGCAGGCTGAGAAGTTTTGATCCTGATAATAAGCAGATTTGCTAAAGGAAACTTTAGCAAATTTGCTATTTGTATGTTCTGGTATGTCTGAGAAACATATTCGCTTATTCCCTGTGTTGTGGTGTGATGCACCATCAATAACTCTCTGAGACGTGAGGTGAGATATCGGCTTTTATTGACTGGAAGAAAGAACAAGCAGTGGTTGACCACCATACTACATCCTGGAGACTGAGGGCAGGGCTCAGGCCTCAATCGCCTTTATACCAGTGTCTGTGGGAGGAGCCACAGGAGCAGTCAGCAGGGGGCGTGTCCTGACAGGTATACGTAGTTCACCACATGGTGTTCACCGTTTTGCTTCTTCTTTAGTATCCATTTACTTTGGGCTTCTTAAATCAATTACATATTGACTGACAAAAGACTCCCCTCACTGGGAGACTTTGTGACTGTCGACTCTAAGGACCACCACCTTTAGATGGTATTCAGAAATATTCCCTCTCTGTGTTACACTCCATAACTTAGCACCTAAACAAGCACGTTGACTAGTTGCTCAAGACGATTAATGAAATTTAGAGGGGTGCAGAGTGAACTTTCACTCACACCGAAATTGTTCCAATTTTGCTTCAGGCCTGCAATCCATCCTCCTATTTCACTCTTTTTCATTCCTAGAAATTGACTTGACTGTGCCAACGTGTATGTGCGCTTAATGGTATCACTTATTCCTGTGAATGTGTAAACCATTGCTTTTGTCAATAGACAATAGACAACAGAGAGTAGGTGCAGGAGTGGGCCTTTCGGCCCTTCTAGCCAGCACCACCATTCACTGTGATCATGGCTGATCATACACAATCAGTACCCCATTCCTGCCCTCTCCCCATATCCCTTGAACCCGCTATCTATAAGAGCTCTATCTAACTCTCTCTTCAGTGCATCCAGAGACTTGGCCTCCACTGCCTTCTGGGGCAGAGCATTCCACATATCCACCACTCTCTGGGTGAAAAAGTTTTTCCGCATGTCAAACATGAGTGAGTCATTTTGAGTTAATTAAGTGGGGATAAGTCCTTTAGAGACTATCCATTACACAAATTTACTGTTACTTGCTTCAGATGTTAAGAAAAATTATCACAAATTCAAATGGCGAGAAAGATCAACCATAAATAATAAAATGTTATGCATTTATCTAGCACACCATATCATATTTGGTGCAGAATATTGACTGTCTTCACAAAGTGTTAATTTTTAACTCATCTTTCCAGATATCTTTGCTTTGTTATCTCAGTTGCTAAAATTGATTCCATGGTTTTTACCTTTTAATGTCATCTTTACCAGTTGATAGTCTGCTTCAGGTCCTTGCACATCATTCATTACTGTTCTTTATCCATAATTCTCTGCTTTGTAGGAATGGTATCATGAGTAGGATTTCACAAATCACTATTCCATTTTCAGTAACATTTCACAGACACAAACAGCATCCATGATTTCAGTAGTTACATACATAGTATATCTGATTCAAATATATCTCTAATGCACATAAAAACTGAGTAAAATGACATGTATAATTTTGTTAATTTCAGGACTGTTGGAACTATTTTGGATCTTGAATTCTGCACCAGATAAATCTGTACATACTACACATGACTTGGAATTAACTTCCAGTTCTTCTCAGGTCTGTGCATCACCCGAAAGGACCTGGGAACTATTCTTTGCACAAAGCTAACTAAGATGTAAAGCTGTTTACAAATCTATTACAATTCTGCAAGCATTAAAGAACAGTTGGATCGAGAGATTGCAAATCTTCTTCTGGGTGGATGAATTAGATGAACTTAATAAACTTTCTTTTCTTTTACTATCTTGTAGTTTTACATTCCCAGCCTTTACAGAGCAAAAGTAGGTGACATTCTTAAGAAAAATAAGAGGAATTAAAAGCTAGGGATTAATTATCCACTATCACTCCTTTAATTATAACTAATTATTAAGACTGTCATACCGGAAGAAAGCTTTATTCAGGCATTCTGTTTTAAATCTGTTGAGGCAATAAAATAATGTTTGTAGAATATAAGGGGCAGTGTTTCAGGACTAGGATTCTGGCAGAATTCAAGGTTTGTGAAAAAGTTTTTATGATCTGCAAAAACATTTCATTCAGACCATCAAAGGTAGACACAAATTGCTGAAGAGATGAATGTCTGCAAATTAAAAGTTAAATTAAATTCTCTGCCGCTCCCTTTGATTTTTGGGTGAGTTACTGATGCCAGCGGAGTTCCTCTGGAGGGCAGACTTCAGAACAGCACTGTAGATTTCAATAAACTTAGTTAAAAGGTGTCAGTTGGCTGTACTGTAAAGATGGTTTTTTGACCATCATGTATAAATATTCAGTGTACTTAATGTTCCAGCTTGCTGTGTTGAACCAAGAGTAGTAATAATGAAAGTTTAAAGATAAGCTGTGAGTTGAGGGGGGATATTAAAGATTCCATTGAATATTTGCTGAAGATTAAAACCAAGTTTTCTTGTTTGAATGCCTGTGGCCAGCTGTCAGAAGACATAATAAAAATCACAAAAAATTAGCAACCTTGGTTCCACCAGGACAGAATTCATTTCCAAAATCCTTTGAACATAGAATATAAGAAGGTAAGTAAAAGAACAGGAGTAGGAGCAGTCTATTCAGCGCCTTGAGACTGTTCTGCCATTCAACAAGATCATGACTGATTGTCTCACTGCAAAAACACTGCGTATTTCTAGCTCTTTCCAATATGCCTCCATCCTCCACTATCCAGACATATTGATACCAGTTTTGGTTTTAGTCAACAAGCAAGAGTCCACAGCCCTACCCCAATGGAGAATTGTAAACATGCATCACTCTATGAGTTAAGAAATTAAGGTTAGCTGCCTGCTCATGAGGTAGTAGTAGGATTCCCAGCTGCTGGTGATATGACCCTGGTTGTGAAATACCAGGCAATAAGCATTTACTGCAATATGCTCAATCGTTGTTCACAAGTTGATCAGAATGCACCAATATTTACTTTTGTCCTGGACTAGGAAGCTCTGCTGAAGTGAAATGCAACGTGTATACAGCTGGCTAACAAAATCAGATCCTTCGGCATGGTGTCCATTACACTAAAGCCAGTATAATCCACAGGCCAGCTCCCCTGATTATATTTATTAAACACTTTGCTTTCATTCATCTATTTCACAACCACTTTCTATTCAACTGAAGGCATATGCTAGCAATTTCATATTCACAATGGCAATCATTTATTAATAGGATCCCTTCTAAATGTATTTGACTGAAGGCTATTGATGGGAACAGAGGACAATGATTTCTGTTAGTTTAGTTGATAGCTCAGATGAGGGACTTCCTGTAATTAAAATACAAATTCATCAGAAGGAATAGTTATGGATCCATTTGTTTATGAAATAGTTACAAGTAGCAGGTGCCTGTTTTATTTCCGCCTTCAGTCATCTCTCTCTCCTTGGTTTGAATCTGTCAAGGTACAAATTTGTAAGCATTGACTGCTGTTTGACTTCTTACGCATGTGCCCAGTAATCATGTGTGAGCCTATGCTGTGTGGAGGACGTCACAGGCACAATCAGATGCTGGCACACATCAGGACATGTTCCTCTATGTCAGTGAGACCCAATGCAGATACGGGGTCCTCTACATCAGTGAGAACCATCACAGATGGGCACCGCTTCATCGAGCACCTTTCCTCCACCCAGTGCAAAAAACGGGATCTCCCGATGGCCACTCATTTCCTTTGACATCTCATTACCATATCAAAATGTCTGTTGACAGTCTCCTCTACTGCAACAATGACGCCAAACTCAGATTGGTGGAGTAAAATTTCATATTCCATCTGGGTCATCTCCAACCTAAGGGCATGAACAACAATTTCCTCTATTTCCCCTCCTCCTTCCCTCTCTCCCATGGTCCACTGTCCTCTCCTTGCAGATCCCTTCTTCTTCTGCCTTTTACACTTCCACTTACTTACTTCATTCCCCCTACATCACCCACCTACCTTCCCTATCATCTGCCAGCTTGATCTCCTCCCCCCTCTCCTCTTTCTTCTTATTCTGACTTCTGCTTCCTTCCTTTCTAGTCCTGATGAAGGGTCTTGTCCCAAAACTTCAACTGCTTATTCCCCTCCATAGATGCTGCCTGACTTGCTGAGTTCCTCCAACATTTTATATGCGTGGCTCAAGATTTCCAGCATCTGCAGAATCTCTTGTGTGTACCAGTATGAGAGCACAGCCATTGTAAAACAGGCTCTGCATGATACTCAGTAAATATCATTTGTTCATTATGTGCCATGTCGTTTGACATGGGAGATTATGGTCTTTCCATGACCATGATTGTTCTTGGTAAATTTTTCTCCAGAAGTGGTTTGCCATTTCCTTTTTCTGGGCAGTGTCTTTACAAGATGGGTGACCCCAGCCATTATCAATATTCTTCAAAGATTGTCTGCCTGGTGTCAGTGGTTGCAAAAGCAGGACTTGCGATATGTACCCGCTGACCATCCACCGTCTACACTCATGACTTCAAGTGACCCTGATCAGGGGGCTAAGCAAGTGCTACATCTTGCCCAAGGGTGACCTACAGGCCAGCAGAGGGAAGGAATGCTTTATAGCTCCTTTGGTAGAGATGTATCTCTACCTGGCCAGCCCAGTATCATCCACATTTAAGACACAATCCGCTAGGTGGCCAAACTCCAGCAGAAGATAAGCTGCTATGAATGAGGGAGACTTTGTGGGAAAAGGTCTTCAGAATTTTGCATTTCTATGCTTCCACTCTGCGGTTCAGCTCCCACGCTATGCACTCAACCCCACACTCAAGCACTGGTGGGATTAACATTTAACATCAGTTTCTCATTCATCTCATTCCCCACAAAATGCCTGCTATTGTTTTGAGCACAGACTGGGCATCTTGAATTTTGTAGGAGCCATCTGTAGTAAGTTTTACAATTGCCTTGTGAAGGGTCCTGAAGTCAGCAGAGTATTCGTTTAAATGGCACTTAATGCATTGTACTTCTATCATTGTTTAAAAACACAAGTTTTCTGGATCTGGAAGCTTCAAGTAATATTACAAAAGATTGAAAACTGCACATTAATTAACATAATTTGGAGTCTTTGGGTGCTAAGGAAAAGGTCAAGTGGCTAACCTGGATCAAGATTTGAAGTTTCTGACCCAGTCTTGTGTTAGACAAATGGAAATTACTATGCTAGAAACTCCAGAGTCTTGGCAAAAATATCCGCAATGTTCTTCATGACTTCTTGTTCATACTTCTTCAGCTTCTGTTCTCCTGCAGACGTGACTGCTTCCATGGTTAACAAGTTGCAATTAACCCATGCGGATTTCATAGATGTAAAAATAGGATATAGTCATGGTGACATCACCAGTGTGTGGTTTTGAGTCCAAAGTTCCTGTCATCCGTTGGTTGGAGTTTGGACTATTGGGTGTGAATTCAGAAAACGGAGGTGCAAATGGAAGTGGGAGTTCTGGTGCAGGATTCCCTAAAGGTTAACTTATAATAAGGAAGGCAAGTGCAATGTTAGCATGTATTTCAAGATTAGAATATAAAGGCAAGGATTTAATACTGAGACTTAATAATCAGACCATATGTGGAGTATTGTGAGCAGTTTTGGACCCCATATCTGAGAAAGGATACACTGGCATTAGGGAGGGTCCAGAAGAGGTTTATGAGAATCATCCTGGGAATGAAAGGGTTAAGGTATGAGTAGTTTTTGATTGCTTTGGGCCTAGAGTTTAGAAGAATTAGGGGGACGGGGGATCTAACTGAAACCTACTGAATATTGAAAAGTCTTTATAGAATGGACGTGGAAAAGGGACTCTCGGACAAGAAGTCTATTAAGTAGACATATAAAGTGATACTTATGGCTTTATATTGAAAGAAAAATTATCATTTAACATAACTTTATCTTCATCATTCATTTCAAACAAAGTGATTGCTAATGTTCAACCTTCAGTGCATTCAAAAATAAAAGGAACTAAATATCACTCTCCATTTCACCTGGCCGTTTATTTTTCATTATAGCTCCGGGTGAAAACTTCACTTAGGAGTCCATCCCCCAGAACTTCAACATAGATGTGCTATGAACTTACTATTTCCGTCTCTTGATCCAGGCCAGTGATAGGCTGACCTTGCAAATCTGGAGTTATTCCAGAAATTCAGCATGCGTCACTATTGCACCCATGCCCCTGGTGCAGAGAATGACGTCATTGTCCAGGCAAATCTCCTGCAAGAGAATGTCAGCTAGGCTGTCCCGGAGAGTTCTCATCTCAGGGCCTCACCTGGCATCATCTGGACTTCCCAGCATAACCCACTTCATCCCCACCCATCGTCTTTCTTTGCTATAAAACAGGTTTGATTGGCATTGTTCTACTGGCTATCCTAAATGGAATGAGGAGTCCACTCAGAGGCCACTTTATCAGGTACCTCCTGTAGCTAATAAAGTGGTCACTGAGTGTACAGTTATGGTCTTCTGCTGCTGTAGCCCAACCACTTCCAGCTTTGTCATGTTCTGCATTCAGAGAAGCTCTTCTGCAGACCTGTGTTGTAATTTGTGGTTATTTGCTTTACTGTCACCTTCCTGTCAACTTGAACTAGTCTGACCATTTCCTATGACCTCTCCAATTAACACAGCGTTTTCATCCACAGAACATCCGCGTACTGGATGTTTCTTTGTTTCTTACACCGTTCTCTGTAAACTCTAAAGATTGCCATGTGTGAAAACCTAGGAGAGCAGCGGCTTCTGAGTTACTCAAACCACTCCTCTGGCGCCAACAGTCATTCACTGGTCAAAGTCATTTAGATTGCTCTTCTTCCCATTTTGATGTTGGATCTGAACAACAACTGAACCTCCTGACCATGTCTGCATGCTTTTATGTATTGAGTTGCTGCCACATGATTGGCTGTTCAGAGATTTGTATGAATGAGCAGGTGTACCTAATAAAGTGGCCACTGAGTGTACGTCCTTACAGTCTTTGCCCAAGATAATTTTGAAACAGCCAAGGTATTGCATACTTTAATTCTATCCCGTGTGGCTGCACTATGACTTCAGGAAGGATAATCTGGATAATCAGAAAGGAAGTGGCATGGTCTGTTTGCTGAAGCAAGTGTAACCACAATGGTGAAAGATGATATGGTTCTCTGAGTGATAGTAGATAAAAGGATAATGCCCTGAAACTGCCAATTTTCAAAGTTCAGAGATCTAAGTAACTTTTATTATCAGAGTGTGTATATGTCAGCACATGTAACCCTGAGATTCTTTTTCCTGCGGGCATACTCAGCAAATCTAGAGAACAGTATCTATAACAAGATCATGAAAGATTAGTAGAGTGTAAAGGACGACAACCTGTGCAAATGCAAAATAAATAGATAGCAATAAATAATGAGAACATGAAATAAATAAAGTGTCCTTAAAATGAGCTAATTGGTTGTGGGAACATCTCAATAGATGAGGCCAAACGCTACCGCAGTTTTAAAGCCAGGACCAACAGATGATGGGTCAGCTTCTTTCTACAAGCCATTAGACTTTTAAATTCACATGTCTGTACGTTGCAACAGAGTCCTAACACAAAGATTTTTACTCCTTAACGCTGTGGGATAGAGGTAAGATTTAAATAAGTTCTAAATGAGTGTAGTTTTGTTGAAGAGCCTGATGGTTGAGGGGTTGTCATTTTCAGGTGTTAATCAATTATCTTTTAATTTTAAGTGTCATCAAACTATTACCTTCAGTCAAGAATTCTCCCAATATTGCGACATTGTTGCAGCAAATTAGAAAGTTATTTCAAGATGCTTGTTCTAATGTATCATTTGATGCCTGCTGTTGATGCCCGGTTGGAAACTATTCTGTTTGAAACCGGATATTGTTTCGGCGTCTATATTAGGCCATGTCTATGACAGCCAGGAGCTGGCAGGTTTAGAATTAGAATAAAGAATGACACTGTATTATGGTGTAAAATTTCCTCATGTAAAAAATGAGCCAACACTGGGCTATGAAGTAAATTAACAGAGATTTGAGAATACAATGAGTAACTGATGTTAATATGTTTGTAACAAGAGAAGCCATTCTCAAATGTTTGACCTAGCTTTCAGGAATGACCCTGCAGCTGGATCCGAACTCTCTGTGGGAAACACCTGGTTAGTGATCATAACATAATTGGATTTATCCTCATTAGCCAAGCAAAGCCTGTTGACAATTTAACCCAAGTTCCTGACTTCAGGTGTGCTCAATAAACAGGCTCGAGATCCAGAAAAGAGTTGATTGGGTGATCCTACTGGAAAATGTAACAAGCACTAAGGATGCATTTGTAGCATCAAATAGAATTCACAGGTTTTGCTCAAGGTTGCAAAAAGAATATCGACAAACTTAAATCAAAATGTCAAACTGGTAATAGCTGAAAGAGGAATATGTCTGCAGATCACAGTGCAATGACTCTCAGGTAAGTAGTAATAAGCTTTATACACAATTAAAGGTAATAGACCAGTTAAGAGATTAGTAGGGATGATTATCAATGAAAATTGTAAGTGTAATGGCCAAGATTTTTTTTTGAAAAGGGAAATTAAGAACTAATTCAACTGCTCAGCTGACATATTCAAATATTAGTATAATAGTGGATAATGCTTCATAACTAAAAATGTTCCAATGAAAAAGTGGTCAGATTCTGTGTCTGGATGATACTTAAACAAGGATGTATCAAGAGCCTGGATATATGGTTTGAAAGGAGATTTCCCTTTAAATTTATGATGGAATCTAGAATTATTCTGATAGAAAAATGCTTACTTGGTGCTGATTTGTCAAAAATGATGATGAGTAAGATGCATTGAATCATGGGTCAATGAATCTGCTGTTAATAATGGATAAAGTGTTTAAAGGCTTCATAATATTTATTTACTGATTGCATGCATAGTGTAGATCTTGTCACAGGCAACATTACTGAATAGGGATTCATGTTGATTAAAATTTTCTTAGGAACTTGAATGGATGAGGAATTGTTGATGTTATCTGCTTGGATTTCAAAAAGGTCTTTGTAGCATGTTAAATATTTACTGTGTTAGAGAAAATATAGTATTAGTAGAGAAGCTGTTAAACTGGATTGAAAATTGGTAACATTTCTGTAGGCAGCATACTTTGCTTAATAGAGTCTGAGATCTTTTTAAAAAGTGACTAATAATTGCTTGTATCAATATTTTCACTTTTTTTTTAGTGACACAATTATTATAGGAGATTTTTTTCCTGGTGTGTTTAGAAGAGTCAACTTCAAATTGGGGTCAAAGGAGGTCTTAGACTGTGTCTGACCTTAATCCCAGATGACTGGCATTCATCAGTGTCAAAGAAGATTGACTGTCAATCATTTCTGACACTGAATCTATCCTTGAATGACCTCAGTGTTCAAAGGAAAAATAGGAACAGATGATATTTGAATAATTAGCTATGAATGAAAAGGAAGAAAATTAGTGTTTGTTTTTCCTTTATTGAAATGAATAATTTTTGAATCATTGAAGATCGCAATTTATAGACTCCATGATTGAAATAATAATTGGAGGGACTCAAGTAAAAAGAAAAATGGTGTGTCAGTTTTACTTAATGTACATTTCGGGAATCTAGGAAGGGGTTATGGATTGAAATATACTAAATACTATGCATCAGAAATCAATTGTGATTAACATTGTATCTGATTAAAGAATTTGACCACTTTAAGCTTTCAGATCTTTTCTGAATGTGTAGTCCCAAAGATCTAACTGGGGATTACTGGATAGCAGTAGATTCCACTCGAGCAGGGTTCTTGACCTTTTTTATGCCATTGACAGATCAGTAAAGCCTACGGAGACCTCAGAATAATGCGTTCAAAAGGAGGGCGGGTTTTTCAACTTATCAAAAGTTTTAATACATTTAGTAGTTTTTAGATACTCTGATAGACACAAGGATTGCAGCAGTAGCTGCAGAATTCATCTCTTGTTTGCATGGGGTGTGTGGTATTACTAAAGGCCACACAGCCTTATGGAGAATTAAGAATTCTCATTTGAACTGTCCAGTTTTGTAAAACTGTAACAAACAATAAAACTGACTCACCTCCTTCTCTGCACTGATCAACAAGCAAAATTGTCGAGGTGGAATAATAGAGAGCAGTGTCTGGATGTCTGGATCACAGATGAGGGAACATGCAACTTCACCGTTTGGTGTTTGAACTGTGACCAGGTGCAGGGCTGGCCGATAGTTGGCCAGCTACAGTGGGTGAGCATCTGCAGATAGGAAGACTGCCATCTCAATCGATTTAATGACAGCTCTGATAACTACCATAATTCTGAAGTAATGATGAGCATGCTGTAAATGAAATTTTGAGGTAGTTCTAACAACAGTGATGTGATATAAAAATATCTGGTGACACAGTCACAGGTACTGCTAATACTTGGAGGGCCGAGCAAAGTCAAGATGGTACTAACTGGCGACTCCTTTGCTTGAATCTTCAGAAACAGCTCTATTTCTATTTCTGATATCTCTTTTATCCCCCTTTATTAAGGTTTTTTTTTTGAAGAACCTGACCTAGATTTATACTTTGACTTTGGTTCATTGCGGGAATGTATCCCACTCTCAGGGCATTACGACTGATGGCTTTTTGATATCCCAGGGACTCGGCCTAGAAAACTTGAGCTAATTAATAATTTTGGAGGGATTTTTATAATTACAGTTACTTGATCATTTTATTCGAACACCTGCAATTTAAAACCTGTTTGATGGGTGTTCATTATATCCTGTGTCATTATTTTCATTGGATACCTGCTGAATAAGTTTTTTTTTGTAAAAAAAAAACGATTGTGCCTCAAGTTATGAAAGAATAAAAGATCCGAAAAGTTTTATCTACCTGTTTTAATAGCTTTTAGTTTTGTGATTCATTTCTTGCCTTCAAACATCCAGCTACACCAGTCATGCAATGGATCATTCTTTATTTTCTCGTACTGTTGGTTTGTGAAAATCAGCTATGCTTTTTGGGTGGTGCTAATATTTATATAAAACATCTGAAGCTAGTTTCACCCCTTTGAAAGTGGATAGAGTTTAGACATGCAAATAGGGCTAGGTACTAGTTATTGAAAATAAATTATTATAAATGCAACAAAAGAGCAATTAATTACAACTGGGAATCTCATTAGAGCTTGTAGATTCTTGCAATGTTTGTGAGGTGGATGCAAGGATAATTATGCTAGTTTTGTATCTAGAGGTGGTGTCACAGTCTCACTACAAGAGGGAGGCCATTCAGAGCAGAAATAAGAAAATATGTCTTCATTTTAATATTAGTGAATCTTTGGAATATTCATGCAAGGCTGGGCAACAGGTTGGCTGGGGTCTGATAGGGACACTATTTTTGTGAGTATTCAAGGCAGAGATGAATAGACTTTTGGATATTAAGGGAATCCAGGGAAATTGAGTTAGTGCAGGAAAGATGTGCTACAAACACATATCTTGACTGAACACGTGTGTCCTGTTGAATGGTGAAGCAGGCACAAAGTGATAAATAGTTTTTTCTGTTTCTATTTTCAATGTTCTTCTTGGTCCAGCTTTTCCTTTTCTCCATGATGCACATCACTGACCCAAACGCCCTTAGCATTGTTTTCAAAGTGAATAATTAATTGACTGAAAAGACACATTTGAAAAGACATGGGTTGGAAAAGTTCAAATATTTTGTGTAAAATTCCCGTTGACAGCAAAATAGCTAGAGCAGTATCTGGAAACCTGGTAGATTGATTGGAGACACATGAATCCCTGGAAAGAATTACTGAAACAAAATCACAGAATGATTGTACAAGCTTTTGAATTTTTTATTCTTGGGTATCCTTGTTTATATTCATAAAACTTAAACTGATCTTCAGAATCCATTTAAAGCAGCATTTCTGTAATTAATTTAGAATCAGCCACTCCTGATGCTTGTCTACTTACAAGTGTTGACCAAAATTATTTAGTTAAGAGATGTATGAAGATGCAGAAAATGTAACTTTTCTCATTCATGTCTGAAATGATAAATGACTTTTACCAAACTTGTGGAGGATCACAATCATATTTGGAAACTGATTCCAGACAATTCTCTCTAAACGTTTAATATGCTTTGACAAATTGAGCAGTTTCATTTCCTTACTCCACCACATCCCTTTTACACATAGGAATAAAGGATTTGCCGTTGGTCAGTCTATTTTCATAGCCCAATACCTTACTCAACAGCATTGACTAAAAACAGAAAGGAGAGTATGGACAAAAACTTTCAAAATAAAGCAAACTCCAGCATTATGGTATAACATAATGTTACAAAGTAAATTTATTATCAAAGTATCTCACCGTATACTACCCTGGATTTATTGCTTTTGGACATTCACAGTAGTACAAATGAATATAATGGAGGCATGATGAATACAATATGTGGCATTTGTTTCACTTACGATCTACTTCATACAATTTTAATTTGGGATTAGAGGTATCTATTGGCACCATTGAGACTGGAGTAATCTATTGGAGGTATCTATTAGAGGCAGCTTTTAGGAGTGAATTTGAAGCTGTAGACCTGCAACCACTTTTTGCTCTGAATGCAGAATTCAGTTTTGCTCTGCATATTTTGGGAGGAATAGATCTGAATTGAGGGTAGTTTCTGAGAAGGTTTGATGGGTTGAGTTCTTGGATTAAAGGGTTGCCTTTCAGGACAGGCCATAGACTATGTGACATAGGAGCAGAACTAGGGCATTCATCCCATAGTGTCTGCTCCGCCATTTGATCATAGCTGATCTATTATCCCTCTCAGCCCCTTCCTCTTACCTCCTCCTCATAAACTTTAATACCCTGACTAGCCAAGTACCTATCAACCCTTGATTTAGATATATCCAATGACAGAGCCCCCACAGCCATCTGTGGCAATGAATTCCATCGTTCCATCACCCTCTGGCCAAATAAATTCCTCCTCATCTCTGTCATAAATGACAGAGACTGTGTCCTCTGATCCTAACCAACCCCCTCCACAATTCCCCACGATTTGAAACATCCTTTCCACATCAACACTATCCAGCTTTTCAATGAGGTCAGTTTCTGGCTTGGAGACAACAATCTGATATGCAGTGGTGAGGTCATGGTCCAGAAGGAGGAACAGAAAACATGGAGAAGTGAAATACATTTTCAGCAAAGTGAAGATCCGTGTGCAAACCACAACAGCAGCACTCTTGTCAACCCATCTGGTGACAGTGTCAGAGCTGGTCGTTGGTGAGTGAGGTGCAGATAACTCAAAGGTGGACAACTTAGTGGTGGAAAGTGCGAGCTGGATAATGTCACATCACCAGTCAGTAATGAAGTAATTGGGAGCGGGTAAGTGAATAGGAGGGGTCAGGTGCTTCATGAACTTTGCTGATTGGATGAAGGCTTCACAGTTTGGGATGAAATCTGCTGACCAAGGAGATAGGCGTAGAGGCAGAAATGACAAAACAGAATCAGGATTATTATCATTGATATACTGCATGTTGTGAAATGTATTGTTTTGTGGGAGCAGCACAATACAATGTATAAAAATAGCATAATTTACAATAAGAATTATAATAAATAAATATTGCGAAAAGAGCAAAATAGTGAGGTGGTGTTCATAAACCATTCTGAAACCTGATGACAGAGGGAAAGAAACTGCTCCTAAATGATTGAATGTGTGTCTCCTGTGGCTCTTTTTTTTGTGGTAGGTTATACCTGACTGAATAGTGGATCTATCATGTGGAATATAGGCTATTACTGCATTACTGCTCTTACTAATGTTTTTTATGAAACCGACCATAGATTGGATGACCACTTTGTTCACCCCTTTTTAACTTCGTAGTGTTTCCTTGAGTTGCTACTTGCCAGATCTCCATCAAGTAGTATAAGATTCTGTCCTTGGCTTTCAACATAATTCCACTCTTTCTTTCTCCTCGTCAAACAACTTCTGCTTTCATATGTCATTTCTTCTTTACATCAACCCCAGAGGAGGTTGTTATTGTTTACTAACTTATATCACAAAATCTTGGCTAGAATCAATGCTCATATCATTGATGACAATGGTGCCAAGTCTCCCTTAGTCTTCATCCTATCACAGACATTTCTTTTGATACCATACACTCCCTCTCCACTTTCATTGTGTAACGTAATAATTATATATCTTTTTTACTTCTAACCTTAAAGTTTTGATGACAATTTTCACTCCATTTCTTTCTCTGCAAATGTTGTCCAACCTGTAGAGTATTTATAGCACTATGATTATTTATTTTTGGCCAGGATCTAATTGCTTTTTGGCTTATCTTGCTGTTAAAACTGTTTGTATCAGGGAATCTCGTTAACTCTTGGAAGTGTAATATGTACTGTGTTATACTCGGAGAATAATTTTCTCATCCTTCAAAGGTATTGCGTTGTTGATGGAGTTATTCAAGGTACTCTTCAGCAAAAGCTGCTATAGTCGATGATGGGTGCTGTTTTGTCAATGGAGAGTCATTTATGATAAAATCTGCCTATATGTATAAGAGAATGAAAAGTAAATTGAATAAATTCATTTGCATATGTGTTGTTTGTGCCAGTTCTTTAAAACATGGGATGATCAGTTATGAAATAGTTATGCCAAAGGATCCAGCAGCTATATAAATGGGGGACAATGGACTAGCAAATATAATAGGTTTATTATACTATTCATAAAATATTGCAATCATTAAATTTATAATAAGAATCTGTTCTTGCAGTACATGTTGCTCACCCCCAATGTTTCCTCCAGAATTTCTCCATGATATTTTTAAAAAAACTGTAGACAAACTGAAGAAAGAAAGCTACAGGTCTATTGATGCAAGACCTTAAATTTACATTTATTGAATATGAGTCATTTTTCCCAATCCATCAGTTATATTGCAAGTTCAATAACATATACAGTATAAATAATGTTTATGGTCAAATAGTTTCAACTGTGTTGCAATTTATAATATCATTGATCCTTATTTAGTCACAGACTGACAGAAAACATTTGTTGTGTTGATATATGAGTACACTTTAGATGTCTGTTGCCTTGGTAATAGCTTTTCACACATTTCCAAAAAGGAAGCATGTCAAGTTTAAATCCCCATTGCTTTTATATTGGTGATTTTTTTGTTTTGATTTAAACTCTTCCCAATTTAGCCAAATTGCTGCTATTTAACTTTCAAATATGATTTAAGACTCAGCATTTGGATTCCCACTTAATTGGTTGAGCTGCCTTAAAGCTCCTTCACCTCAGTGAACAAATTTCAGGTTGGTCAGCCAAAGCTCTTCCTATTTAAATTGTGAACCTCGAGTGAAGGTTGGATTTGTTTTCAGCTTCTTTGCTATCAAGGATGACAGAAGATGAAGCTAAGAACACTAATTAACTATGATAATTTTCCCCACAAAGTTTTAGAAGCTCCCTTGTGGGAGAGGTGATGGTGAGAAGGAACTTTTATTCCCCAGAAGAAAAAAGATGGTTTCCAAGCATTTGACCCACAAGACAAATAAAGTTCATTCTTTATTGGGATGTGATCCCAACATCTGGGTAAAGAACAAGGATTATTCTAATGGTTTCAGGAGATTAAGGATGTTAAATGCTGTGCATCTTCTCTTATGTTTTTTTCTTCCTGAGAATCAACAGCCACAAGCATTGAAACCGGGGATTGTCTATCTCGCTCTGTTGTACAAATACTTCAAAGGTATTTGTCCAAAATACCATTTTTTTCTAAAAAAAAAGTCTAGTTTAATGGACGTTGTGGAATTGGACAAATACACAGTCAAATGAGGAGGCCATTGGATTTGTTGAGTAGATTTGGCCCCCGAAGTGTAATTATTAAGTTTATACCCTTTTGCCAGCTTCCTACCAATAGCCTTGTGGGTATTCAATTAGGTGCCTCCTAAAGGAGACAGTTGATTTGGGAGTGTATATTCCAAATTATTTGTTACTCTGAAGAGGGGTTTGGGGGTTGGACTGGGAACTTTTGTTTCACAACTCCCCTCTAATGATTTACAAATTCACTTAAATCAGAATTCTCCAATTATCAACCCTTCCTAACAAGATAAATAGATACTTTGTCTTCATCATATCTCAGCTCTTGTAAACTTTGTAGACCTTAATTTACCTTGGCAGAGGAAGCAAAGAGATCTTGTAAAGGTAGTTCAAATCATGAAAAGTACTGAGTAAATAGAGGAAAACCTGTCCTGTGGCAGAAGGATCAGCAACCGTGGGAAGCTGGATGAAGGTTTGTGGAAAAACCACTTCTGTACTTGATAGTTAGAGTGTGAATATGCACCGGGAAAGTCATAACAGAGGTGTTCAGAGGAAGTTAGATACCTGAACAGTAGGAATACAAATACAGTTCTGTGCAAAAGTCTTACATATAGACACACTCAGCCCTGAGACACCAGGAAAAGTATCTTTCTTGTGCTTCCCATTCCCTCTCCTCTCCTTACCCCTTTTTCAAACCATATGTCCACTCTTTCTGCCCCCTTCCCACTCTCAGTCTGCAATAGAGACCCATAGAATCAGTTTGTACAATGCAACACATAAAATTACCACAGTACTCTGCAAAAGTCTCAGGCATCCTAGCTATATATATACCCAAGTCTTTTGCACAGTATTGTAGGTCTATGGAGAGAGTGGGACTACCTGAATTCCTCTCGTACCTAGCTAAATATTTCCTTCAATGGCTCAGTCACCTTGTGCTTATAATTATTTTCTTCAAACAGACATGGACATCCATCTTGTTATACAGCTTGCTGGGGTTATTCAGTTCATGACAAAGTGGTGAGTAGATCTGCTGATTTTTCATTTTCCATTCTTTCCATTTCTGCCTAGACCAAAGCTGTTAAAAAGAAGAGCGATATGTAACTTTAATGAAATGGCATTTTATGTTTAGAACTTCCCGATCACATTATCTGGGAATCAATCAACAGTGTGAAGAAATTGATGGCATTTTAGACAATGGGGTCAATTGGACATGTTTGGTTGATTTCCCAGTAATGCCAGTAAATTACGAAATTTTACAGTTGCCTAGCATTTTTTGTAATGAGAAACAATTGCAAGGGTTCCATTACTGCTGGTATTTGTGGCAGGGAGAGGGGTTTAAGGAGAATCACTAAGCGATGCCAGTAAGTTATGAAATCAATATTAACAACACATAAAATCTAAAATATGAGCCCTGTAATTTGCACAGAAAGGAAAGAAATTGTATCAAAGTAATGTTAAATTTCAAGTAGATTTTTTTTTAGAAGCTTTCATGATAGGAGGCTAAGGAACTGACCCAGAGTGTTGAAAAGAAATTTCAGCCTTGGCCTTTAGACCATACTCTCTGTCACTTCAGCAGCTTGACACTGCCAACTGCTTGCTCTTTTCTGGCAATCTAGAAAGGGAGTGCATTGTTGCATGAAGCTCCAGTAAAATAAGAAAATAGCAAAGGTGAAATGTGGAGTTTGATTTCCATTTCCCAAGTGTCATCTTAAATATTGTGGTAATGTATTAGAAGCTCAGTGGCTATTTAATAAAACTAATGCCTCACAGTATCATTTCCAAGGGCAGGAGGTGGGCTGGTTGATCCATCAGCTTAATTACCTGCTCTCCAGTGTTCATTGCCTGAAAGATAAGCTGGATGGATTTTGTTTGTGGCTGACCCAAGGTTGAGATGAGGAAATGCAGAGGACTAGTCATTTTAGGGGTTCAAAGTGCTGCTTGGTAGGAATACAGTACACGTTATGGTGCTGCAATGGTGGGAGGCTATTCCTGGCTATCAGAGGGCTAAGGTATGCTCTAGAAAATCATCAACTGCAGGAGAGTTGTTTGTGTTTATGAGAGCTGTGGAGATTCTCCTGCATTACATCTGGCCACTTCTGACAGCAGGTTGCCAAGGATGTAGTCTATATGAACCTGCACTAAGGGAAACTTGCAATGCCTTTGCTCGTGGGCTGAAGAAAGTTTATGAAATTTATAGACTATGGCGAGTGGCAATGGGTGGATGCATGAAATGGTGACTTGCCAAAATGCAGAAGTGAACAGCGAACTCTGACTTCTGGAACAGATGGTCAAACAGGCGCCTGGACTGGTCCTGAGGAAACCTGATAACCACAGGCGAAACCATTTAGGAGGCTGCATATTCAAGTGTGAAGGGCCTGCATTGTTCTGTATGTTTTCTATGTTGACTGAGAGTGGGAAGGGGGCAGGGAGAGGCGAATCATGATTGGGATAAGGGGAAGGGAGTGGAAAGCACCAAAGAGACATTCTGTAATGATCAATATCCCCTTCCATGTTATTTTACTTCATGTTCTATCAATCTCTGCCAAAGATCTAGTAAGCAACAGAACTACCATTGCCATTCTGACGAGACTATTTCCAATGGAAAAAGCTTTCTAATTGCGACAAAAGATCTCTGATCTAAAATGTTAACCATTTTTCCACACACAAGTGCTTCCTGGCCTGATGAGTCTTTCTAGCATTTTCTATTTTTTTTTTGGAGAATGCCAACAGTTCCCTTTGGGTGAAAAAGCTTCATCTCACTTAATTGCTGAATGGCCATTCCCTCATTTTGGAACTGGCATCTGGCTCTGGAGTACTTAACTTAGTGATCCCCTGTGGAACTTAGCATAGCAGATAACGCAATGATATTAAAGCACCAGCGACTCAGATTCATTTCCACTGTCAGTGAGATGTTTCTACGTCCAGCCCATGTAGGTTTCCTCCTGGTGAGCTGGTTTTCTCCCACCTTCCAAAGACGTATAGATTAGTAGGTATATTGATCACATGAGTGTAATTAGGCGGGATGGGCTGTATTCACCAGAAGGGCCTGTTTAGTGTTGTATCTCTAAATAAGTAAATAATAACAATGTTTTTAAAACTCCTTTCTCTTAAACTTCAGGTGGCATATGGCCATTTTGCTTAAGTTCTCTTTAGAATGAGAATCAGGTTTATTATTATTAGTACGTGTCGTGAAAATTCTTGTTTTGTGGCAGCAGTACTGCACAAAACATAAAAAGTACAGTAAGTCTAAAAGTTCAAAGGTTGATTTATTATCAAAGTATGCAACTCTGTAAATTTTCTCCTCTAGATAGCCACAACACCAAGAAAGAAAAGAACGGCAGCACAATCATCAACCCCAAATCCCCCTCTCCCAACGAGAAAGATTGGGCAAAAAACACAGAATGCAAAAAAACCATAAGACTGATTTTTTTAAAAAAATAGTCCATAGTCCAAGTCCACATCTGAAGAAGAGTGATCCCAACAGTGATAAAAAGGCTGTCTCCCCTCTTTGGCAGCAGAGCAATTTAAAAAGGCAGGCAGCCGGTGCTTCCATCTCCCTGGTTGTTAATCAGCAAAAAATGAAAGCTTTGATCTACGAAATGGAGTCGAACATTGGCTCTCAGCCTTCTCGCCATGAAGTTCCCATATGTTCCCTCTGCTCCCAGAGTCCCCTCGCAGGCTGCAGAGTGCCAAAACACCTAAACGATCTCCAAACTGCAAACCACAGTAAGTTGCAATAAATTGGTGCAAAAAAGGTAAGGGTGAGGTAGTGTTCATAAACAGTTCAGAAATCTGATGGCAGAGCAGAAGGAGCTGTTCCAAATTGTTGAGTGTGGATCCTAAGGCTCCTGGACCTCCTCCCTAATAGTAGTAATGAGAAGAAGGCATGTCCTGGGTAGTGAGGGTCTTAACTGATGGATGTTGCTTGCTTGAAGTACTGCCTTTTGAGGATGTCCTTGATGGGGGACATCTTGTGTCCTTGATAGACTTGGCTGAGTCCACAATTCTGTGCAGACTCTTTTGATCCTGTGCGTTGAAGCCTCCATACCAGGCGGTGATGCAACCAGTGAGAATGCTTTGCATGGTCCATTTGTAGAAATTTGCTAGAGCTTTTGGTGACATACCAAATCACTTCGAACACCTAATGAAATATAACCACTGTTGTGTCTTCATGATTTGGGACCAGGGTAGATTCTCTGAGATGTTGACACTCAGAAACTCAAATCAGCCCACACTTTCCACCACTGAACCCTCAAGGAGTATTTCTGTGTGTTCTCCCAAATTCCCCTTCCTGTTTTCAACTCATTGGTCTTGACGTCGAGTGCAAGGTTATTATTGTGACACAGTCTCTTTTCCTGCCTGGGAGTCAAAATGGCAACTCTTATGTTTCACATGCCCTATTTGCAAGTATATCCTACCATGGGTAAGGAGGCCAGAGGTCTGCACAATATTCCAAGTATGGTCTAAATGGGGCTTTATATAATTTCATGATTATCCATCAGAATCTTGGGCTTTGCATTTGTGATTTGGAGGTGAAGAGATATTGAAGTATTTTAGTACAAAGGATGTTGCATTCATCTAACTTACACAAGCAATTACATAACTAATTCCTAAACACTGACTCCTACTGCAACTAGAGCAGTTCCAATGAAATAAGAACTGTCTTCAATAACAGATTGAGTATGTTGGGTGCTTATGAGCAATTGAATAGAGATTTGGAGAAGTGTGTCAACAGTACGCAGCCAATAATTCCAAATAATATCTCTGCATCCAAAAGAATATACACAAAGGTTTAGAAATAAGTTAGAACCATCAGAAGTGAACTCTTTTTGAATTTGATATTGGTCTGGAGTTTATTGTTGGGGGCTTGTACCCACAGTCACCTCTTGCATACCCCTTCGCTCTGAATTTCCCATTAGTATGGGTTACAAACAAGAGAAAATCTGCAGATACTGGAAATCCAGGCAACACACACAAAATGCTGGAGGAACTCAGCAGGCCAGGCAGTGTCTAGGAAAAGAGTACATTCAATGTTTTGGGCTGAAACCCTTCAGCAGAACTGAAGTGTCGATTGTACTCTTGGCCTAGATGCTGCCTGGCCTGCTGAGTTCCTCTAGCATTTTGTGTGTGTTGCTTTAGTATGGAATACTTTGCTAGCTGTGACCTTCCTGAAGTTGAGCAATGAGGCCTTGTGTTGCTGCATTAGTCTCCAACATACTGTTTAATCAGATAACACAGGGAGACAGCCAAGTTTAGACCATGAAAGCCTGTGGCAGATGGAAAGCTGTGATCACAGCTTTGTAGTTTGTTAAAGCGACTGCTTTTATTTCCAACACTTCCTGGAAGTCAGATTTAAAATTATAAAAGAACCAATAAATCTATCAAACATTAAGAATAAAAAACACTTCATATTTGCACAGATGTACTTGTGCTTTTTGAATACAATGTATATTTACTTGTAAAAGTGGATCAAATAAGCACCTATGTTTGAAATGCAATTCTTTCTAAAAGCTTATTCAATAGGAAGCATTGCCAGCCATTTCTGTTGATAGAAAGCTAAAGATTATTCCAAGCATTTTTCATGTTTGCATTTCTGAATTAAGTTGACAAAACAGTGAGCACCATTTTGTATATTTTAGGCAAAAAAATTCAATATCAGCCAAGTCCATTTGAAAAGTAAAATCTATCATTGCACAATACAAACGTATATATAACTTCATGTGTATTTCTCAGCTATTACTGACCTGCTTCATTGCATCTGAATACCTGGTTTGGCACCTTCCATGGGAAGAATCCATTCTCTATTCATCGTTAAGGGCTGCTGGAAACGGATCGTGAGCTATTCAAGTGTACCACTTTCACACTTGACACTAAATTCTTCTCGCACCTATAGAAAGCTTAAAATTTATACACAGATTTAAGGCATAGGAGTGGATTAGTCACTTGGCCCATCGAGTCTGCTCCACCATTCAATCATGGCTGATATATTTTTCCCCTCCTCAGCCCCATTACCCAGCCTTCTCCTTGTAACCTTTAATGCCATTTCCAATCAAGAACTTATCAAGCTCTGCCTTAAATACACACAATGACCTGGCCTCCACAACTGCCTGTGGCAATAAATTCCACAAATTCACCACCCTGGCTAAAGAAATTTCTCCGCATTTCCGTTTTAAATGGACACCCCTCTGTCCTGAGGCTGTGCCCTCTTATCTCTTATACTAGACTTTCTCCACCATGGGAAATATCCTTTCCACATCAACTCTGTCTAGGCCTTTCAACATTTAGAAGGTTTCAATGGGATTCCCCCCCACCCCCCCCCCCCGTCAACCTCATCCTTCTAAATTCCATCAAGTACAGACCCAGAGCTATCAAACATTCCTTGCATGATAGCCCTTTCACTTCCAGAATCATTCTTGTGAACCACCTCTGATCCCCCTCTAATGCCACACAACTTTTCATAGATGAGCAGCCCAAAACTATTCACAATATTCAAGGTGAGGCCTCACCAGTGCCTTATAAATCCTCAGCATCACATCCCTGTTCTTATACTCTAGACCTCTTGAAATGAATGCTAACATTGCATTTGCCTTCCTCATCACTGACTCTTCCTGCAAGATAAGCATTAGGGTGTTCTGTACAAGGTCTCCCAAACTGCTTTGCATCTCATACTTTTGGATTTTTTCCCCATTTAGAAAATAGTCTGCACATTCATTTCTACTACCAAATTGCATGACTGTGCATTTTCCAACTTTGTATTTCATTTACCTCACTCTTGCCCATTCTCCAAATCTGTTTAAGTCCTCCTGCAGCCTACTAAGTTTTCTCAAAGCTACCTGTCCCTCCACCAATCTTCATATCATCTGCAAACCTGGCAACAAAGCTTCTATTCCATCATCTAAATCATTGATATGCAGCATAATAGGAAGTGGCCTCAACATTGACCCCTGCGGAACACCACTAGTCACTGGTAGCCAACCAGAAAAGCATCCTATTATTCCCAATCATTACCTCCTACTAATCAGCCAATGCTCTAACCATACCAGTAACTTTCCTGTAATACCATGGGCTCTTAACTTGGTAAGCAGCCTCATGTGTGGCACCTTATCAAAGGCCTTCGAAAGGTCCAAATATACAACATCCACTACATCTCTTTCATCTATCCTACTTGTAATCTCCTCAAAGAATTCCAATGGGTTTGTCAGACAAGATTTTTCCTTAAGTAAACTATGCTTTATCCCTTAAGGAAGCCTTGCTGACTTTGTCCTATCTTGTCCTGTGTCAGCAAATTCTCCATAGCCTCATCCTTAACAATTGACTCCAACATCTTTCCAAACACTGAGGCCAGGCTAACTGGTCTATAATGTCCTTTCTGCTGCCTTCCTCCTTTCTTAAAGAGTGGAGTAACATTTGCAATTTTCCAGTCCTCGAGCATCATGCCAGAATCCAATGATTTTTGAAAGATCATTACTAATGCCTCCACAGTCTCTACCATTACCTCTTTCAAGTCAAGTCAAGTTTATTGTCATTTCGACCATAAACTGCTGATACAGTACACAGTAAAAACGAAACAACATTTCAGGACCCTGGTGCAACACGAAACAACACAGAACTACACTAGACTAAGTGAGACAGCACAAGGCTACACTAGACTACGTAAAACAACATAAAAACTGCACTAGACTACAGACCTGCACAGGACTACATAATGTGCACAAAATAGTGCAGGGCAGTACAATAATTAATAAGCAAGTCAATAGGCACAGCAGAGGACAAATTACAATATAATAATAAACGATGTAGATGTCTGTCTAGACTCTGAGTATTGAGGAGTCTGATGGTTTGCGGGAAGAAACTGTTGCACGGTTTGGTTGTGAGAGCCCGAATGCTTTGGTACCTTTTGCCAGGTGGCAGGAGGGAGAAGAGTTTATGTGAGGGGTGCGTGGGGTCCTTCACAATACTGTTTGCTTTGTGGGTGCATCGTGTGGTGTAAATGTCTATAATAGTGGGAAGAGAGACCACAATGATTTTCTCAGCTGACCTCACTATCTGCTGTAGGGTCTTGCGATCCAAGATGGTGCAGTTTCCGAACCAGGCAGTGATGCAGCTGCTCAGGATGCTCTCGATACATCCCCTGTAGAATGTGGTGAGGATGGGGGGTGGGGAGATGGACTTTTGTCAGCCTTTGCAGAATGTAGAGACGCTTTCTTTGCTATGGAGCTGGTGTTGAGGGACCAAGTGAGATTCTCCGCCAGGTGAACACCAAGAAATTTGGTGCTCTTAATGGAGGAACATTAATGTTTAATGGAGAGTGGTTGCTCCGTGCTCTCCTGAAGTCAACAACCATCGACAACAATTCAGAACTCTTGAGTGCAGTTCATCTGGTCTGGGTGATTTATGCACCCTTAAGTCTTTCAGCTTTTTGAGCACTTTCTCCCTTGTAATAATAACTGCACTCCTTCCTCTTCCCTCACACCATTCAACATCTCTCACACTTCCACATTAAACACTGATGCAAAATATTCATTTCATTCATCTGCCATCTCCTTGTCCCCATTATTATTTCTCTGGCTTCATTTTCTAGCAGTTCTATATCCACTCTCATCTCTTTTATTTTTTTACATATTTGAAAAAATGTTTACTCTCCACTTTGATACTGTTTGCCAGCTTACTTTCATATTTCATCTTTTCCTTCCTAATGAATGTTTTAGTTGTCTCTGTAGGTTTTTAAAAGCTTCTCAATCCTCTGTCTTCCATTAATATTTGCTTTGTTGCATGCCCTCTCTTTTGCTTTTACAATAGCTTTGACTTCCCTTGTCATCCATGGTTGTACTATTTTGCCATTTGAGTATTTCTTTGATTTTGGAATACATCTATCCTGCACCTTCCTCATTTTTCCTAGAAACTCATACCATTGCTGCTCTGCTATTTATCTAATGCTTGCTGGACCGATTGTTTCTTAAGTACTTTCATTGAGCTGCAGATAGTAATATTTTTGAGGAATCACAGCATACTGCATTGTTCAGCAATTCCCAGTAGACAATAGAAATTTGCTTCCCTTAAGGAAGGACTTGCAGCAGACTGTGGACGCGCCTGTACCAGAACGTCCGTGTTGTGGAAGTTAAATAGAGTATTAACATTAAAATGTATTCTATTATGACTATTTTTCAGTATTAAGGTTGCTGGTATAATCTGTAAAAATCATCTGTCTCACTGCCATGAACGCTCAGTGTAGAGCTCCCATATGTGAGTCAATAGGAGTATAAAGCACCAACACATAGGACAAATATAGACAGTGTAGAGCGCACAGCATCTCATCAAATGGCAATAAGCCACAATGATAATATCCTGACTATGTTTTATTTTCCTTAGGGCTTTGGACAGCAAGTATCTACCCTGCGTGCTTGTAATAAACTATTTCTGTTTCTTGCTTACTCCTGAGTCTTGTCCTGTTCTGTGTCCTGTTTACTACGAGCTGCTCCAATCACATCTTGTGCTGTAACTCTGTGTTAAGAACAGTATCAACAATTTTAAAACTGTCTTGTTCATGCCTCATTCTTATTGGTAACTCTAACCAGAAATCTGCAGTATAGTTTCACCGCTAGCTCGAGTAGGGTTGCTGGGACCTGACTTGGAATGAATCTCCGGAGGCTTTGCAACTTCCGGAATTACAATGAGTGAATAGGGAACCTACCATAGGAATTCAGATTGCTCAGTTTGGCAATGTTATATCCTTCACTAGTTGGGGGATTAGGTTTAGAAACTCCAGCAGCTGAAAGTTAGGATGAGTTGGAAAAGGATTTGGCCACACAAGGCAATACTGGCAGTGTGGGCACATGATTTGAAGATTTATGAGCAGACTGAATGTTTCCTGTTCTGTTGGGCTCTGCACTGTTCCTACATTAGCTATCTGCCAAAATGTCCATAGTTTATGCTATGCATCTCACTCCCATTCTGACCTGTGTCTTTAGGCACCTCTGAATGTGCAGGAAGTTAAAGTAAGCTCAATAAACGGGTCTTCATCTTCTGTCCCTTGAGTAGCAACCCTTCAACCTCTATATTGAATTTGACAAATTTCAGGTAACCTCTCTTCTTTTTCTCATTCATCGGATGGCTACTTCAACGCCATTTTGTTCTTTTTTTCTTTGTTTCTCTGGTACCAACATTTGTCAGCAGTGGTCTGCACCTTATCACAAATATTCCCTTTTATTTTACCTCATTCCTTCCCCCTCTTTGCAATCTAAGACATGCTCCTTTTCTCAATTGTTAAATTCTGATTGAAATATTGACGTGATTTCTCTTACCACAGATGTTGCTCGGTACTTTAAATTTTATTTGTAGTTGCTGGTAATCAGTTAGAGTAATAGACTGGTCAAATACTTCATGTGACATGATGGTTCCTGAGTTAATGGGATGGGGTGATACACTGCTATGGAACAGAGGAAATAATGATGTACAAGTAGATGAACGCTCTAGAGTTTCACTTGATCAGCTGGTTGGTAGATAGAAACATTCTTTCAAACAATTAGTTAAATTAGAATGAGAAAATAATAAGACCATTATAAGACATATGTTCATTAAAAATTGCATCTGCTTGATCTATAACAGATTCTCACATCATCTCATTCCATGTTTAGTTTTGCTCTTTGTTCTTATCTTCAAAGTACTTCAGCAATATTATACTTCAGCTCTATGCTACATAGGCTCCAGATATTTTTCCCACGTCAACAGCACTCTCTAATCACATTACACCTTTTGCAAAATAATGATATCCAGATGGATGAATATGTTGTGACCAAGACTCCGAGTGATTTCGTTCTTATCTTGTGGTCAGCTTCAGACTAACGGCTTTTGGCATTGCTCTTCCAGATGGATTTTTATAAATCTTTGTAGATATCCTCCAAACAATGCATGTTAAAAATATCAATATTAGTTGATTGTACATTCCAAGAATTCAAAACTGTGGCTGCAGTTCAGCTGCAGCTTGTGGAGTTCAAAGGTATTTCTTAGCCTAACTCTAACCTATTGGGCTTTTAAAATTGAGTACAATGTCATTTACATTGACAGATGTCTGAAATACTCAGCAATAATTGAAAATTTTGCAAGTTTGCACTGCTGCATAACTTCTTCCATGGAAGCTGTATTAAGTATTCTTGTACGTGATTTCTCACATTTTTGCAGATGGTAAAGTGAAATATCTGAAATTATGGGCTGTGTGACTCTGAATTTCTAATTTCTAATCTTGCTGAATGAGCTGGACTCTCAGCAGCTGCAGGAAGCAGTAAACAACACCTAACAATTAAAATGAGCTGCAGATTCCTATTCTTGCCTTCTGGCTGGAAAGTACGTAGTTGCTGTTTTCTCTCTCTCTCTCTCTCTCTCTCTCTCTCTCTCTGATGCTCAGACTGGTCATACTGAAGAAACTGGGTGAACCACATAACCATTTGATGTTTCTGTCAGTAATACAATGATTCTTGTTCATTTGGAACCGTAATGCTCACATTTGTTCATGAAACATCTTGTATGTGTTTGGCAACCTTTTTGCATGTGGTATCTCACAATTTTTGCAAGTGGTAGAGTGAGGTATCTGAAATTTTAGGCTGTGTGACTGGATTTCTAATTTCACTTTGTTCTGTACTGTGTGGCTGAACTATTCATATTTAGACCATTCTGCAGCCAGAATGTGGATGATTTAAGACACAGGTGACTGTAGCTGCTAGAATCTGGAGCAAAGAGAAATAAAATGCCGGAGGAACTCAGCAAGTAAGGCAACATCTTTGGAGGAAAACGCACTGTAAACATTTTGAATGGAGACCTTTCATCTGCACTGGGTCTTGGTTCAAAACTTCACCTGTCCGTTTCACTCCACAGATGCCAGCTGACCCACTGAGTTCCTCCAGAATCCTCTTCTTTGTTTTGCCATGCATCCCTTAGATAAATACTTTATTCATCCCCAAGGGGAAATTCAACATTTTTCCTTGACTCTGTTCACATCATTGCATCCCGCTGCTCACCAACAATGTCGCTCCTCAATTTCCCCACCACCATTTACACACCCTATATTAGATTCCTTCTTAGAATGCGGCACTTCTATAAAGCTATCAACGTTTCTCTCAACAACTGAGGTATCTCTTCTCTTCCTATATTTTTGTAAATGTGGCATTGAGTTTTGCATCAGTCAACTGACTTTATATAGCTGTTCCAATTTTCTCAGCTCATAAGCATTTAACCATGAAGGGCAGTCATCCAGCAGGAGCTCTCTTCCTCCAACAGAACTTCCTGTTGTTTCACTGCCGACACACAAGCAGCTAGGAGTTGAGGTTGAGGCTGGCGTTTGGTATGAGATCTCAACCAGTTCCAAGCTCCCAGAAGATGAGACTTGGGAATATCAAACTATGCCAAAAGAGGTTGCCGCCGTCCCACTTATTGCCAAAATTTGGGGGTTATTAGCACTATGGTAGAATTGATCACCACTTTCCAACCCATGGTGTGTAGCTGCCCATATGGGAGAGGAGAATCGCAGAAATTCTAAAACTATTCTCCACTTATTGAGTTCCTAGTTACTCTTGTTGTGGAGACTGGCCAGAAGGTCCTGATGAAGGGTCTCGGTCCAAAACGTTGACTGTTTACTCTTTTCCATAGAGTGTGAGTGTGTATGTGTTGCTTGGATTTCCAGCATCTGCAGATTTTCTCTTGTTTCTCAGTACACAAGAGTGACGCATACAGAAGGCAGTAATGGCCCAGGACTGGTAATATACTGACCATCTATAAACCCATGGAATAAAGCATAAATTTGATTCCAGAGCCCATACACAGTACTGTGCAAAAATCTCTGGTGCATAGAAATAGCTGGAGTACTGTGTTTGCCAATGTGGAGTACAGCGTGATTGTGTAAATCTGGTGGGAGAAACAGATGTTGGGAATAGAGAGATTGAAGTGCCAAGGGAGGAGTGTTGGACAGGAGACAGAGAAGGAGTGCCAGGGCCGGGGGTTGGCATGGGAGCAGACATATACAGCCCTGAGATACCAGGCAATGTCATTTGATTCCAGACAATCGATCATTACTGCATATATCTCTGGTGCTTCCCACTCCCTCTCCTCTCCCTTCCCTTTTTCCCCAACCACAATTCCTTCTCCCTGCCCCCTTCCCATTCTCAGTGCGCAAGAAAGACCCATATCAGAATCGGGTTTATCATCACTTTTTGTGACAGAAGTACAGTGCAATACATAAAATTACTCTAGCACTGTGCAAAAGTCTTAGGCACCCTGGTTATATATATATGTGCTAAGATCTTTGCACAGTACTGTAAGTTTGCTTTATGATCACAAAAAAAACAGTAGCTTGATTCTTGATTTCTGCAGATATTATTGCTAATGCCTGTGATATTCTTCAAACAATGTAGGCTACAGTTTCTTTGACTGTGCCTCAAAACAGAAAATAAGTCACTATGGAATCTTGAAAAACTGATTGGATCAGAAGTGGACCAGCAGTCTCTGAGACAAGGGATGTTGGACAGAACAGGTGGGCAATTTGTGAAATGTATTCCTCTTATCATTTACATTGGATTTCTCCCTACTCTGAACATGGAGCAAAGATTCACAATCCCTAATGGCTCTTTGAGTGCTCATTTGTTTGGGTTTGCCAGGAGCTGGAGGGAGCATCACCTTTCTGTATCAATGGGAAGTTTACATATTGTGACTGTGTACATTTGCTCTTGTTTCTTCGTACATACTAAAGACCTGCTGACTGGGAGTTTATTTGAACATTGTAGATTGCCTCTATTATAGCTGAGTGGTACAATCTGTAGGTAGCTGATGGAAATGAGGGGGGGAGAAGAAGTTTTAATAATTGGCACTGCTCTAAATCAGACTTTGGGTTGAAGGGCCTTCTTGCATTATGTATGGCTTTAGTTGTAGTTCTAATCTGTGAAGAAAAGCCAGGTGAACATGTGGAAAAACTCCAGGGTAGGAAGATTCTTTTTAAACTTGTATTTACTTTTCGAGCTAGGAAGGTTACTTTTTTTGTGTGTCTCCGACCCTCCCTGCTCTGAAATTAAGACTATATGTTGTAATATGTTGTTGACTCCTATTGGGTTACGTTAGAACCATTTGAACAAGCAAAGGTGGTGGGTGACTGCTCCAGAACTGATGTTGCCCCAAACTATTTAAAGCAAATATTAAATTACAGTTGCACATTTGCCAGCAGCTGCACTGATTTTTTTGTTTCTTCTCGATGGTAAGGGTTAAGTTGACTTTCTGTACAATAATTTAAATATGTCAATGAAATGCCAAGAGGAGGTTCAAAGATGTACTCACTGACTCCTAGAAGTGGGGGTTGGGTGGAATGCAACATTCCCATGAACTTCTGGGATTCTCTGACCCATTGAAGTGGGACATTTAGAGTGTCACTGAGAACTTTGGCTCCGTGTGTCAGGAGCACACAGAGGTCCAGTGTTACCAGCAAATGGAGTGTCCTACCTTAGATACCACTCAGCTGCAGGCACTCTTGCCCCATCTGCAGATTCCTCATTAGTTTCCTCCATCACCTCAGTAGTTGGAGCGAAAACCATCATCTGTCAAAAGGGAAAGACAACCAAGTAAATTCTGATTATGAGGGGATTCTTGAATAGGGAATCAGTTTGTGCAAGTCTACACCAAAGTATCTGGATCTTGATTGGGATACCTGTCTTGGAGATTTGGGAAACTGAAAGTAAGTTTAATTATTCATTTATTTCTGTTACTTTCATGGCTTCATTTATGCATTTTAATGGTTTTAAATAATTTCAAGAAAATATTTAGTTACTTTTGAAGTTTCTAAGTATCAATGGACAATTGAGGGCAATTGAGTGCAAATGAGTTAGACTGGCTTTAGTTTCAGAATGAGATGTGGAGCAGGTGATAATGGAGACTGTGTATTGATCTTAGGACCTTGTTGATCATCCAAGAGTGGAATGAAAAGCTAGGATACGGGTTTGGTCTTGAAATTCTTCACACAATTAGCCAAGCTTCAGAGAGATGCAATCTGCTCTCTATCTCAGGTACAGAAAGTGCAATAGTCTGGTGTAACAACATTGGTGGAAAAATACATAAAAAGAAAACACTTATTCTCATGGGAATAATTAGAGTTGTCACTTCTTTGTGAGGATTTACAAAGCACAATCAACATACTTGAATTTTCAAAACTCCTTATTTGTGTTTCAACAAAACATTATACTACATTTAGCTATTCTGTTCTTTCTGTTGTATAAAAGATTTTTTTCTCCTGTACTTTATAGAGGTGTTGTATCAATAATCAAGGGTTCTTTTGTATGATTTTTTTAAAAGTTATTTTCAATTCAAACCTTGAATATTTTGCTATTATATTACTCAGTTCTATTCAAAAGGGATTGATAAAAAGCATTCCCTGATGCTCAGTCTCATATATAATCAGCAATGATGATACGATATATGATACAGGAGCAGAATTAGGCAATTTAGCCCATCGAGTCTGCTCCACAATGGATTCACAATGACTGGATCTTGCATGGTCTCAAGCCTGCATGAGGGTCAGCTCGCTATTGGTTGGAATTGTGCCTGACCCAATTTTGTCTGAACAGAGGGCAGCCACAGAAAACAATTATAAGCACTTAACTGTGACATGTGCCCAAAAGCGACAGGATTGACTCGAAATTTTGTTTTTTTTCCCCCACAATCACTGATAATTTGGGCAATTTGCACTAGCTTTATTTTGAAATCCCTCTGAATTTTGCTTGCATTTCAGTTCCTAATGTCTCTCTTTCTCTGAAACTTTTTATGCTCTCAATGTCAATAGTTAGCAGAGCTATTTATTTTAGGAACCCATATAGCTATTTGTGGATAACTGCAGGTGACAACAGCTTCAAGAAATTGGCAGGAATCGAATAAGGAGTGCTTCAAACAAATCGATTGGTTTTAACTGTCTTCAGTGAATTGTCATAATTCTGAGAGAAAGGCATTTTAAAAGGGGGCTCCTGAAAGACTTTGCCAGTGAAGTGTATCAAGACACACTTCTGTTTGCCTGTATTTCATCTTATCTTATCACCTTATGAAGACAATAACAAAAAAGGGGAAAATGTTTATGATTTTCTGAAATAAAAACTTTAAAAAGAGTGAACATATTTATAAATCGTGTAAGAGTTAATGGCACTCTCACAGAAATTTACAACAGCTCTACTAACCTCTACAGATGGGGAAATTTTAGTAGTGGATAAGCTGAGTGCATTTAACTGACGTGTGTGTTTGCAAGGTGCTGCTGGGCACATGGAGCTGCACTTTAGAAATGGAATGCAAAGCAGCCATTGTATGATGGTGGAGGACAGGGACATAATTTAGAAGGTGTGCAGATGCTTTCCCAGAAAGCTGTTAAATTTCTTGAATTGTTGAAGCTGTAGTCCAGACAAGGGGGAAAATTACCCCCTGAACTCATGGATGGTGGAAAGTATTTGGACATCAGAGATGATGCACTCTTGCAGCACACCTAGATTCTGACCTACTGCTGAAGCAATGGTATGTATTGATTGGAGAGTTAAAGTTTTAGTCAGGGACTCCAGGAAACTTGATATGACTGATGCTATCGGATGGTAACATAGTGGGGCAACAATTAATGTTCCTCCTCAGGGCTGTCATGACTAAAATACAACCCTGACCTCAGATGTACATTCTCCTTGTGATGAGATTTCCTCCAAGTTCTGCAGTTTCTTCCAAGGATGTCTGGATTGGAAGGCTAATCGTCTGTTGTTAAGTTTCCACTGATGTGGAAAGGTGGCATAAGAATTAGGAATAGACATCTGAGGGAGTAAATTGCAGAGAATAACACGAGGGAATGGGACTAATAGTGATCTGAGAGCTGGCATTGACTCTGTTTTTGATATTGTAAGGAAACACAAATGAAAGAAAAATGAAAATGTCAAGGGAAAATGGTGTGACTTTCTCTGTTTAGAAGTGATCTTTATTTGACTCCTGTGAATGTCACTTGTCATTTACCGGCCCAAAGCTCTTTAGCGCTTGCTCCTTGCGGGTATGAACTGTTGCATCCTCTGAGGGTTTGTGAATGGAATAGAATATTGTGCAGTCATCAGCAAGTATTCCCATGTATGACCTTCTCTCCATTAATGAGGTTTCTGAGTTCCTCCGGCTTAAAAACCTTGCAGGTGAGTCCAGGCGAAATGAGGCTTAGCAAACCCCAGGCTTTTGAATGCATGCCAGCAGCAGGAGAGTTGGGATATTGGAAGTGGAAGCTTAGCTGTAGGAAACCTATTTCCCCCCTCACATCTCCAACTTCCCTCCTCTTTGATCTCTCTGATCTCCAGTCTTCCAGCGGTTCAGCAAATTTCTCCTGAGATTATCATCTACAATCTGATCTACCTACAGTTTGTTATTCCCCCCTCCCTTACCCTCCAATGTTGCAAACATAGGACTGATCATTATTGCTCCCTTGATTACCGATTTCCCAAACAATATTAGTCAACCTGATCATTCCCTACTAAGAAACCTGTGGTTGCCAGATTTCTACCCCAAATTTCCTTCCTCTCCAAGCACCTTTTCCCTAGAAAGCCTCTGTAGGCTCTTCTTTCTCCATCCTCCAGGCTCTTTTCTCTATTCTACCCACCTTCTCCTGTTCCTCCAAGCACAAAATGGATCCTTGGTTTCCCTCTGACTTTCCATACACCATGTCAAGCTTGTAATCTCTTTAGGTTTTCTACAATCACTGATCTAAAGGCCCACTGCTTCTGTATACCTTCTACCTCTGCCAACCATTTTAGCTTTTCCTTTCTTCCCACCTTTTTTCCTTTCTTCCCACTTCAGAGTACAAATATCTTACCACGTCAAATATGCGCAGTCACCAAACTTTGCCATGGCAACTCAGCCATCCACCCAACCTGGTTTCTACTAACCTAATCCTTTAACCAGCCTCTCAGCTTTCTTTGTAATCATGGGATTTATTACTGGAGAATTGTTCAGTCCTATTCCCAGGAACTTTACAGTATCTAAATGGCAAAACATATGAAGGAAAGGCCTTGGATTGTTTCTGACTTGGACCTTATGCACAATTATGCTTCTCAACATAAACAGTTAATTTCCAATTTCAAGGCAGGCTGGTGATTAAGATCATATAGACGATTGAGAGATTTAATTCAGAAATGATTTGCTTTATGTACGTGTTATTTGCATCAACGATAACATTCCCTCTGATTTTTTTTACAGCTCCATGGACCAGCCACTGCTCTGAGCTGGAAAATTTAAAACACAGACTGAAAAGTGGGCAGCACTTTAAATGGTTTTTTTGCAATACACTTTCTATGAATATTTAGAATGAAAATTTTAAAAATCACATACTTCTAATTTTACTTGGTAATCGAAGGGTATGATAAAATCCAGTGTCATTGTTGTCTGAACCCATAGTGCCTTGGTGGTACATCAGGCCTCCACAAGGGTCTTCCATTTCTGCCAGTCTTTTGCTCTGCTACTCGCCATTACCCAGTTCACGCCTACTTCTTTCAGTTCTGCTTCCGCAGATCTTCGCCACGTCAGTTTGGGCCTGCCCCTACTTCGCTTTCCCTGTGGGTTCCACCTTAGCGCTACTTTTACGAGTTGATCATTTGGCATTCTCATTACGGGGCCCAGCCATCTCCATCGTCTTCTTTTCACACAAGCTGAGATTGATTCCATATTGCAAGACGTCAGCAAGTCTTGGTTTCTGATTTTTGTCAGGCCAGAAGGTCTTCTTGAAGCATCATAGACATTTTGTCTAGAATGTGTCAAGTTTCTTGTCTTTCATCATCTTCCAACATTCACTTCCATAAAGTAGCACGTTTAGGACATTGCTTTTAAAAATTCTGATTTTGGTGTTAAGTTTGAGTTGTGTGGATTTCCAAACTTCATTGAGGCTGCCGAAAGCTTGATTTGCTTTAGATAGGTTTGCTAATACGTCCTTACACCATTTCCATCTGTGCTGACTTTACCCCCAAGGTACGTGAACTCACCTACCTCTTCCACTTGCTGATTATTGATGATTACTGGTTGGAGGTTGGAAGCGTTCATCTTCATGATCTTTGTTTTTCTCACTTGAATGTTCATTCCAAGTTGCAATGCATACGATATAAGTCTGTCTGATTTTTTTTCTGAATGTCACAATGACGACTTGCTAGCAGACTGATATCGTTAGCAAAAACTAGGTCTTCAAGTGTTGAGGTAAGTGTCCATTGAATACCCCATTTCTTTTCTGTGATTGTTCCCCTCATAAGTCAATCCATTGCTAAAATGAAGAGCAAAGGTGATAGGCTACATCGCTGCGAACTCCAGTGCATACCCTGAAGCTTTCTCTCAGTTGCTTTCCACAAATCATCTTGCACTGAAAGACGCTGTACATCAATTGGATAATGTTTACAATTTTTTGGGGAAATCCGTATCTTCCTAAAATTTTCCAGAGTGCTTCTCGGTGGATACTGTCAAATGATTTTTTCAAAGTCCACAAGTGGTACACAAAGATTGCTGTTCCACTCTGCAGATTGTTTGAGAACTTGTCTTAGTACGAATATATGGTCTATCCAAGATCGACCTTTTCTAAAGCCAGCTTGTTCTTTCCGGATGATATCTTCCACAACTTCTGAGAGCCGATTTAACAAGATGCGACTGAAAACTTTGCCTAATTGAGAGGAGTGTAACACCTCTCCAGTTGTCGCATACAATTAAATCTCTTCTTTGGCAGTTTTACAATAAGTCCAATGAAATCCAGCACAAGAAAGAAAACCTTTCACATTTTGTAAACTTTATCTTGTCTGCCTTTATTACAAAACTATTGTCTATAAACATTGTCCAGATTAATTTTTCATCCAGATGAAAGACATCTTAATCTGCATTAGATCGTCCAGCTGTTTCACTTCTAGTCTGTTTCTGGATTTGCATTTGATTGTATTCATAAGATTGAATCCACATTCGCAGCCAGCAGTAGAAGGGTGAAATGTTCTAATGATGTCAAGAATTGAAAGATCTTCAAATTCGTTGTTTCTAAGCATGTAGTTCAACATATCAGTGAATGTGTTAATTGAACTTTCTCAGAAATAACAAATTTGAAATCACAGTATTGCTGCAATAATTTTGAGGCAACACTTTCATTGTAGATAGTAATAATAGCTGAGTATTTCTCTGTTAGTATTCAGCCAATCAGCAGTTTATTAAAATGAGCCGCTGACTTCCATTCTGTATTTATTGTTACAATATGTAACAATGTTGTAACTTGAAACACTGTCATTATAAATACATTGAAGCTCTGAAATGTTTCAAAGTAAAGGTTGTGGTATGTTTATTATTTAGAAAATTTAAAGATTCTATAATATATAATTGGAGAGTATTTCACAATTATATTAACACAGCTTTCAAAATTATATTAGCACAATTTCAACATTTTATTAACATTATATAAAAGATAATTCTAGCTGTGTGGCACAAAAGCTATGTACATGGGAGCATTTATTTTACTGTGCAGCTTAGAGGGAAGAGTGGTCAATGTCTAAAGATGTGTTGGGAGGGCAGACCGCAATTGCCACTGTGCATCTGGCACCAACATAACATGCTCCCAACTTCCTAACCCTAGCCTGTACGTCTATGGAAGGTGGGAGGAAAACCGAGCAGCCGGAAGAAACACATGCAATCAGAGGGAGAATGTACAAACTCCTTGTAGAGTGCAGTGGGAATTGAGTATGGAGGACCATCCACTATTCTCATGTTATGTCGAACTTTGCAAAGACTGGTATCCAGTTAGAAGATCAATTGTAAACTATTCTAACTGCATAACAAATCTGGAAGTGAATGGGGCAGGAACTGCCTAGAGCAATGGGTTATTTTGGTCGGGCATTGAGAATGCAGGGACTATTCTGTTGACTGTTAGATTCTCTGTGGCCTGTGGTGAAGATGCAGCTGTGTTTTGAGGTTTAAAACAAATCATTTGATACCCATGTCTGATTCACAAAGCATCTCAAAATGTTTTGTTTTGAAGAGAATGAGAAAAACTGAAAGTTTGCCAATAATTCCAAAATGGCATTGAGATAGAATGTTCTTGTTTTAATAATAGCAAAAAAAAACAACACAGATTTTCTGTGTTCTGGCCATCCAAGTGAAACTATGGTGTCCCTCATACAGCAAACAAAATGAAGGAGGAACTCAATAAGCCTGGCTGTATTGTGTATTTACTGTACTACTTCAATAATGTTTGAGTAATATCATAAATATATTGTTTGAGTAAGCATTGTTTGAGTATGTTTAAACAAATTATTACAGGTTATATGTAAAAATACACGAATTGCATGTGTCATGCTGCTACTACATGATACATATGTGCCCCGCTTAAAGTAAAAACTATCCTACATATTTTCTCCCTGTTCCATGTTTTTCTTGCAATTTATTTTCTCAGGCAGTATCTATGGAGGGGCATAAACAGTCAAAGCTACAGACCAGGGCTGGAAAGGAAGGGAACAGAAGCCAGAATAAGGAGGAGGGGGGAGGGGAAGAAATACAAACTGGCAAGGGATAGGTGAAACTATATGAAGGGGAAGATGGTGCATGGTGGAGGGGGAATAAAGTAAGAAGCTGGGAGGAGATAGAAGAGGTAAAAGGCTGAAGAAGATGGAATCTAATGGGAGAGGAAAGTAGACCATGAAAGAAGGAGAAGGAGGGGGCAAACCAGAGGAAGGCGAAAAAAGGAGAAAAAAAGGCTGAGAGGATAACCAGAGTGAGGAATTGAAAAGGGTGGGGAGGGGGAGCAGAGGAGAAATTTCTTTTGTCATGTAGTTGTCAAAGTGATTCAATAAGACAGTAGAATGTTTATCCGTAAATACAAGGTCAATTTAGTGTGTGCTTTCTTAAACATTTCAGAGCAAGCATCAACCTGTACCTCCGGTAGGGCAGAAAAGAACTTCTAGGGATAGCCATATTATTTTATATTTAACTACACCACATTTTAAAGCTGATCACAGCTTCTAGAACAGAGAACTTTCTGTTCAGCCCTGAAGAATGAAGTCCTTCCTCCAGTTGTCTACAGTTTTATGTAGTGTATCAGCGCAGCCACACTTCTCCAAATATTCAATGAATTCACTTGTTGCTCTCAGGCACTTCAGACCACTAAACCTGTTAATTCTGTCCTTTAGATCAATAATGGCATCATCAAAAGACCTGGGCTCCAAAAGCTGCTGCAGGAACTGATGCACCATCAATAACTCACTCTGAGACGTAAAGGTGAGATATCGGCTTTTATTGACTGGAAGAAGGAACAAGCAGTGAGTGACCACCATACTACATCCTGGAGACTGAGAGGCCGGGCTCAGGCCTCAATCGCCTTTATACCGGGGTCTGTGGGAGGAGCCACAGGAGCAGTCAGCAAGGGGCGTGTCCAGACAAGTATATGTAGTTCACCACAGGAACTCAATGGGTCAAACAACGTTTGTGGAAGCTAAAGCATGGTCAACTCTTCAGGTCCAGACCCTACATTGCGACTGATTATATCAGGAAGATAGCCAGTATGTAGAAGTGAGGGAGGAGGGGGGCATGTGTGACCTGGGTCTGATTCCAGTTATCAGAAATTAGGTTAGGTGAGGAATGATGTGTAGTGCCTTCAGGTCCTTGAAATCGCTCCTCTTCATAGGAAATATCCTCTTCACATCTGCTCTATCTAGGTCTTTCAATATTCAATAGGCTTTAATGAGATACCCCCCCCCCCTACCAAATTCTTGTACCTTTCAGTCCACAATGTTGTGCTGACCATGTAACCTACTCTAGGAAAGGAAAGGACTTCCTTTTGGTTAGTCCTGACGAAGTCCTGACTTCTCGGCCCGAAAAGTCAACAGTGCTTCTTCCTATAGATGCTGCCTGTCCTGCTGCGTACCACCAGCAATTTGTGTGTATTGCTAATAATTTACAGTTTTAGTTATGTATTGCAATGTACTGCTGAAGCATAATAACAAATTTCACGACATGTGTCAGCAATATTAAACCTCATTCCGATTCTGAATGGCAGGCTACGCCTGGTTCAACTTTCCAAATTAAGACACAATAGATTTACATTGAATCATGACTTTTCAGTGACATCCATGTGAGGTTTGCTAGTTTTCCCTGCAGTTGAGTAAGTTTCTCCAGGAACTCCAAGTTTGCCCCATGTTGCAAAGGCATGCAAGCTGGCAGGTTAACTGTAAATTGTCCCTAGAATGTCAATGAGCAACAGAATCATAGAGTGTAGGGAGCATAATAGAGTTTTACTGAATGGGCCAAGCATCTGGTTCCCATGCCATGTGATTCTGTGATGTGAATCAATGAGAGAGGAGCTGTGCAGCCTCAGAATACAGGCTTGGCCCTCTTGAACAGAAATGAGGAACGTCTTTCGCCAAAGAGTGATGAATCGGAGGAGTTCATTGCCACAGAAGGCCAAGTCACTGGGTATATTTAAAGTGGAGGTTGATAGGTTCTTGACTGGTATGAGCGACAAAGGTTATGGGGAGAAGGCAGGAGAATGGAGTTCAGAGAGATGATAAATCAGCTAAAGGAATGACTCAATGGGCTGTATGGCCTGGTTCTGCTCATATGTCTTATGGCCCTAATATCATTATTAGGGTTGGGTAATCCTGTTTTGAGTGGAAAGCAAATATTATGTATTGCAAGCAACACACATTCACAAACACACAATGCTGGAGCAACTCAGTAGGTCAGACAACATCTCAACATCTACAGAGAGGAATAAACAGTTAATATTTTGGACTGTTAGGATGTATTCTGGAGTTATGGAACATAGCAAATGTTAATTTCATCAGCAACCAGTATTCAAAGCTGAATGTGGATGGTGTATTGAATTTAAAATGAAGCTCAGAGCAAGGTGTTCTTGGAACTGCAGATTGTTTGCAAATCAAGAAAACCCCACTGATGTGAGATGTCTGCATATGCATGAATACAGCTCAGAGAAAGTGGTGATAACATTCTATTTAGGGTGCCTTGAGTGTTGGTGTGAAGATCAAGGTGTTTGAAAATTATATGCAACTCAAAGGAAGCAGTAAGAATGCATTGTAACTGTAGAATTGTGTGGTTGCCTTTGATCTCTAGCATATAAAAATGTAATGTAATGTTGGGTCAGGGGGCCTGTACCAAAAGTGATTTCATGAGAATGCCTGCTTGTTGTGCAGAATAAAGACATCTATATCACCAGCTTCAGTGTTTCTCCAATGGCTTCAAGCACAGTCACAACGGAACCCTTCATATTGAAATTCTCACGTGTCAATCCTAGCATGATATCATTTAAGTTTTGTTTCATTTAATTGTATGTAATATTAGCTATCTCATAAAAGCAAACTATTTTTAGTCGTAAATTGTCTGAAATAAGTATATACTTGTTTAGCGTGCTCGTAACGAGAAATCCATGCAGAATAACCACATCATACTACATTGCAGTAGTGCAGCTGAAATTTCAGATCAGACCACTTGAGCAAGTACACGGGAATAACATTTAATAAAGGTAAATTGTGTGAATTAATTCTACTCATTTTATCTTTTTAAAGAAAAAAAAATCCACTGCAGAAGAGATTCACCCAAAAGCATTACTCTTATTTACTTTTTATACTGTGAAAAAGCAAAACAGAATTTCATATATAAATTTTATTCAAGAATAAATGTTTAATGAAACTCAATTCAGAGTAATTAGTAAATATCGGCAATATGATGCAAATGGTCAATGAGAAGGGCCATGTATTTCATAGATCCTTTGCATCCAGTAAATTGGAATGGAAAGGAATTTTTTTTCCACGATCATATATGAGGATAAGTCTTTTATTCATAGGTGCAGAGCCTCTAAACATTTTTATTGGCTGCTGTACAAATCTTGACAGTGGTCATAAATCAGGCATCTCAGGAGAGTGTCTGCAGTGTGAGAATACAAAGTTGCTTTCTGATTTGCAATGGTGCATAAAATATGTAACTATGGACAATTCCCTGTCAGTATTGCACGACCATAAGCGTTCTTCACACACTGAAGCAGAATTCTAATACAATGCGTATCCTCTGTGGAGTTTTGTTTCCCTCTAAACTGTCTGAAACACCTGTTAGGTTGTTAAATCTGCAATATATCTTCTGGGTGTCTATTAGGTCTGTTTGAAACTAGTCTATCTGTCTGTTTGAACACATTCCCTTAACATGGTGCTGCTTCTCAGATTTCAGTTGTTTGATAGCATAAGTCAAGTCGTCACTTTCTATTGTCATTTTGACCATAACTGTTGGTACAGTACATAGAAAAAAACGGGACAACATTTTTCAGGACCATGATGTTAAGTGACACAGTACAAAAACTACACTGAACTACATAAAAACAACACAGAAGAAAAAAAACTACACTAGACTACAGACCTACCCAGGACTGCGTAAAGTGCACAAAACAGTGCAGGCATTACAATAAGTAATAAACAAGACAATAGGGCAGTAAGGTGTCAGTCCAGTCTCTGGGTATTGAGGAGTCTGATAGCTTGGGGGAAGAAACTGTTACATAGTCTGGTCGTGAGAGCCCGAATGCTTCGGTGCCTTGCCCAGACAGCAGGAGGGAGAAGAGTTTGTATGAAGGGTGTGTGGGGTCTTTCATAATGCTGCTTCCTTTGCGGATGCAGCGTGTAGTGTAAATATCTGTAATGGCGGGAAGAGAGACCCCGATGATCTTCTCAGCTGACCTCACTATCCGCTGCAGGGTCTTGTGATCCGAGATGATCAAGTTTCTGAACCAGGCAGTGATGTAGCTGCTCAGCATGCTTTCAATACAACCCCTGTAAAATGTGATGAGGATGGGTTGTGGGAGATGGATAAATGTCAGAGTAAAGTTTGTTCTGAGTGGTTGGGAGTTGGTAACGTGCTTTACAGTGCAACAGACTTTCCTCACTGGAGAGGAACATTTTGCTAAACAACTGGCTAATCCTTGATATTGATCCTTGATATATTGATATAACTCCTGTAAGAATAATTGAATATTAATGTCTAGGAAGACATATAGATATGGACTTGAAGTAACAATTGGAAGTGATAAGTTAAAGAAAAATCTGTAGTGAAGCACAGTAAGTGAACAGGATTATCCATGGTAGCGATGGGCAGGCAGATGACTTGTTGAAATTTGAGATCTTACTCTTGCACTGATTTGCTGCCCAGTGATGGACTCCTGGAAGTCAGAAATTGATCTCTACAACACACCAGAGTGTTAGGCAATGGAAGATCTGAGAAGTATATTTAGGGAGCTTGTATATGATGCAGAAGTATGAATATTAATTGTATGTGTGACATTAAATTCTTGCCTAGATGTTGATGCACAACACGTGCTAACATTTTATTTATGTTCTGGAGTTAGTGGTCTACTCATCAACTCTACTATGGCTTGGAAACTGTCTCCCAATACATGACTAAGACTGAAAACAAGAGGTTTCCATCTGCAGCATATCGCACTCTGTACCCTCTGCTGGAGTACTTGACAACTACTTAGTAATGCATTTGCAGATACTAAAATACAAAATATGCTACTGTCTCTGTATCCTTGTATTTTTATACCATAATGTCTTGGACATCAGCCTTTTGAACAATCTAATGATGTTAACAGACAAATTAAACTTTCGATATTAAAATAGATATTATAGGGACTCATTGCTAAAGTACAGCCTTGACTCAATGGTGTCTGAATACATTATGCAAGTGCTGATTCTGTAGCCCAAACTCTGGGCTCCAAGGACTGCTTTACTCTGGAGAGGCTGATGCACCAGGTAAGTGGATTGATGGATAATGGCATTCATCTTCTCATTCTCATCTTCCAGCCTGTGGGACTGATGTATTGTAGAATCATGGGTGTGATAATGGTAAGGAAATGTTCTCCCTTCCCCCCCCCCCCACACCCAAAAAGACAGTACATTTCTTAGCAAGTTACCTCCATCTCTGCTGAAGATTGTAGGAAAACACCTCATTGACATAATTTTTTTTTTGAAAAGCCAAAATAATGAGTCAAATTTGTGACTTTATTAGAAATTGTCATATTATTTCTTAAGTAAAATGGAAAGGGCAGGTCATGTCCCCTTAGGTTTAAATATGTTTAAATATATTTAAATATGTTTATATGTTTAAATAAAGCCTCCCTTATTCTTTTAATTTCCAGTGAAAACGGGACCAAATGTCTGGCCTCTCTTAGATGGGCAAACTTCTCACCCCAGGCATTCACCTGGTATTTCTCCTTTGGACTGCGTCCAATGCTATTGCATCCCATTTTTATAGATCATGGGACTAGAACTGTTCATAGTATTACTGATGAGGCCTCACCAACCACCCATTCAAGTTCAAGTTTAACTGTCATTCAATCATACATGAATACCCATGAATACAGCCAAATGATATAGCATTACTCTGGGACCAGGGTGCTATACATAGTACCAATAGTCATACACAGAATGATGCACATAGCATCTATAAGATAGCAAGCACATACGAGATAGCAAGTAAAATACCGTCCTATGAAATAAAACATACATACACATGAAACAAAGACTCCCTATTAAACTTCAACTCCTTGCCATTAAAAGCCATTCCTCCATTTGGCCTTTAGTTAGACCTGCTTGCTAACTTGTTATTCAAGCACTAGAACACAGATCTCCCTGAACATCAATAATTCAAAGTTTCTTTTCAATCATGTAATGGGACTTTTGACTCCTCTTATCAAAGTGTGTGACCTCACAGTTTCCCACATTAAGCTCTATTTGCCAGGTTTTCATCCCATCATTCAATCAACTCACGTGCTGTTGTAGAACTACAGTTTGCTCCCACCTATTTCCTAGCTGTGGCAAACTTGGAAACCTTCCCTCCTCCAGGTCCATAACGTAAATATTAAAAACGTGAGGACTGAGAACTAATCCCGGAGGTATTCCATTAGCTGCATGTTTAGCTCATGAGTGTAAAGAATATACTTATTCTGATCTATGTGATAGCCACCTTTCAATCCATGCCAACTACCTTGGGTTCTTAATTTATACACTAGCCTCTTAAGTGGCACCTTGTCAAATGCCTTTAGGAAATCCAAATCTAAAATCTATAGGTTCCCCTCTGTAAGCTTTCCTTGTTACTTCACAAAGAATTCAAGAGAATGTCACATGATTTACTTTCATAAAACCATATTGGTTAAGTTGAATTATATATGCCTTTCCTAAATTCTCAGTTATTTCCTCTTTGATTGACTCTAACATCTTGACAAAAATTATGTTAAACCGGCCTATAGTTCACTGCCTTCTGCCTTCCTTTTTGAACATGTGGGTAATTTTGCCTGATTTCCTGTCTTTTAATACCCTCCTGGAATTTAATGAATTTTGAAAAATGTTAAGCAAAGGTTCATTGTTTCTGCAACCACTTCCTTTGAAACCCTTGGCTATAGTTCTCCGTGTTCTGGCTATTCCTTCACCTCCAGAACTTTCTCTAATATTTTATCCCTTGTGATTAGGAATTTTATAACTTCCTCTTTGTTAGTTATGATTAGCATTTCAATTATCTTGGTGATATTTCTTAGCATCCTCCATGGTGAAGACTAATGGTAAAAGTGAGCCAGCATATCTACTATTTGATTGTTTCTTTTTATATATTTACCAGTATCATTCTTTTCAGACTTAGACCTTAGCAGCTTTTTCTAGTCATATATACGGAGAAACACAAACTATTTGTTTTGCCATGCAAGGATTCTCTTAGACAGTTTTTTTTTAAAAAACTCATCCAAAAGCCCGAAAAGCCTTTGGAGAAGGCCGCTATCACTGGCACCATGACCAGATGCTGAAGGCAGTGGCAGAAAGTATCTTCTCAACCATGAACAACAGTAAGCACCTCCGTCAACCCAGAAAACCCATAGGCTTTGTCAAAGTTGGAGACCAGCCACAACCTCTGCCAGATCACCAGTAGGCTTTCTCACCACTGCATCTGACTGGCAACTCAAAGTCCATTTTCGCAAGCAGGTAAAGTTCACTGATTTCATCACATCATCTTCATCACTGAAGACTGACGTGGTCACTCTGTCAGAAACCTTAAGGCAGGTAGATATGGTAGAACTGATGGTGCCTTGAGGAAACTGGACTGAGGAGGCATTTGATAGTGTAAGAAGGCCAAATAACAGGAGCTGGTAGAGCAGTGCCAGAGACAGGGATGGAGGGCATGATACGAGGTGGGGTGTAGAGGCTTTGCTGGTTCTTCACTCTGCAGAACTTACTCTCTCCTTGGCATTATGAGGACTGCAAAGAGCACAACCATCAGAAGCGACACAGAGGTTGCTGAGTGAGCCTCCAGCTGGCTATGGATCAAGAGGTGTGACCCGTGGACCAGTGCTGCGGGAGACAAACCAAGGCTTAGTCAATCCTGGCTGGGTTGTCTGGGACAGGGTGTTTGATGCTGAAAGACCCAAAACACCAAATGAACCCAGGTTATATCACTGATGATATGTCCCAGCACATCCTAGGATGTAACTCAGCATCTCCCTTCTCATAGTCTTTGGCAACTAAAGCTGAAAAACTTCCCTGTCCTCCCATCAGCTCTTTCTGCTTTACAACCTTAGTTTTCAATCAAACATTATCCATGACTACTGTAGATTTATGCATCCTAATTGGGTTAAATTCCTTCCAAATGTTTTGACCTTGCTGTTGAACAGTACAGAACAAACCTGTCTTTGAGCCTATTTTCCTAGTCACCCTTGGATAACTCCACCTTATAACTGTTGTTTCTTCAGTGGAAGGCAATGGTTTTGGTCTTGTGTTGTTCAATCTTCATTTTGTTAGTTACAGTATGCCCCAGTTACACAAACGATGCTCATCCCCTCCACAGTTAATAGAATGTGTTGAATTAAACAATAAGAACTCTAATCAATTAATTTTCTTCTCAAAAGTTGGTGAAGCTCTGTTATTTTCTAAAATCATGTAATGTTCAAGAAAACATTACATCAGGAAATAAGGAAATGCTGCAATGTAACAATAACTACCTATCATAATATTTCCTTGATATTAAGTCCATTATATAGAAAATATAAAACTTAACATCTTATGTTTGATTTAAACACAATATTAGCACTTACATAACCACGTATGCTTGTTTTCTGTGGACATGTTAAGAAAAGTAACAACTTTTAGTGACAACACTATCAGCTTCAACTTAAAAATCTCTCTCAATCTTTCACGATTCAGCTTTATAGAAACTTTTCTGCTGGTAAAAGCAATCAAAATCTTTTTCAACCCCATGCTTCCTTCTAGCCCTAATGATTACAGATTCCTTTCACATAGAGTAGCTCTGTATTTGAATCCTGTCCAAACTGAGATCATACAGAAAGTACCCTAATGAATGTAAAGACTGGATCAGGGCTAATAAGTTCGCATAAGCTGTAAAAGGTAGTGGTAGTGGGTCTAGTTGGATTTCTGTGATTGCAAAAGAGTAGTCAGTTGATTAAATGCCATATTAGAGGTGAGGCTGGAACCTAGTGAAATTTATAATCTGCTTCCCTGCTTGCCTTCACAGTGTAGGTTAATGTTCCTGAATTTTGCCTTTGACTTCAACGAGAGCAATGTATAGATTAGATTCAAATTCATTTATTTATCACATGTACAATACTGTGCAAAAGTCGTCGGCACGTAAAAAAGTTCTACAAAGCAAAGCTACTTTCAAAAATAATAAAATGAAAAATTTCTAAATATCAAAATAAATACTATAAAGAGCAGAAAAAGGAAAGTAAAACTTAAGTCAATATTTGGTGTGACCACTCTTTGCCTTTAAAACAGCATCAGATCTCTCAGCTACATTGTCGTGCAGTTTAATAAGAAAATTGGCTGGTGGGTTGTTCCAAGCATCTTGGAAAATTTGCCACAACTCTTCTGCAGACTTTGGCTGTCTCATTTGCTTCTGCCTTTCCAGGTAATCCCAGACAGCCACAATGAGGTTGAGATTAGGGCTCTGTGGAGGTTATACCAACTGGAACCATGTTAAAAAAATCTCTACATTCAAACAGAGAGTGAAATGCATCATTTGCAATAGCCCTTTTGGTTAGTCAGTCTCCAGAGTTTCTTCTAAATCTACATTTAGAAGATTTGTATCTCTTCTAAATCTTCTAAGATTTATAAATCTTCTAAATTTATATTTTAAAATGTGGCTAATCATTAGCTGATCTGCATGTTATCTCCATTTACCCACCTTGGTTCTACATTAATAGATGTACAGTATATAATATAAATAGTCTCAAATATTTTAGTTGATCCTGTGTATCTGGCCAGTTTAAATTGAGACCACGTAGCCAGCTTTGATTCACTTTCACTATCCTTTCCCTTCTCCAGCTCGGTATCACTTTCGCCAATCTCCTTTCCAGCTCTTAGCTTCATCCCACCCCCTCCGGTCTTCTCCTATCATTTCGCATTTCCCCCTCCCCCCACTACTTTCAAATATCTTACTATCTTTCCTTTCGGTTAGTCCTGACGAAGGGTCTCGGCCCGAAACGTCGACAGCGCATCTCCCTATAGATGCTGCCTGGCCTGCTGCGTTCTGCCAGCATTTTGTGTGTGTTGTTATTTGTAGATGTGGTGTGTTTGGGTCGGGTTATGAAAATGTCACCTCAACAGAGAAAATGGTGGTACATGAGTTAGCAGCATGTGAAGAATTCCTGGTTGTTACAATATACACCCTTTATCATAGCCCTGTGTCCTATAACTATTGTTATGAGTAGAAAGTTTCAGTGGCCCAGCAATATCTAGTCTCCATCTTTAGGACACATTATAGCCAGGGCTGCACCTGTTTGTACTTCATACTTTGGGATTTAGTGAGGGTTTCTTGCAGGAGGGATGGTGTGGAGCTGTGGGTTGGTAGTAAATACAGATTGATTTAATTCTGCTGAAAATAGAGGCCCACGTGTAAAGTAAATGAGTAGCAATGGAAGTGCCTTTAATGTACCGTTTCCATCTTTTTCAGTGGTAGATCAGATGCATGAATGCCGTCTGACTCCCTTGGACCTCCTAAACACGTTGAGAATTTCTTTTTTCTAAATCAAACATATCCTTGGCTATGAAACCAATTGGTGACTGTCCTTGCAATTGCCTAAGGGCAGTGGTGAGAGATGAGTGGTGCACAGACCTACTTATTGAGGCCAGCTTTAGGTCAGAGATTTAAGAACCCATTAAATGCAAGGGATTTAGTGAGAGGCTGTTGGGACTGGAGGCGAGGGACGAGTCAGTTCTGCTTGGTTCTGCTCGATGCTCCACAATGTTTACTCAGCTCTGCGCTGAAGTGAGGCAGTGGCCTGCACCAGCTGCAGTGATGTCTGGCTTTGTGTCTGTGGACTCGCGATGTTTATTCAGCAATGAACTGAGGCTTTGACTTACTCTTGCAGTAATGGTGCCTGGCTTTGTGTCTATCGTAAAGCTTCAATTCTGAATGCTATTGGCTTACCTTTACTTTTTGCATGTTTGGTTTTCTCTTTGTGCATCAGATGTTTGATGGTCTTTTTTAAAATGGGTTCTTTTGGAGGTTCTTTGCTTTGTGGCTGCCTGTAAGGAGATGAATCTCAAGGTTGTATAATGTATACATTCTGTG